>NW_022436982.1:15183750-15491698 GCF_009761245.1 Sapajus apella
CCCTCCCCTCCCCCTCCCCTCCCCCTCCCCCTCCTCCTCCTCCTCCTTCTACATAGAGACAGGGTCTTGCTCTGTCTCCCAGGCAGGAGTGCAGTGGTATAAGCAAAGCTCACTATAGCTTTGAACTCCTGGGCTCAAGCAATCCTCCTGCCTCAGCCTGCCCAGTAGCTGAGACTATAGGTGCACACCACCAGGCTAATATTTTGTTTTTGTTTTGTAGAAAAAAGGTCTTGCTATGTTCCTCAGGCTAGTCTCAAACTCCTGGCTTCAAGTGACCCTTCTGCCTCAGACCCCCCCAAAACAAAGGAATTACAGGTGTGAGCCATCCTGCCTGGCCAACCCCAGTAGCTTATTTTTATACTTAACATATAATGTAAGTACTTTACCAATTTCTTGCGTGATCTGGCTCCCACCTACTTCTGGTTTTGATTTTTTTCTTTTCTTCCAATACTCGTCCTCTTGCCCACTAGACTTTCGGTATATTGGCTTTATGCTTTCTTTGACACACCAAGCTCTCTTGCACTTCACAGCCTTTGCACTAGCTGTCCTTTCTGGATTGCTGCTCCTTGAGTATTCATATAGCTGGTTCCTTCTTGTCATTCAAATGTTACTCTCAAGTGGATTTTCTGAACTTCCTCTCTGAACCAGCTACCAATCGCTTAATTTGCTGCGTTGCACCAACTGCTATCTGGTATATTTTCTTTTACATAATTTGTTTCCATGCTTGTTTTCCCCCATTAGAATGAAAGCTTCAGGAAAATTTGGTCTTGGTTTTATTTAACGATGAACCCCAGGACCAAGAACAATTCTTTTGCTTAATACATATTGTTGTCTTAAAAACAGTAAAATGTTGCAGTGAGCAACAAAGAACTTAATAAAGAAATTAAGAGCACTACCAGCTACCATAAGCAGCATGGCCTGTTATGTTGCTAATTATGGTCAGTGTCTCCTAAATACCAACTCATGTCGACCTTAAGGATAGTGCAAAAGAAACAGTTTATAAGTGACACAACAGTTCTCTAAACACATTGGAAGTCACTTTAAAATCCCTAATTAAGTTCAAGGGGTTCAAATTTGAGGATTAACATGAAGATAGGACCTAAGGAAACCTTTCTGAGAGCCTCCTTCATTTAGTCTTGTGGTAAAACCTCTGAGACCTAAAAGACCTGTTTGATTGGTTTGCTAGTTCACACCTATTATCTACCAATAGCATCTTTGTCTTTCCTTCCAGAAAGGAGAGGCCTTGCTGCTTCCTTAGAATAGAGCAGGGAACTGCAAAATAGGAAAGATTCCATTCACTATGTCCTTAGGAATGGAAACAGTCTTCCTGAACCAGCTACACAAAACATAAGAAAGTACCATCACTATGAGAACTATGCAAACATTATGGGTACTTTAACTTTCTTGTATTGATAAACTATTTATAGAGTGGTTGACAATAAATTTTTAAAAGTCTGTGAGCTGATTTTTTTAGGAAAACAAAAAAAATGGGAAACTGGGGAGATGCCATCTACTCCTCCAATTACCCTGGGGAATATGAAGCCCCACAAAAAGTTATATGTAGCAGTTCTATAAAAAATAAGAAAAGAGGCTTGAATCTTTGGAGATGAAGTAGCTCTTAAGTGCCCCCAGGGATTAAAGATGAACTTGGAGATTTAGCTAAGAGACTCTCAAGTTTTTCCAAATCAAGTATCTAACAAAGCATATTTAATTAAATTGTTCTAAACTTCGTAATTTGAACAACTGGGATGTGATCATGAAAAGATTCTTTCTGAAATTTGTGCGTGTGTGTGTATTTTAGCAATGCTGCTTCTATCATGGCTAAAAGCAAGAAACTAAAGGTTCAGATTATTTGAAGAATCTAGATTCTCATAAAAAAATTCAGTGTCAGTTTGATTCTACAAGCTGTAAAGATTTGGCTCGTGGAATGCTACAACTTTTAAGTAATATTAGGTCAGAGTCTGATATGGTTTGGCTGTGTCCCCATCCAAATCTCATCTTAAATTGTAGTTCCCATAATAGCTCACCTGTCAAGGGAAGACCAGGTGGAAATAATTGAGTCATGAGGGCAATTTCCCCCATGCTATTCTCATGATAGTAAGTTCTTACAGGATCTGATGATTTTCTAAGGGGCTTCCCCCTTCGCTCAGCTATCATTCTTCTTTCTCCTGCCACCTGTGAAGAAGGATATGTTTGCTTCCCATTCTGCCATGATTGTAAATTTCCTAAAACCTCCCTAGCCCTGTGGAACTATGAGTCAATTAAGTCCCTTTTCTGTTTTTCAAATCACCCACTCTTGGGCATGTCCTTATAGCAGCATAAGAATGAATTAATACAGTAAATTGGTACCAGCAGTGGGATGCTGCTATAAGTATACTTGAAAATGTGGATGTGACCTTAGAACCGGGTGACAGGCAGAGGCTGGCACAGTTTGGAGGGCTCAGAAGAAGACGGGAAAAATGTGGGAAAGTTTGGAACTTCCTAGATACTTGAAGGCCTCAGAAGACAAGAAGATGTGGGAAAGTTTGGAACTTCCTACAGACTTAGCAAATGGCTTTGACCAAAATGTTGATAGTGATATGGACAATAAATTCCACACTGAGGTGGTCTCAGATGGAGAAGAGGAACTTGTTGGGAACTAGAACAAAGGTGACTTCTGTTTATGCT
Source organism: Sapajus apella (assembly GCF_009761245.1). Taxonomy (NCBI): domain Eukaryota; kingdom Metazoa; phylum Chordata; class Mammalia; order Primates; family Cebidae; genus Sapajus; species Sapajus apella. The sequence goes on from NW_022436982.1 coordinate 15,186,418, forward strand.
TTAGCAAAGAGACTGGTGGCATTTTGCCTCTTCTCTAGAGATCTGTGGAACTTTGAACTTGAGAGATGATTTAGGGTATCTGGTGGAAGAAATTTCCAAGTGACAAAGCATTCAAGAGGAAACAGAGCATCACATTTTGGCAAATGTGCAGCCTGATGATGCAATAGAAAAAAAAATTCTGGGAGAAATTCAAGCTTGTTGCAAAAATTTGCATGAGTAATAAGCTGAATGTTAATCACCAAGACAATGGGGAAAATGTCTCCAGGGCATGTCAGAGACCTTCCTGGAAGCCCCTTCCATCTCAGGCCCTGAGCTGTAGGAGGGAAAAATAGTTTCCTGGGTGAGGTCCAGGACCTCCCTGCTCTAGGTAGCCTCTGGATGAAGCTGATGCCCTGTGTCCAAGCCACTCCAGCTGTGGCTAAAAGTGGCCAAGGTACAGCTCAGACCATTGCTTTAGAGAGTGCAAGCCCCAAGCCTTCGCAGTGTCCATGTGGCGGCAGTGCTGCAGGTGTGCGGAAGAATTGAGGTTTGGGAACCCCTGCCTAGACTTCAGAGGATGTATGGAAATGCCTGGATGTTCAGGCAAAAGTCTGCTGCAGGGGCAGAGCCCTGATAGAGAATCTCTGCTAAGGCTGTACAAAAGGGAAATGTGGAATAATAAAAATGGCAATCATATTGAGGAACAAGCTTCTTAAACAGAGGGATCAGTGAGTGCGAAAGCCCTAAATATGTATGTACCTTTTTGTTTCCTTTATTCCCACTTCAACCTATCACTCTAATTTCAAATGCTTTTCAAATCTGGCAGAGTGACCTTAATTTTGAGCTCTCCTGTATCTATTTAGTATTTCCTCTGGATTTAAGGCTCTTGTTGCTTCTTCTTTCTTCTTCTTCCCTCCTCCTCCTCCTTCTTTCTGTCTTCTTTTTCTTCTTCTTCTTCACAGTGTTTTGCTATGTTCCCCAGACTGGTCTTGAACTTTTGGGCTCAAGGGATCCTCCTGCCTCAGTCTCCTGAGTAGCTGGGACCACTAATGAAGGCTTAAGCCTTCATTACTTCTTGTTCCTCATCCATTTCCTGTTCCAATGTAACCTTTGTATGACCAAAAAATTAACCTTTCTAAATGGGAAACTGCAACATCATTCTCTTTCTTTAGTGACTCCGATTATTCACTGAACTAATATAAACTTTGAATACTAACATTCAAATCTCTTTATGGTATAACCTCAAAAACATATTTCAATTCTTCTCTTTTATACTGCTATACTCAACTCTGCTGAAACAAGTGTTCAGACATTCCTACCTCCAAAGTTGCCCATTATGTCCTCTCCACTGGATGACTGTCATCCCTTCACACCCAGTATGAGCTAGTCATAGTCCTCCAAACCCTATCTCAAATCACCTTTTCCTTTAAGACCCTTTGGATTTCTCTCTGTTTTCACTCACAAAGAACTTTTTTCCTTTCTTATGGCATTTGTCATATTTTGTCCTAGAATGTGGTTATGTGCAATGCACATCTGTCTTCTTTCTTTATAAACCTTATATTACAGATGTTTAAGACAGGGACCACATGTTATTTATTCTTTTACTAGTGTAGTGTCTCACACGTAGTTGGCACTGAATAATATTTGTTGAACAAATAAATGAGTTTGTCAAATCTGAGTCTGATTTACTAATATTTATTTCATGATATCCCAACTGATTGCCCTTTTATCACCCCTTACTCGTCCTCATGATATCTATACGTAAAAAGGCAGAAAGCAGAGAGGAAATGCAGAGCCCTTGTTTTGAAACAGTCTAGTTAATTTCAAGCTGCTCAGGTGATTAAAAGTTTATATTGAGGAACATTAAGAATACCATTTTAATCCTGCATAATCAGTACAGTATGATATAAAAACTCTCAGTGAAATACTGATTGGTTGATTTCCTGCCCAGGATATAAAACTGCTTAGCACCATTCAGTGCTAAAAAAATATACGTAATCACAAACTCAGAACCTCATACTTACCACATTACTGCATGTTCTGTATCGGATATTTCTTCCTTCACAGCTCCTAGGGTGCCAAAAGAAAAAAATTTATTACTACCTAAGAAAGTCTCAAAATCAGAAATATTTCTTATAAAAAGTTTCCTCTAAATACTAGTAAAAGGGCCTCTCTTTTCTTCTAAGCATAGTCTTAGAGGATTTACTATGAAAAATCAAATTGAGCGGATCTAAAAAAATTATGGACGTAAATTGATTTCTCTATAAGAGTTGAAACTAGGTATTTGTCTTGCTTCAAAAAATTTTAAAATAAGTTATTAGAGCATATTTAAACAAATAAACATTAGTGCAAAATTTTCTGAAAAAAATGATATTCAATGAATCCTTTCTTCTTATTTCTCATAAAAAACTGAAGATATATTTCACTGAAAAAAAACTTAGATCTTGAAAATAAATTGGAATTAATATTCAAAATATCTTAAAATCACAATTCTAAGAATGTGAAAAGCCATAATTCTTAAAAATTATTTTTATTTCTAAAATATATAGTCATTATATAGGTTTTGGAAAAGACAGGTTGCCAAAATGAAAAAAAGAAGTCCCCTGTAGTTGCCTCATCTAAAGATAATCACTATTATTTTGATTTATTTAGTCTTTTCCAGTATAAATTAAAAAAAATCACAGTATGCAGTTTTGTAGCCTGTTTTTATTCCCACTTAAAAAATGTTGGAGGCATTTTCTCACAGTATTAAATAACTTTAAAAACACCATTTTGAGAGCTACATAATATTCTATCAAATGATGTAATTTTTTCTTAATTATTCTTCCATTATTTGTCATTTAATTTATACTTTGGGATTTGATAAATGATAGTGTGATAAACCATTGCATTGCATATGTTTTATCCAAATTTCTGACTGTTTTTTAAATAAATTTCTAGGAGAATTACTAGACTAAAGGGAATGAACTTTTATAAGGCCCTTGATAAATATTGCCAAAATGCATTCCATAAAGGTTGTACCATTACATACTCCCACCAACAACACATGGGAGTTTCCATTTTACTGAATTTTTGTGAACAAAAACAATCAACTTTTGATAAAACATTCAATGCTGACACTTAAATCATGAACAACATACTGTACTATTTTCAAAATATGTCAAACATTTTTTAAAAGTAAAAATATACTACAAAATCCTGTGAGAATGAGTATATTAGTACCTCGTAGTTTTAGAATTCCAGGTACGTTTATAAGTTTGATATATGTATTAACTTATTTAGTATTCTGAAAAACCCTGAGAGATAGGATACCATCATCATATCAATTGTACAGATGACAAAACTGAAGCTTAGGAAGGTTAACTAATTTGCAAAAATGACACAACTATTAAGTTTTAGAGCTGAGACATGAAACTAGACCATCTGGCGTCAGAACTCACACACTCACGATCACAGTGCTTCAATGCCTCCTTACTTTCCTGTTCAATAAACGTCCACAGAACTCCTGTTATGTGATTGGCAATGAAATTACCACAAAGAATAGAAAGAAGACTGACTCTGACTTTGTCTTTGTTATTAAGAGAAAATTAATCATATAATTCGGCACAAGAAATGCATATAGTATTTGTATTAGGTCTTCAAAATGTTAACAAAAGGAAAATGTCATCTGAAAACACAATTATACACAGACTATCTTAACAATATAGAAAGGGTCCCATTCGTAAAGACTTAACTGTAACCAGACTCACTATATTACTATGCAGTAAAAATAGAAAAGGAATGGCTGGCCAGGCATTGGAACCACAAAAATAAGGAGCATGACAAAGACACGTGTTTATCAGTGTCCAGCCCAGCAACGACCTAGAAAAAAAGGCCAATGAATTTCAAGTCCTTCATGTCCCCTTGACATGACTGCTACAATCTCCACATAGGTGGCTCATTGCTAACCTTGCTGATGCCAATGAACGTTCAGCTCATCCAAGTACCACCCCTCATTATGGTGTCAGGTTGATCAAGCTACTTGCCAAGAGTGATCTGGATTTTCGTGACTGCTGAGAACAGAGAGTGCTGGCCGGGCTTATGTGGGCATTTTGGTCCATGTGATGGACAGTTCTGTTCCTTGCTCTAAATTAATCAACTAGCATTCTAGTTTGAAATATTAATCTCATGGGCTGAGTCATTGTGAGTACAGCCCCAAGAAAAGAATGTGTTCTTGGTGCTATTGCTGAAAAATATTTGGTTTCTGACTCCAACAGCAAGAGAGCTAGGTTCCAGCTGACGGTAAATTTCCAAGGTAACTGAATTCCACAACTGGGAGGTCTTTGGTAGCATCCCATGTAGACATCAGTGTCTGCAAATTGTGATATACTTCTCAATTTTGAAGTTCCTGCTGCATGTGTACCACAGTGCAGTGGTTAAGAGTACCCAGCTTAAAACTAGGCTCTGCTTTCTAGAATCCTCGCTCTATACTGCAGTTCTATCTTCTATAAAATACGATGATACTACTTGTCTCCTGGAATTATGAGAATTAACTGAGTTAGTATTTGTGAATCACTTCAGACAGTGCCTAGGACACAGCAAGCATTATGTAGACATTTGATTAGTTAAGTACATAATAGATACAAAAATAAAATAGCCATTGAAAGGAGGTTAAAGATATATGGAGAAGAAAATAAGCAAAGGCATAGAGGCACAGAAAAGATTTGATGTGCTTGTAAATTTTCAGTTCTGGTTTTGGGGAGTTTAGGGCTTATCTGGGGAACTGCAGTAAATGAGTGAAATACCTTCTAATTTTGAACTCTGTAATACACAAAGGGGAAGCACTGAAGGTATTAAAGCAGAGGAGATTCAATGATAAGATTTTGCTTTTAAAAAGTGAACCTGATGTTAATTATTGGGGCTTTAATACTGTATGTTTTTCATTCTTCTTTTATTTATTTACTTTTATCTAACCTTATATTCATGAAAGAAATCATGGGAACAAATCTGAATTAGGAGCCTGAGGATCTGGGGTATAGATTTTGTTCTTCAACTTGCATAAACCTCTTGCTCTCTTAGGGTCTTAGTTTTTTTATCTGCTAAATGAATATAGAAATGCCTGTGCACAAAGTTAAAATCACCAACTGAAATAATGTACAAAAGCTCTGTTCAAATGCCAAGGGATTATTACAGAGATACTGCTTCCTAAACAAAACAAAGCAGAAAAATACTTGTTTCAGTAAAATACAAAATACAAAAAAAGAGCCTTTTCCCAAATATTTTAACCTGCAAATACCTACACAAATTTTACATGCATCATTGAAAATAGGAGATATAAGCATGGAATGTAAAAGATTGATTTAAATACTTATTATTTAGGAAAAACAAACCAAATCAAAAGCAAAATAAAGAAAAAACACTTGTCATAATTTCCAAAGAATATCCTGTAATTGTCTAATGCCTAATATGGATTTGCAGATAATTTATAGATGCTTCTGAACTATCTTCCCTGTAATATATTACTTTTTTGAGAGGTTCTTTAAGTTGACTGAAATATGATATTAAGGTGAAAATGCTTAAGTATGGCAAGGTGATCATTATTGAAAGACATTATCAAATTTCGGATTATAATGGAAACATTAGCTAGTCTCTACTATATATTCAGTGCCTGCTATAGGTATATGGCCCAATGTTAGGTATTCTGCATGTATTGTCCTAATCATCCAACAATTCTGCAACTTATATTATTCCTATTTATCAGATGAGAAAACTGAGGCAGAGAAAGCTGAGGAGGCTTAAAGCTACATACACAGAAAAGAGAACCAGGGATTGGAATCTAGGCCTGACTAATTCTTAAGTCTCAAACAATAAGAAAAGGAACATGATGTGCTCAAGATACATGGTATAACATTAAGCTAAAAATCTGGAAAACTGAGAAGGGAATTGGACTGAGAGTTGATTGTACCTTGTTATTATATCAGTTTATAAACTACTTCTCAATTCTGGTAAATCTACTTCTAGAAAAACATAGGTAGACACACACGGGAACATTTCCAAGAAAACCATGCTCATCAGTAAAATGCATTGTGAAAGAACTTCGGTGCAGAGAAGTTTGTACTTTTGAAAGTTCAAATGTATTAAATTTGAATATAAATTTTACATAAGAAGCTAAGTGACTATTCCACCACAAGGATTTCATTCCTGCCAAGTGTGAATTTCTTCATCCAAGGCATTTATCTGGGCACAAAATCCCATCTAAGAATTAAGCAGTAAAAAATATTTTCCTTCTTTTTTTTTAAACAGGTTGTTAATATAAAACAGCTGAGTGACTTCTTTCACATTTAAACAAAGTAAAATTCACCTCTGGGGATGAAAACAAACATTAGAAATTGCAGTCCAACATGATGTCTGAGGAAGGTTATAGACAAATGATAAAATAGGATTTAAGTAAATGTGTCCTCTCCACATAAACTATAAAATAGTTACAGTACTCTGTTTAGGGAGTTGAGAACTGTATCAATCATGAACTCAGAAACTGGGTCAAGTATGAAACAAAATGTAGTATTAGAATATATTATAAAGATATAATATGCACATGTATGTTTCTTGTAGCACTATTCACCAACCACACACATGGAATCAAGCCAAATGACCATCAGTGATAGACCAGATAAAGAAAATGTGCTACATATACACCATGGAGTATTATGCAGCCATAAAAAAAGAAATGAGATCGTGTCCTTTGCAGGGACATAGATGGAGCTGGAAATCATTATCCTCAGCAAACTAATGCAGGAACAGAAAATCAATCACACTTATAAGCAGGAGCTGAATGATGAGAACACATGGATACATGGTGGGTATCAACACACACTGGGGCCTGGGGAGGCTGGGGGAGGGAGAGTACCAGAAAGAATAGCTAATGAATGGTGGGATCAATACCAACGTTATGAGTTGATCTTTGTAGCAACTCACGATGGCACACATAACAAACCTGCACATCCTGCACATGTACCCAGAACATAAAACAAAAGGTGAAGAAAAAAATAAAAATTAAAAAATGGGCTGGTGCAGTGGCTTATGCCTGTAATCCTCAGCGCTTTTGGAGGCTGAGGCAGCCTAATCATGAGGTCAGGAGTTTAAGACTAGCCTGGTCAATATGGTGAAACCCCACCTCTACTAACAATACAAAAATTAGCCAGGTGTGGTGGTGGGCGCTTATATTTCCAGCTACTCAGGATGCTGAGACAGGAGAATCACTTAAACCCAGGAGGCAGTGGTTGCAGTGAGCTGAGATCGCACCACTGCATTCCAGCCTGGGAAACAGAGCAAGACTTTGTCTCGGGGGCGGGGCGGTGGGGAGTGTGTATATATATATATACTCTAATTCAAATTTGCATCAAACATTCCTTATTTGCTGAATCAGCACTTTACTCCTGGCCAGTTATATTAATTTTTATTTAATTCCTTCCCTCAAAAATAAAAATTATCTCAATCACCAGCTATTATGTGTGAATTATTCAGACTTTAATTCACTCATTTATGAGATTAATGTAGACTTGATACATACTTTGTCTCTCATTAATACGTAATACACCATCTAAATTCTTCCACCCTTAAAATCCTGATGTTACAGTTTCAACTGTCATTTAATAACCTGAGAAGAGGTGAACTGACATGAAAAATTAAAAGTTTTCTCTCTAGGGTCAAACAACCTGTTAGCTTCTTCTTTTGACACTCCCTTTCTCATAAAAGTCTTTAAAAAGGCGATGCATTTATCTCTCTTTTACCTTAAAATTCTTGTCATCTCTTCACTAAGCAAAAAATCCTTCTGATGGCATAGTCAGAATTATACCTGGTGTCAAAAAATTGTTTCAAGAAAATCTAGTCATTGTGTATTTAACACTTCAGAGGTTTTAAGGACAATTGCACTTGTATTAGGCTCATGGCACCCCAGGTTTTATCTCCGGTTTCTAGAAAGCAAAGAATGTTGCTAAGCAAGAATGGGTTACTGTATTTCCCTGAATATCACCTGCCTTTCAAATACAGACTCATGGCAAAGCATTTTAAAATAGGACAGTCCATCTATGTTTTGTTTTGTTTTGAGACAGGGACTCATCTCATTCTGTTACGCAGGCTGGAGCTATCATAGTTCACTATAACCACAAACTCCTGGGTGTGAGTGATCCTCCCACCTCAGCCTCCTAAAGCACTGTGAACACAAGCATATCTCTCTTCTTTTAGTCATCCGAAGAAATCTATGAGCTCTTTACAAGAGAACAGACATAAAACCATGTTCAGCAATTCCAGCCCAAGGGAGCCTGGGCCATTTAGACCATGGGTCTTAGAGCAACCATAGATTAGAGCAAGACAAGTGGATATGCAGCCCTACGAAGGGATTTCAAGTAGTACTGAACAGTGTTTCTCCCTTCACTTCAAGTGAGCATTTCAGTACTCACTGGAGCTATATTGCAGGAAGTTGCCCCCAATGAGCCAGTTACAAAAATTCTACATTCCTGAGGCTCTTTACAAAGAACTTAAGAGGAATAACAAATTCTGAGAACAACTGAGAAAACCAAGTGCAAGTGAACTGTCAGCCTCTTTTCATGTTCTAAAGATGCATTGTTATTATTATTTTAAAATAATTTCAACTTTTATTTTAGACTCAGGGGTTCAAGTAGAGGTTTGTCACATGGGTATGTTGCATGATCCTAGGGTTTGGGTTACAGATGATTCTGTTGTCAGGTAGCGAGTGAACACAGTACCTGTTAGGTAGTTTTTCAGCTCACACCCCCCTCTCCTCCTCCCTCTAGTAGGCCCTAGCACAGAGACATTATTGTAAGAGGTTCTTTCAGGAAATACTTGATACCAATCAACCTGGCCATGGAAAAGAAAACTATATGAACCTCTGGACCCTGTGTGTAAAGCTCTTCTCAGTTGCTCACTGTCCTCATCTGTGGTTCAAACTGCATGCTGAACACCCAGGGACTAGAACTGGAGTCTGCGCATGACAGATGGTTAGCCGTGGTCTTACCTTGCATGGGAGAGAAAGAGGAGTTGGATGCCAAGCCGTCCCTGTGGGTTTCACGAGTCCCATATTCTAATCTTTTTCTTAGCTTTACTTTACTCTTGTACTTTAAAATGTCACTCTATAATGTTCTACATTTTATTCTGGGCTTGAAATAATTATTATTTAATTCTAATTTACAATGTCATAAACAAAAATTACAATGAACCTTGTTTATGTAAAAGCATTATTTTGAGGGAGTTTGCTCCCAGCAAGAGGAGTCAATTCAGCACTATCTCTTCTTTAAAAGTATCTGCAGATAACCACGCTTATACTGTATCTTCATTATATATCATATCTCTAAACAATTAGAAATGTTCCAGTATGTATCCCTAGTGAGTATTTTATAAATATTAAAATATTTAAATTACTTTTAATAAACATTAAATAAACATATATTTATTCAGGATAATGCTTTTTTAAAATTTTTAATTTTTGAGAGTACATAGTAGGTATATATGTTTATGGGGTACAGAAGTTATTTTGATACAGGCATGCAAAGCATAATAATCACATCATGGTAAATGGGTATCCATCCTGTCAAGCATTTATTTTTTGGGTTACTAACAAGTTAATTATACTCTTCTAGTAATTTTAAAATGTACTTTGAGGCCTCTCCTGTCTGCCACATGCTTCCAGATGACCCTGTACCTAAAATAATAAGAAATTTGCTTACAATGTTCTTTATAACAAGTAATGTTTAATCTGGTAACACCTGCCTATGGAAACTGACCCTGAATATTAAAATGTGTCTTTGTCCCTTTTTGAGGATAACATTCACATTTTTTCCCCATTTCGGGTTAAATACCCTTCACTGAACAAAGCCACTAAAATTCTAGAAATAAATGCATCCCCTCTGCATACAACCAGCAGTGGAAAGGAGGAAACAGAGGTTCTTGGTGCTTTGGGACTTTCAAAAGCATATATTACAAAATCTCTCTTTCTCCTAAGTTGAAAGGTCCCTGAATCCCATGCAGAAGCAGATTTCCACTGCCTTTTCTACATGGGATACATCACGTGGCTCAAGCAGATTAGTGCTAAGGGAGAGATTCATTATTATTATTTTTTGAATAGATGGATATGCAAACCAAACTATTATGACAACCTGATAAATGTGGCTTTTGAAAATGCTTTCCGTTATCATAATACAAGAAACAACATGGAGGCACACTGCCAGGTATTAGCCATCAGTAAGTGAGCTGGCTGGCAACAGACACAGCCCTGGTGCCATGTTAGCTCATAACAGTGTGCCAGAGGCACTAACAGGGCCCTACTGAACCAAAAGAAGAGTCGGCCTTAAAGCAGCATTTTCAAAGCAATTTTAAACAGATCAGGGGATAGTGAAGGGCCAGATTAAAAGATGGTGCTGTAATTTGCGAACTAGACTTAAAAGTGTTTCTTTGGCATAGATAAGGTATTTTTGTGATCTCAGTTTTATAATTCAACACTTCTGCTCTATCCTAATCTATCATTATAAAAAAATGTTCTGAACGCAGTGCCAACTGATTTATGCACATCCAGAGAGTTACTAAAACTTATTGTGGAAACTAAATTTGATATAAATGGAAATTATGTAGGTTTAGGGAAAACATTCCAAGACAACTTCCTCTCTGGTTATTTGAACTTCTCTTGACCAGATGGAACTGAGGAAAGCATCTCTGCACTTTTACAGATTTCTGAGCAACAGTTCAGATACCGCAGAACTGTTAAAATTTAGACTCACAAGAGAATATTATAGGCTGAATTTTGGAGTTTGTTCTCTAAGTTTCAAATTAGCTTATTTGCTATTATGATTGTTTGCTATGTCTAAATTATAACTAAAAAAATCACTGCCAATTTTTTTCCCAAACAAGTATGATTTTACATATACCTGCCTATTCTTCAAAGAAAGACATGCTATAACAAAGCATCAAGTTTTCACAAATATGGGCTGGAGTTATGAAAATGAGGAGTATACTCACGTAATCAGACAAGAAAAAGGCGAGAACGATGACACTGTAGACCATAAAGGTCATGCCCAGCTTCTAATGGAGCCAGAAACTGCTCTGAGCATATTGCCCAAAAAGTCTCATGAGACAATGTACAATAAGCACCCCAATGGGGAAAATGAGCCCTGGGCCATGCTTCCTGGTTAACAAGCTTTGTATAATGTTTTCCAATTTGCAGTCACTTAACACATTCATTGGGCATCTAATATACACTAGTACTAAGCAAAGTACTATGGGAGACACAAAAATGGTGACCTCCCTGATTCTTATCAAAGTTACTATTTACTTGAACAAGTCCATATGCATCAGAATAGAACACACAGCAGTACAACGCCTGGTGAACAATGCATGGGAATGTTCTGAATATTAAGTACAGAAGGAATTTGAAAAAGAAGAGACTGAGGCTAGGACAATAGCTTACAAAGGAAGTATCTTAGGCCGGATGTCCTATACGGATGATAGGAGTCCCAAGAATGTGATGGGAGAAAGGAGACTTTGTAATTCAGCCCTTTCTTCCAACTCCTGCTTCATCAAGTACTACACTAGGTTCTTAACCTGTGTTTAATTCAGTAAATTCACCTACCAGTGACTAGATATCTACTCTGTGCAAGGAAGGAAGGTACAAAGAAAAGGAAAATAAAACCTGAGACCATAACACTGATAATCTAATTAGGGACGGTTCCGTATAAATAACTATAACACAGCCAGACTATGTAACGGTGACTTAAAGGTGGTGCAAACAAAATGCCTCACAAATGTAGCATGGTGAGACTCAGGGGTACAGGCGAAGGTGGCTTTAAATAACAATTAGGGTTTTGACAGGTGAGCATGGAGAGGGAGGGACATTGTAGGTAAAGAGCTCACCAGGAGAGGAGGCACAGAGGCAGCAAAAGACTAGAGTTTAAAAAATCTAGGACACAGTTGTAACACCCATGTTTCTTTTACTTTTAGAAAACCAACCTAGCTAACATGGTGAAACCCCATCTCTACTAAAAATACAAATTATCCTGGCATCGTGGCGCATGCCTATAATCCCAGCACTTGGGAGGCTAAGGCAGAAGAATTGCTTCAACCCAAGAGGCAGAGGTTGCAGTGAGCTGAGACTGCACCACTGCACTCCAGCCTGGGTGACAGAGGGAGAATCTGTCTCAAAAAAAAAAAAAAAAAAGAAAAGAAAACTATATTATATTACCATTTAACCTAGCAATTCCACACTAGATATCTACCCAAAGGAAAAGAAATCATTATATAAAAAAGACACCTGCATTGGTATGTTTATTGCAGTACTATTCACAACAACAAAGTGATAGAATCAGCCTAAGTGTCCATCAATGGATGACTAGATAAAGAAAATGTGGTACATATACGCCATCAGTACTACTTAGCCATAAAAAGAGTGAAATCATGTGCTTTACAGCAACATCGATGGAACTGGAGGCTATTATCCTAAGTGAACTAACTCGGAATCAGAAAAATCAAATATCATATGTTCTCACCTATAAGTAGGAGCTAAACAGTGGGTACACATGGACATAAAGATGGAAATATTTGGCACTGGGGACTCTGAAGGAGGAAAGGCTGGGAGGCGGTGGGTGGAAAAACTGCCTATTGAGAACAATGTTCAATATTTGGGTGATGGGTACACTAGAAGCCGAATCCCCACTATTATGCAATATACCCATGTAATAAACATGCACAGGTGCCTCTGAATCTAAAATAAAAATTGTAATTTTTTTTGACTATTTATTTACTTTTCTCCCTTGGAATCTGTGTTTGGTTTCTGACCTGCAGAACCTAGCGACATGCTTGGTGTACTGATAGTGCTTTACAAATACTTCGGGAGAGAAGGAAGGAAGGAAAGAAGGGAGCGAGGGATACAAGGAGGGAAGGGAAGAAGTAACAGCCAAAGGAAGAAGGAAGGAACACACAGAAGGAAATGTTATAAAGACAATTTCAGGCCATGAAAAACTTCCAGCCTCACATCTGTTCTAATTTTTGAACTTTGAAACCTGATTAAAATCCTTCTATACCAAGAAGAAGGTAAAAAATTTAAAACGAAACTAAATAGTTACCAAAGTGAAAAATGCTGGGCTCTATTTTAGCGGGCACGTTTATTTTCATATATTTATTATAAGTTGTGTTTGTTATTGCAATGCATTTGCTTCCTCTGAAAGATGGCTAGGGGTGGGGGCCAGGGGATTGCTGCCTTTGGCTTAGGATCCACTAGCAGGAAGGATATTCACTTTATAGTACACACACACATGCCATAAGGTTTGCAAATGATCTTACATTTGCTCAGTAGCCAAAAGAGGCAAAGAATGAGAATAAAAACAAATGTGTTTTAGCAACATCAAGTCCAACTTTTCCATCTTCCCCTCGAGGAAAATGTATATTATGAAACTCTAGGACTCTAACAACCTCACCCGATATAAGCCTTGAGTTGGAAATTTATGAATTATTTTGGCTAGAGGCAAAAGTTCTCCAATCCTTCCATGTCACCCAGATGTTCACTGCAAAACGGGGGTCTGGAGAGTTACAACATTTTTCTTTTAAATCATTTATATGAAGAGCAGCTTTTGCTCCTCTTCCTGTCTAACAGCAAAATGGGCTTGACTGCGTATCTGGAGGAGAAAGGGTCTCTTTTTTAGGGGCACACATTTCAAAGTTGAACGGCACCGTGGATGTCTGCTCAACAAATATCTATGGAACACTTGTTCTGTTCCAGGCACTGCCCACCTGACCTCATGGATAAGCAAACAAAATCCCAGAGAAACTAAAATCTAGTCCAATGTCATACAGCTAGAGAATAGTGGTGCCAAAATTCAGAAGTCAGTAGTTTCGTGAAAAATAAAATGGAAGAATTCATAAAGTAGGCAAAGAAACTTATTGCTAAAATTCTGGTTCCCACAACATGTGGTTCTCTCCCACTAGGAAAGGGACTTTATCTGGACCAGGGAATCCTACTCCAAAGCTCAAAGGTAGGGACTGGCTCTGCAGCTCTTTGAGGCTGGTATATTAGGGGCTTTGGCTGATGGTCCATGCATGGATGTAACATTACCTAGTGTTTTATAGTTATTCTTCCTGCCTCCAGATGAAGTGTCCATCCCTCATTGTATATGATTTGGACCACCCTCTGTTTGCCCTTCATATCCAGTATCTGTCACTGTGTGTGTGTCTCTCTCTCTTTCTCAGTGATTGAAACTAAACAAAACAGGGTCAGATATTTCTTTTCCATTTTCTACAAATCAGGCTCAAAAAGAGGAAATAATTCAAGTAATAACTCAAGTAGTATTAGAAAAGCCTCCCGTCCCCCTACTATTTTTTGGTGGTTAAGGTGAGGGAGGAGCTGGATGGATGGGTACTGAATTGAAGATGGAAAGCTAAACTCAACTCTGTGGATAGTAAGTTTAATGACTTTAAGGAGAGGTAAGTCTCAGAGAATTTGCATAAACTACCCAAGAATCACTAGGACATTAACTTGGTTATTCGCTAACAAGTTGGAAGCTTAAAAGATCATGTTTGTAGGCTTAATTAATAAAAGGATGAAAGAATAAGTCAGAAATCACTTAGTTCATTTACCACTTTTGGCAAGGCTGATAATGACTAATACTAGACAACTGTGTTTCTACCAGAAGAGTAGATACACATTAGTACCTAGAGCAATCGCCATCATTACACCTTGACATGCTTGTACCCAGGACTTCTCTCCCACATGGCACTCAATCATTTCACAGAAACTTCAGTGGGGAATTTTAACATAAAGAAGTATCTTTATCAGAAAATCCTGCAGTAGCTCACACCTGTAACCCCAGTACTTTGGGAGGCCAAGATGAGTAAATCGCTTGAGCTCAGGAGTTCAAGACCAGCCTGGCCAATGTGGTGAAACCCTGTGTCTACAAAAAATACAAAAAATAGTGGAGCATGGTGGTGCACATCTTTGGTTCCAGCTATGAGGGAGGCTGAGGTAGGAAGATAGTTTGAGACTGGGAGGTGGAGGTTTCAGTGACCAAGATCACCACTGCACTCCAGACTGGGCATTACAGCCAGCTTTTGCCTCAAAAAACAAACAGAAATTCTTTTTTTCTTCTCTATTCTAACCTCTAATTTTTCAGGGAGCTGGAGATAAACCTCATCATTGCACTATCATCCCCTTCAAGACAACAGCAGTTTTAACCCTGGATACACATTAAAATCATTTGGAGAGCTTTGAAAAAAATTACTGATGTCAGGAATCCACCAACAGGGATCATAATTTAATTGGTCTTTGGTAGGGCTCAGATATTTGTATTTTTTAAAAGCTTTTCAGGCGATTCTAAAGTGTAACTAGGATTAAGAACTACTTCTATAACAGAAGGAGGAATAACAACCACATGATCATCTCTGATAGATGCAGAAAAAGCATTTGTCAAAATTCAAACACCTTTCATGATTTAAATTCTCAAACTAGGCATAGAAGGAAATTTCTTCAAAATAACAAAGTCTGTATGTGAAAAGTCCTCAGCTAACATCACACTCAAGGGCTTTTCCTCTAAGATCAGGAACAAGGTAAGTGTGTTCACTCTTGCCAGTCTGTTCAAAATAGTCCTGAATGTCTTAGTCAGTAAGACAAGAAAAAGAAATAAAAGGCATCCAAATAAGACAGGAAGAAGTACAATTATCTCTTTTTGCAGATGATGTGATTTCATAAGCAGAAAATTCTAAATACTTCATGAAGAACTAGTAAATTGAGTAAAATTGTAGGATACAAAATCAATATAGAAAAGTCAGTTTCAGTTTGCATTTCTACACAATAACAAAAAACTATTCACAAAAAGAAATTAAGAGAACAGTCTCATTTACAGTCACATCAAAAAGAATAAAACACTTAAGAATAAACTTAAGACTTGTACACTGAAAACCACAAAACATTATTGAAAGAAATTAAAGATGGCACAAAAAAATGGTAAAACATTCCATGTTCATGGAATGGAAGAGTTAATATTGTTAAAATGTCCATGCTACCCAATGTCATCTACAGATACAATGCATTGCCTGTCAAAATCCCAGTGACTGATTTTTATAGAAACAGAACAAACAGTCCTAAAATTCACTAAGTCAAAAAGAATCTGGAATGGTCAAAACATTCAGAGAGAACAAAGCTGAAGGTATCACAGTTCCTGATTTCAAAATATTTTATAAGCTACAGAAATTAAAATAGTATGGTACTGGTGTAAAGATATACCAGTGTAAAGACATCTTGGTGTAACGACAGACATATACACCTATGGAACACCTAGAAAAAAACTCACACATATACAGTCAACTGATCTTTGACAAAGGTGCCAAGAATACACAATGGGTAAAGGTGCTGCAGAAATTGGATATTTATGTGTGAAAGCATAAAATTGTTATCGAAATTTCACCATATACAAAAATTAACTCAAAATGGATTATCGACTTAAATGTAAGACTTGAAACTATGAAAAACTCCTACTGGAAAATATAGGGGCAAAGCTTCACAATATTGATTTGGCAATGATTTCTTAGATATAACACCAAAAGTACAAGCAACAAAAGCAAAAGTAGACCAGTAGGACACTCAAAGTAAAGAGTCTGCACAGCAAAGGGAGCAATAAACCACAATGAATGAACTTTGAGGCCATTATGGTGAGAGAAATAAGTCAGAAATAAGGACAAGTACTACATGATTCCCACTTATATAAGGTATCTAGACTAGTCCATAGGAGCAGACAGTGGAATGGAGGTTGCCAGAGGTTGGGGAGGGAGAAATGGTACTTGCCATTCAAGGAGTATAGTTTCGATTATGCAAGATGGCTGAATTGTAGAGGTCTGCTGTACAGCATTGCTGGTTTACTTAACAATACTGTATAGCACACTTAAAAATTGGTTGAGATATTGGATCTCATGCTAAATTGTCTTACCACAATAAAAAATAAAAATAAAAAGGGGAAGAAAAATAACAAAGAGGGAATTAGAGAGACTAGCTCTAATTCTCTTAGTCTAGGTCTAAGTCTGAACTATTTTCTTATTCTGCAAAAGCAGAATTGCTTCCACCAATATTGGTTCTGTGGTATAGGGATTAGGTTCCTGATTCTTTTGTAGAGATATTTAATATCATATAATTTTTCTCCTTTTTAGTTGAAGCACAGATTGAAGAAATAAAATGACAATACTGCATATACTCTTTAAAAGCCAATTATGAAACATTTGAGTGTCTGCTGTGTGCTAAGCATTATAATAAAGAAGGAATTCATACAACTTAATTAGGAAACGAAAGCATTAATATATGAAATGATGCTACCAGAATAAAATAACTCTATATATATATAACATTTTAAAAACCCAGTTCCACAGATGTATTATTTATAGAATTGGGGGAAATTCCCCTAGTTCTTAAAATATCTTGCAACTAAAATCAGTAGAAACCCAGAGGCAAATTAATAATTTGGTAAATTCTTGAGACTCTGGTCCCTTGGTATATCTATCCTTAGTTATACCTACCAATTTGCCTAATACATAGTAGGTATTTGATAAATATTCATTGAATGAATGAATTAAAATTGAGGAGATATATGAATTTTAGAAGGGCTACTGAACAAGCCATGTAAGGATTTTTTTAAATAAACAGAAAAGACAGCTAAGAGTTACAGATTCCTGATATGTGTAAAGGTTACAGGCAACAAACAAATTTCCAACCATTTTTTATTCCAACAAATTGGCTTATGGGGTAAACCAAGCCATAAATTGGTTGGTCCTAAACATTCGGTGATTGGCCTTAGCACATTTGCCTCCTGAAAGAAGATCAGATCTTGGAAAAATACACCCCTTTAAGATATATGACCTGAAATATTAGAAGTCCTGGTGATACATTTAGACTAGGCTTTTACCCAAAAAGTAAAAGGAAGGCAACCACAAACTCTTAAGCATATGTCCCAAAATGTGTACCCTCCTTTAACAAAATGAAAAGACAACCCATACAAACGACATGAATAGTTATACCTATTCTGAATTTGTGTATCTTTCTTTTAAACAAAAAATTCAAACATTTCTAAGGAAAATAAGGCTGATAACATGTAACACTAGATGAAGAATAACAGATAAAGCCTGCTTTCAGGCTCATTTGAGCTGAAAGTTCTAAAATCTATTAAAACAAGTCCTGTGAACCTTAATTGGATGTTATGAAAGAGATGAGATGTCTTTAAAAGAAAAAAAACAAACATTTGTTTAAGAAGCCATATCTTACCAGTGAAAATTTTCTTTTGGTATTTATTATTATATGGTATAGAAATAAGATGCTAATTAAAGCCTATACTAGTGTATCAATATTTTCACAGCAGAATATCTGTGTTTGCAATTAAAAATCAGAGAAGTTAGCTTACTTTCTCTTAGCACAATCATTATGAAATGAGACCTGTGGAGTGATCTTTCTAATTCCTGTAGACTAAGAATCCTTGGGGCTATTTATTTTAAATTTTCTGTGTTTATGTTGACACCATTCTGGCAGCCACATGCCTTTGGAATAATACTATAATCTTACTTGTTTTAGGCACCCCTATGTGTGATGATTTTTATTTCTTGCTCATCTAATAATCGTATTCACCTAAAAAAAAGCTTTTTAATTCAATTTAAAGATTTAACTCAAAATTTATTAACTTTTAAAAAATTCTGCCATCCTTTATAAGATCATTTTTTGTTATTTGGATATATATGAAACAGCCAAATCCATCATTTAATCAGTTATGATTTATCAAAATATTTATATTCTTAATGTATTAATTAATTTATGCTCTTAGTGCAATATTAATGTATTATCAAGCTATGCTATTAGCTAGATGAATTTGGCATTTCAGAAAGTAAAACGGTCTCAGAAGTCACCAGTGCAAAGGTTCACATCACACCTAAGCAGCCAGCTATCTGACTTGTTCCCATCTCAAATGAGCTGCAGCTTCCTCCTTTGAGCCTGGTGTTGGCATTGACTTAATACAGTGAGACAGACAATGTTACACATCATATTAAATGTCGTATGCATTTGGAACTCCTTATGAGCAAAGCTAAATTAACTGGCTGAAGATAAACCTAGAGCTTTGAAAGATAGATCCTTAGTGTCAAGCATTTTTTAAAAAGCTAGACAAATGAGTTCACTATAAATACTATTTCAGAGTATTTAGTGGGAGGGGCAAAGAACTGGAGAGTGGAGCAGCTTCTCAAGGTAGCTGGTCTTTAATTCATTTGAAATAAAATAAATGTCCATCATTAAGCACAAGTAGGTATAGTCTCTTTTCTAATTAATGAAAAATAAAAACATATTCTATTTGGTGATACAAGATTAGAAAAAGTTACATTATAAGAGTTACTCAACGAAACCTTATACAATCTTACAAAAATTAGTAAAGGTGGAAGGCAATGCTTATACGGTGTCTTTCTTTGTAGCTTAAACCAGGGTTGCAGATAAGGCAATAATCAGTGTTCCAATATCATAACTGGGAAAATCAAGCACTTCCTACTTTCTTCAAGCCTCAGAAAAAGGGTAGGGGAGAAACCAAGGAAATAATTCTGCTCAGTATCTTCCTGGGTCAGGGCTTTTTCCCCAGTATCAAGTACTGCCTGTTGAGAATTAAGGCTTTTATATTTAACATGTGTCTGTGTTTTCATTCTGCTTTGTCTCCGTTGAGTTTCTTTTGTATAACCTTCAAAAGATCACTCAGAGAGATGTTCTGTACTCAGAGGGTAAACTAAGTCTCCGCACAAGCTCCCAACCCATCAGGGAACAGAACCAACTCCAGAAGTTGAGTAGTTGTCATTTATTCCATAAAATCTGGGTAATCTAGCTCCCTTTATAGTTTGTCTTATTGGGAATAGAATAATCATTAGCTG
Organism: Sapajus apella; assembly: GCF_009761245.1. Taxonomy (NCBI): domain Eukaryota; kingdom Metazoa; phylum Chordata; class Mammalia; order Primates; family Cebidae; genus Sapajus; species Sapajus apella. The sequence goes on from NW_022436982.1 coordinate 15,206,305, forward strand.
ATAGACTTGAAAAAATAATTAGACCTGAAAGTGATCTAAGAGATCATATTACCAGAACTGGAAAATTGGCCCAGCAGGTTAATTTACCTGGTAGATGGGATTTATTTGGAAATCCCATCTTTTTTTCATATATATATATATATTCATAAGCTCTGATCTTTCCCTATTGGAAAGATATATAAGCTGACTAAACTGCATTTAGATGCCTAAATCTGGAGTGGAGAAATGAGACAGAACCCATTAAGTTTATTATCCCATTAAAAATGAATAAGGAAGCCACAGAAGACCATTCATGGTAGATTGAAGAATAGTCCCAATTTTTCACTCTCTCCCTATCTCTTGCTTTTGCATGTAATATGGTAGCTCTCCAATTCTGACCCTGGACTTGGTGGGTGGCTTAGCTTGGCCAATGAGATACTAGCAAATATGATACAGAAGCTGAAAACAGGCTTTGCACTGGGAATTGCTCTCCTACACCTCTGCTGTTACTGTAAAAACTTGCCTAGGCTAGCCTGCTGGAGGATGCGGAATCTGTGGAGCAGAACTGGGTTTCCCATGTTGGCCCAGATCAAGCCAGTCTAGATCAGCCAACAGCCAGCCAACCCTAGATACGTGATCAAGGCCATCCAAGTGCATCAGAGCCACCTAGCTGAGCAATAATTCATTATCTGATATTCTAGTGAGGATTAGTGGTTGTCATGCAGCATTACTGTGGCACTGAACAATTGCTACACCAATGAGAACTTCCATTAGAGTAAGGAGCTAAGGAGGGTAAACTAATAAATTCTTGCTGGTACTAGAATAGATAGAACCAGTTGTTGAGGGAAAAAACCTGAAAACTTTAAAAATCAAACTGATTTTAAGACTTGAAGCTGAGCACATATCTCAGGACATATCTGTTTCTAAATTATAAGAGTCAAAATACATTCCAAAGCCAGCCTATAAACAGACTAGGGCCATATTTAATCATTTCTTAATGATTAATAATTACAGGTAAGCATTAATGAGAAAAATGTTAGAATGTATTTCATTAATATTATATTTTGTTTTTATAAGTATACTTATTTAATGTTTCTTACTGTTTAGAGTTATCTATTTTAATAAAAATGAAAAGGTTTTATTCATGACTGTAACTAAAAAGCTTAATCAATGCTAGGTGTTTCCATGAACTCTGATAGCTGAAAGCTAGCTTTTTGAAACATGAGGCTGTCAGCCAGGAATTGCTGTTAATAGTGAAAGAAGACCTTGATTGTAAATAAAAATTACCAAGAAAACAATTAGCTTCTTAGGCGCTTGACAACTTAAAAGATAATAAAGACAACTACACTTCTATCCAAGATCCTGAGCAGATGCATTCAAACTATATATTTATATATATATATATAAATCATCTAAAATGAAATTATCCAAAATGCCTGATTCCTTTTAGATGCCAAAGGGGACTTGCTCTACGCTTTCATTACATATTAAAAAGGAGAAAATACAGGGGCTAAAATCCTATTAATAAAACATATGAAGTGATTCAAAATGGCAGAAAGAGAAAGCCACGGACACACAAATATTTGAGAACCACTCATTCCAAATATAATAAATCCCATGGCAAAGATAACTGAATTTTGATTGAGGACCAGTGACGCTTAGGATAAGGTCTCCTCCTGGGTAAGTGAGTCTGACCCACATCCACAAAGGGCCCCTGCCAGGGTGAGTTCTTTGCAACAGCAGCTTTCAGACTCTTTTGAAATGATACATACTTTCTGTCACAGCTCAGCACACACACAAATACGTGTGGGGTGGGGGTTTGTCTGTGTATATGTGTGCCTTGCTTTGAAAAATACAATGTACACAAGGGTCTTGAATCAGAGCAGGAACTATCTAAGCTGTTTAATAACAGCATTATTTTGTTGTGCTTTCTAGATAATAAGTGTATACTTGCCATAAAAGCTAAAGTATTAGGTTGGTGCAAAAATAATTGCGGTTTTTGCCATTGACAATAATGGACTATTTATGCATCAACCTAATATTTTAAAAGTCAGTATTGTGACAGCTATGAATATTCAATGGCTTAACATACTTATTTGGTATTCTTATTGTAGATCTTTAAATTGTCCTTGGAGATGCAGATTTTCTAGAATCAATACATACCCAAAGATAGTAACTCAGTCTTAGTTTGCTCCTTTTAAAATCTGTAGCTGTAAGATTTAACTCATTAGGGCACAGAGGTAATATGTCTCCAGAAAGCCTGCTAGAATCTCAGACTGAACAGCTAAATCAACCTATATGTTGTTTGTCTTACAAGGATCAGAATTAGTACAGTTCAGCCTAACACCACAAATCCTATTGAAAAATGATGTCAAAATGTATGACAGGTATATATAAATCGTTCTTTCACAATTAAAAATATATATTATATTTCTATCCAGATTCTTTCAGAGTTTAATGATGGTGACAAGTTTTTGATTTGCTAAAGAATGACTACAACTTTAAGAGTACAGAATATATCCATGTGTATGGTGTAACAGTCCACACTAAATACTGGTTTTTAAGAAACTAGTATTTCTTTATATTCTTATTGGATTTAGAAATGCCTTCTATTTGGAGGCTTTTTCTTCTTCAAATTCCTAAAGAATGAGTATTCTACCTCCTCCCCATTTTATAAGCTTCTTGTCTAGCCTTGTATGAGATTACTGAATATATATTTTTAATACTCAAAAGTAAAATAGGGACATATCTTCTATGTTTATAATTGCAGCATTTACATTCCACTTTTCTAATACTTTATAAGTAGAAGACAACCGATACCTTCCATAGCATCAAAATAGAATGTAACACCTAGAGCTTTAACTTACTAGGTGGTAAAATTGGTATTTTTTAATTTCTCATGGCATCAGTTTTGATTATTTGCTGAATGACAGAATTTTATGACTTTAATGTATTCTTTAAATTGCTTCTCAGTCTCTTACTCAGCAAAAGATTCTATCACAATCTAACAGGCACATCACTGAGACAGTATAAAATTTCCCTTTATTTCTCATCGGTTTTATGGGACACGTTTTGGCTCATCCCTGTAAAATATTCAAGGATGTTAACTTGAGAAAACTAGATAACAGGAACAATCCAAATTTGTACCTTTTGGCTTTACTGATGTATGAATATTATCAGTTAGATTATCACCCTGTAGCAGCACCTATTGCAGATTTAGGAAGTTTTATACATTCAAGATTAAGAGAGCAGGTGAATCATAAGGAGCAAAAGTCTAGTCTTTCCTATAGGCTCAAGGTTCTCATTGATATGAAGCTGGCCTCAAAATAAGATAAACAATCTTGCTGGCAGATACAATCCCACTAACCCATTTTTACTGCACACCTAAATGCTGCAGTGGCTGAATACCAGAACTGATCTGGTATCTTGTTGGATATATCTCAGGTTATAACATTTCCAGTCATACCTGCCTGAAACCAAAATGATCTTTAGTAATTCAATGAAGAACCATCTACTGGGCTTCCAATATCTGTTAGACCCTGTGCAGGCTTTGGGGAGACAGAAAGGAATAAGGCTCTGTCGCTGATTTCAAGAAATTCTCACTCTTATTAAAGTAAGTTGACATTTTTCCAAACCACCATCTCATCACTTTCTGCTATTTGTTTATGAAATGTCTAGAATTCTTCTTCTGTTTCCATTTTTTGTAAGACAGCATATATAGTAATTTTGATCAAACCTCCTACTTGCTATACATAACACTTTTTGCTGTCAAATAAAATCTTTCATTAAAAATATTACCATGGTACTTTATATTTTATAGTTTGGAGACAGATCTATTCACAGGACACACAGCTCAAGAAGGAGTTTTAAATTATTATTATTCTAAGTAAAAATTTCCATCCTAAGGCCTCAGGTCCTTTCCTTTCAGCTTAGATGCATTAGCCACTCCCACGTCTGCCTTCCTCATCCCTCTCACTATTCCTGACCCAATTCCCACTGAAGCTTCTATTTTTCCGAACTCCCTTATATTCATAATTCATCATTCATTGAACTGAATGACCTTAAGAAACTTCTAGCTATTAGAACATCTACAAAACGAAACCAATATTCATTCACAAAGTACTTGGTAATACTAAAAATCCAGTTAAATCCAATATGCTACTAATAACAATATCGTGCAATATATTATAGTGCTAATAATTCCAGAACCATTTCTAACTATAAATTCTCCTTTCAGTCCTAGCATGAAACAGATAACATTTGCTTGGTAAAGAAGGTAAGTTCTGTATTGCTTATAATATGATAAGAGTTTGTAAATACCTAGCTGGAGATGGATATTAAGAACACAAATAAAAATACACAAGAACACAAATTTAATTATTTGTATGTTCCTTTCATTCTTTTATCTGGACCTGTGAGCAACAGAATGTTCTCCATAAACCCAACCAGGAAAGTATGCCTCAAATCTGCTACCTCTGGTTCTCACAAAGACCCCCAGCAGGTGCAGGACTTACTTGCTGCTCAGGCAGCGTCTCAGGGAGTAGGAGGCCCCTCCCCCGCAGGTGCGTGAGCACTCACTCCACTGGCCCCAGGCATCCCATAGGCCGTCCCGGTCCTCCTCGGAGCGTGCTGTCCTGGAACTCTGTGAGAAATGAAAGAATGGTCAGCACCATATCCCCATGGAACCCGGAAACATGTGTCCTAAAATATGACTGGCCTGTACGTGTGAACATGGTGGCCATGTGTACATGCTAGGAATGAAAGGTGCATCAGATTCTCAGATTCTTTTTCATTTCCTAATGTCTGTATGTTCAGGGAGAGGGATATTTGACTTTAAGGGGCCTGGGCAATGACTGAAGTGGGCAAGAGATTGTACAAATGTTATAAATGGAAAAGGAAGCCAGAAACAGGAATTTGGGTTAGAAGAAAATCAACTGCACTGAAGTCACAATTTTGCTTAGGGTTCATGAGTGTACTCTTCATCTCTTCATGAAAAGAAAGAAGCTGCTCTCAGAGGTGTTTCTGCCTGAGAAGCTTGGCCTGTGCACACCAACACTGCTTCCCAAAATCTAACAATATTTTATACCCTTGACAATTTTTTAATAAAGCAATTTTATTCCTAGTTTTCAGATTTGTTCATTGGAGTAACTATACAAAGTAACTTTAATAATTCAGGGATTTCTCCTTGACAAATTTGCTGGTTCCTTGCAGGCTTTCTAGGAAAATTTCCATCTACTGTAAGGATACTTGTGGTTAGGTACAGGTCTCAATGCTATACTTCACATTCAAGAAAAAGATACAATTTTTGCTATAGTTAAAAGAACAGGCTCTGGAGTTACAAATTATTTGAGTTTAGGTACAGGTTCTGTTTTTTATTATGAGTCCTTGAACAAGTAAATTACCACCTTCCTATGTCCCAATTTCTTTTTACAAAGTGGGGGTAACATTACAACCATGCTACTGTGTACGCGCACGCACACACACACACATGCACACACGCACACATTATATAGGAAGATTAGCAAAGTGAACTTAGCCCACTAAGAACTAATGCCAGAGTAGAGCACTAATTTTTATTTTGTAGTAATGGGATCCTTCATAAATCAGTTGCTATGGGGTTTGGTTGTTAAATTGACTACTCCTTTGAACTTTTAAAACTGTAAAAATTAAGTCAGAAACCTGGCCTCAGGATGTTATACAGATGGTTTTCTAACTGGTACATGCTATACTTAGGTTCCTGAATCATTTGAAAGGGAGATGAGATAGCATAGTGATTAGGAGCAAGAAGGGTGGATCTACTCAGCCTGCAATGGAATGCTGGTTTCAGAGCTTCCTAGTTACATAAACTTGGGTACATACATAATCTTATATGCTTCAGTTTTCTTATCGTAAAATGGAGCTAATAAAGATACTGTGACAATGAATGAATCCATGGATCTCTGTGAGCAGTGAAAGAGTTGATACATAAAAAGCACATAAAGTGGAAATAACCCAAACGTCCATGAGTGGATGAATATGTAAACAAAATGTGGTATATACCTACAATGGAATACTATTCAGCCTTAAAAAGGAAGAAAATTCAGGCACAGGTTCAACATGAATGAAACTTAAAGAAGTCAGACACAGGATAACAAATATTGCATGATTCCACTTATTGAGGTACCTAGAATAGTCAAATTCATAGACACAGAAAATAGAATGCGGGCACTGGGAGAGAGGGGAATGGGGAGTTGTTTTATGGATACAGAATTTCAGTTAGGGAAGATGAAAAGTTCTGGAGATGGATGGTAGTGACGATGGCAAAACAATGTGAATGTATTTAATGTCTCTGAACTATATACTTAAAAATGGTTAAAACGGTAGCTTTTGTGTTAATTCATTTCACTACCACAAAAAAAAAATACACATAACATACTTAAAAGTACATAGGGCCTAAATAGTAAACACTATATTGTATAAGTGTTTGTTGCTATTATTATTTAACATTATTTATCACTTTTTATTAATATCATGTATAAACATATATGGGCTCTGAAAGTTTACAGGAGGTGCACTGGTAAGGCACCAGGGTTTCCGCTGTTGAGATTAGTTGAGACAGCATGCTTGTAAGGTATCATCTTCCTGAAATCCATGGCTTTCCCACAGTAGGACCTTGCAGCCTCTTGTCATATTGTATCTGCCTGGTGATGTAATCGGCCAGCAGTTTTATGTTCCTACAAAATGTGGCGAAGCATGGTTAACAGAGCCACATTGGTAACCCCAAAATCGGTACTTTTGAAAGGAAGGACATATTGAGCTCCAAAGCCTGGTTTTTAAGATTATTAAAATCAATTAATCACTGCATTATGGGGTACTCTGTTTTCCGGACTTAAACAGTGAGAGAGAAAAGGCTCTTTGCCAGTGGTATATAAATATCCAAATCCCTTCTCCATCGCCCAATAAATTCATCCCTCAGATTTTTAAAATTGTACGTCTATCTTCTAACTTTGTTTGCTGCATGTGAATAGAAGATAGGATTGCTGACTGCTGAGAGATGCAGTATTTTCCTGAAGCAGTTTCTATTTGTGTGACAAATATATATTTGTGCAATTTTTCTCTCATTTTACTCAAATTCAATATGACTTTGATGAAACTGTTATCACAAATGTTAGGATTCTTGCAGTAATTGAAATGAGTGAAATGAGTGATTACAAACTTTGATGCTATCCATTACTACAACTGCAAAAACAAAACAAAACAAAACAAAATCACACACGCAGCATTCACGTGCAAACTTCATTTTCATGTGAGATAAGAACATCAGAATGCCAAATGGGGAGTTTCCCTCTGGATGTTGTCTGGGTAAGATGTTTGGTAAATAACGTATGGTTGTAATTTTGTTTTTCTAGGAAAACAAGTTGTTTCAAACTCTGCGTTAAAGTTTCTTGATGTTTTTCATGTGCCCTGTCTGAAGAAGTACTAAAAGCTTCAACGGTGATCTTCCACTGCTAAACATCTTATCATCTCATCACATAGTACACATTTTAACCCAAGTACACATATGAAGTGCCCATGATGTCTCTGAATGAGATTTCATGCAAACGCAGAAGCAAGTCACAGGTCTATTTCACAAAGTCGAACAAACTCCAAGTTTTCTTTTAACAAGTACAATAAACATAATTCATTTCAATGGAATTTATGTTTAATGTTGGAGAAAGTGATTTCTCTTTTAACTGTGCCAGGTATTTACATGTAAAACCAGAAATGGCTTTTTAGAGATGCCTTTCTGGGCACTGAAAATCTAGAAGTATTTGCTTATTGCAGTTTTTAAGACTTTCTTCTATATACACAAATTTTGTGTCTGCCCTGGTAGGAACACATGCTTATTTCGCTTTCACTTTTTTTTTTTTTTGAGATAGTGTTCTGCTTTGTTGCTGAGGCTGGAGTGCAGTGACATGATCACTGCAGCCTTGACCTCCTGTGCTCAAGGGATCCACCCACTTTGGCCTCCCTGTAGCTGGGACTACAGGTGCTTGCCACCATACCAGGCTAAGTTTTATATTTTTCATAGACATGAGGATTCGTCATGTTGCCCATGCTGGTCTTGAACTCCTGAGCTCAAGCTATCCACCCACCCTAGCCTCCCAAACTGCTGGCATTACAGGCATGAGCCATCATGCTTGGCCCCATTTCTCTTTTACTTTTGAATGTACCGTCCTTTTAACTTTACAGTAGCAATTTTCTAAAGTGTAAACTTTGAATTGCTTCTAGCAGGGGAAACGGAGGCAGAAGAAAAATAGAGTAGATAATGTGTTGCCTAAAAGTAATGCTGATTGCTTCTGAAATTAAAAATCTAAGCTTTTCTATACAGGCCAGCCAATGTTTTTCAATACGATTTTCATCACACCAATATTTCAATTCAACGTCTTGAATTAAATTTAATATTTTAATTCAATGTCTCAAAAGGAAGGTCATGGATGCTATTGAACACAGTGTTCAAGAGATTATCCCTGACCCCACTGCTGGAAATTTCAGCAGCAATGTCCTGTGAGATGCTAATCTTTATTAATATCAATGACAAAGAAAGAAGAACCATTCAGTTCTTTATGTAAGGCAATGTTTCACCGGTAGGAGATTTATCATAAAAACTCTAAACTGCATCTCATATTAAACTTGAGGGACAAAGCTGTTATAAAGCCCTTTCTTATTTTAGCAACTATTTTACTTTATAGGCATTGGATCAGTGAGAATAGACATTTGGCAGCTGTTTTGATCTAGCATTTGAGAAATCCAGTGAACACTGACAGAAGAAGTGCCTGAGTTTGGGCTCTATAATTTTACGAAAATTGATTATACCTCTTGAGTTATTCAATTTACAAACAGTTCAGCCACTTTTAGATCTTTGGTGCTACATACTGACCTTAAATGTAGTGTTGATTAAGACTCCTAAATCAACTGCTGCCTCGTCAGAAACTCAGCAATCAATCTCCCAATTCCATTGACCCATTGTTGTTGGCCAGTCAAGACGTTCTTAGCCTCAGTGAATGCCAATTGCATGAAATACAGATTGTGGTCACAGATCATTACATGCCTCCTACAAATACTAGAAGAGCTCTTCTACATCCATCAACCTCTGAATGGTGTCATGTTCTTGCCATTACTGGCTTATCTAAACGTGCTTTTCATCTGATAGTTTTGTGGTTGATTACGGGGCCAATTGCAGCAACAAGGTCTCAGGTGAACAGCTCCAAGGTTGACAGCTACAAGTAGTTAAACAATTTGAGTAATCACATGAAGCTCTATTTTCCCTGCAGCTCACTGCCCAATAGATACTTCACCTTAGAATGACCTCTGTGTACCACTTATCCACAGCCTCTTTCATTGGAACCTGGACAGATTATCAAATACATGAAAGATATAAGATGAAGCAGAAATTAGCAGTTGAAAGACTAGAGTTGTATTTGCTCAGAGACACACATCTACAAGGTACTTGGAAAATATTTTTTCCAAATGTTATAACAAGAGGTCAAGATATATAAAATTAAATGAAAAAAATGTAGGTGCTGAGGAAATGCTTGATAGTTTTTCGTAAAATTGAAGTCATATAACAGCTGAAGTTATAATCAAAGAGAAGCATTTTCAAGATGTCAACAGATCCTCCAAAGTAACAAAACGGGCTATGTGACAAGGCAAAGAGCAGCGCTTACAATTTTAAGATCATCAAGAAGGTACCTGAACCTCTGGTTTCCTCTTCCAGACAGACAGCATTTAGCTTAAGCTATCTAGAGCTGTGTATGTGACTGTATCAAAGGGATGTCACACACTTCTATATTAAAAAGAGGGGCAACTCCTCCAATGATGAGAGAACCATTTTTCCTGTGGTCTGCCCATGCCAAGTCGAGCAATCTATACACAGAAACATCCTGGTCATGTCTGAAGCTTTGGAAACAAATCTGCAGATTCCATTTCAGCTGCCCTACCCACACCAGGTTTCTATAAATCTTATCTAATCCTTGGTTTCTTTAACAACTTGGAATACTGGTTCTGCAGCCAACTGTACGTGGTAGGGGTTGTGATTCCCTGCTCCTGAGAGCTCACAGACATTAAGCAGTAACTGGGCTCTTGTAAAAGTCCATTAGCTTTTTGATGTACTTTCTTAAAGAGCATGGTGTGTGGAGACTGAGGCATGCGCCTTCCCAGATGATATTTGCTGCTGGCTTTGCTTAGGAAATTTGGATCATCTGGTTCTTATCACAGCTGCACTTTTGGGAGATATGATGAACTGCCAGTGACACAGTGCATGGTCTTTCAGAGGCCACTGCATGAAGCCTGTCCCTTGCTACTGAAGAGAAGAGTCAATTCTATAACAAGGTGTAAAAGCAATACAGGCCAAGGGAGGACTTTTGGGTACCTGTCTCCCTTTTGCTTTCTCTGCATCTATGCACACATTTGGGTGCACTTTTGCACATTCCTGCTAAGGCACCTAACTGCACCTAAGTCTGAAAAGTTGACGGTGAGGCAATACTGGGATTTCTTAAGTACCTACATGCCAGGAAGCATGACAGGATTTAGAAAAATGATTGTGTTTAATCCTCATAATGAGCCAGGTTAGGTGGGAATTTTTTCCACCTATTTTACAAATAAGAAAATTGAGGCTGTGAGGTTGAAAAGCCTGAATCATGCTGCAGGAGAATGAGCACAGACTTTGTAGTGAGATAGACTTTCCTAGTCATATACTGGTAAACTCGACATAGACATGTCAGATCTCATTGAGCCAGAGTTTCTTCATGTGTAAAATGGGAGCATTGGCTGGGCGTGGTGGCTCATGTCTGTAATCCCAGCACTTTGGGAGGCTGAGGCAGGCGGATCACCTGAGGTCAGAAGTTGGAGTCCAGCCTGACCAACATGGTGAAACCCTGCCTCTACCAAAAATAATGCAAAAAAATTAGCTGGGTGTGGTGGTGCACGCCTGTAACCCCAGCTACTTGGGAGGGAGGCTGAGGCATGACGGTCGCTTGAACCCAGGAGGAAAAGGCTGCAGTGAGCCGAGGTCATGCCATTGCACTCCAGCCTGGGCAACAAGGGTGAAATTCCGTCTCAAAAAAAAAAAGAAAAATGGGAACATTGATACCTCTTCTAATAGGGTGATTAACAGAGAGAGCACATGCGAAGTACCTAGCACAGTTTCTGGCCTATTCGTGCCAATTATTTTCTCTCTCCCTGTCCCTTCACCATGCCGTAAATGCACGCGCACACACACTCACGTCACATAGCTAATATCTGGTAAAGCCAGGTTTTATGTTTATATCATTTTTTTTCTGCCTAGCCTCATATTTTTGACCTTTCCTTTCCAAACAATATTTATCAGTAAGGGAATTTAGTATAAAATGACAATGAATGCTGCTGCTTTTCTTTTTAAAAATTATTTTGTTCTCAGAATTCCTTCTCAACCTGGGATAACAATTTGGAGATGAAATTAAGACAGCTTCATCACTTTTTAGGAAACAAAATTCTGACTCTGTTCAATGTCAAATACTTCAGTAAGGTTTTCATTTCAGAACTATGGTAACTTGATTTTATTTTGTATTCTATCCGAGGTCAAGGCTGGATTATAGCTCATCAAGAAAACTGCTGAGAAACCTCTGGGCATTTTGGAAAGCCCCAACAGAACACAATTTCACAGCCAGTTGAATTAAAATCAATAATTGCTGATATGAACAAAGGTTAATATTCAGGAAATTTTCGATAGACCATTGAATATTTTGAATCAGCTTATCTCAAGGGAAGGCACAGATAAAATATTTGATCACTGTCAGTTTCTATTACTTTAAAAGTACAAACCTAGCAAATGGAAACACTATAACTGCTTTAAGGCTGATAGAATACTAACATAAATATTATAATGTATTTTTTTCTGATAGAGATTTCAAACTCTTTTAATTTGGAAGACTTAAGGAGATTTTCTACTAGAAATAGCCTGCCAGTCTGGTTCACTTTTTCCATGATAATAATTTGCTTTATAATAGCAACTATACTAGCTGAACTTCTAGATTGAGGGAGTGCTCAATTAGGAGAAGGCTGAAGCTGGTAATTTCATGTATTTTACAAAGGAAAAGTAGACAACAGGAGAACTGTACCCTGTAGAAACTATAGTCATTTCAAAAATGCATTTATTTCATGTTTTTGAAGGAAGTCATCATCTTCCTGGCCCATGCACCATAGGGATATTCTAAATCCTGATACTATTTCAGCTCAGGTGTGAAACATTAGCGAAACTCCATTTTACCGGGAGTTCTAAAAATGAAGCAACTGCTCCTGGTTGCTGCTGCTGCTGCTGCTGTTGTTGTTTTCTTTTCCCTATACTTAGAAAAGAAAACAAATCTCCAGTGGAAAATGATATGTAGGCCCAACACCAAGGAAAACAGTGAAGAATCAGCCCCCAGGGCTTCCACACCCTCCACTCCTCCAAAACAGGCATGTTTGAAACACCCCCTCAAACGAAATTCCTTCTCTGCTCTTTTTGTGAATTCCTGACTTCCTGGAGAGCCAGTTAGAAGTTTTAGTTTCCATTTCCATCTAATCTAACTCGAGCTCCGTCCAAACTGTGACTCCAATCAGCCATAGATACTTTCTGCAGTGCTGGCAAATTTAGCTGAAATGAATTTACAAAACATCTGTAGAACTAAGGAAACATCTGAGGCTCTGGAGAGCACATGTTGGGGTTTGGAATCATAGAGAAAGAATTCCTGCTGGAGAAAAATCTCATTTTGTGATTTGCTGAGGAAACTGGAATGTTAATAGATTAATATGGTTTAGGGTTTGGGGCAAAAAACCCAAATTATAACTGATAACCAGGAAGTTGCAAGAAATGACTAGTTAACTTCATGTCACGCTCAGACAAATCAGCTTTCAGTTTTAGTAGAATTTTATGTCTTCTTGAGTTGACTATTATGCCATCTGAGCCAAGAAAAAAATATGGTGTAATAGTTCTGAATGAAGCTCCACGGGATGCTGGATGTGATTTAGGTTCTATTCCTATACTCATGACTGGATGCTTTCTCTCTTAAATGCCATCCGGAGATTGTAGGATGTGTGGCATTGAACTTTAAAACATTTTCTGGCTTAATATCATGCTTTCTTCTTTTTTACATTCTTGCCTACTTTTGCTTAAGTTCAGTTCTCTTTACTCAGAAAAAATAGAAGAATAAACTCTTAGTATTGCAATATTCGGCTTAACCTGCAGTTACTTGATGCCTCATTATGTAGCATCAATTTATGAAGAATCAGTACAGAATGAATTAAAACAAGACTTTGTAGTTCTTTGGGATTATCATTCTGTATAACAATTATCTCTCCAATTAAACTGGAAGCCCTTTGAAGGCAGGGGTGTTGCTTTCTATTTTTGAGTTATCTACAGTTATTGAATTAAGAATTATTTGAAGAAAATGTGAGATTTCAACAAATATTTAATCAATGACAAAATGCTTTGGAAGTTTATTTTTTAAATCTTTACGTATTTGTCATTTCTCTCTCAATAAGGTACTTAGGGCACAGAGTAAGCATAACGTCGGGGAGAAAGCAAGAGCATGAGAAATACCTAGTTACTTAAAATTGCCAAGTGATTTCAATTTCAGGGATTTTCTTGTGTTCTCCAGCTCAGATATGTATCACTCCTCTGCCTTCACAAACACACTAGGAGATGAATTCCATCAAAAACTCTACACCTGCAACTTAGATGACTTTGTTCTAAAAAGCAGTAGCTCTCTCAATTACCATCTTTGTGCCTTAAATAGATAACATTTTCCTTTAGTTTAACCTGAAGCTGTAGCTACATGCAGCAGCTTGGATACTTGGAAGAGTTTGGCAAATTTTGCAGTTTTGGCAGGTGATTTTGAGGTGCTCATCATGCTTCTCCATTATGAATGTAAAGTAAACCCACCTGGTTTCTTAGCAATCCAGGAGATGCGCTGGTGCTAGGAAACCACATAAGGTAGAGATGGCAACCAATAAGTTAATCACTGCGCCACTCAGGTTTACTATTTTCAACAGCTCCTTATTTGATTTTGTGTCTATAAGCAGTGATTACCCTCAGAAGTCACTACCCTACCCCATAGCCCTCTGCTTCTTGGCTTTTAGAAGGACCTGTTGCTTTCACATGAATGTGAAATTTCATTTCTGCTCATTTCCTGAGTTCAACTTGAGTCAGCAACACCTTTAGAGGATTTACAGTGTAGTGGGTAAGATAAAGATAACAATAAAATATTTAACCGCTGAACAGCATTTATAATTAATCAGACATCAAGTCTTTTCAGTTCCATTTCTGAAATGCCTCTCTTGTCCATTCTCAGCCCAACCAATCTTGCTTTCACTGATTAATTCTGGTTCTACCATTTATGCCTGGCACTTCACAATCAACTTCCCATCTGGTGTTTTTGACCTCCAGCCTCTCTTCCCACCAATCTGTCCTCTTTATCAGCGCCAGTTATCTTGCTAGAATACAAAACTCAACTGTTCACTCCTTGCTAGGAGGCTTTCTATGGCTCCACTGCCTAAAGCTGGTGGGACCTAGTAATATTAATAAATTCCAGATGGGCTGTGAACTCTCAGAAACTCCATGCCACATTTTGAGCATATATGTGTTACCATACTTTTAGAGAGAGGATTTATAGCTTTTATCAAATTCTCCAAAAAAGGTTAAAAGCCATTGGGTTTAGGATTAAAGTCTAAGTTATTAGCATAGCATATAAGACCCTTTGTAAACTGGCCCTATATCAACATTCTAGATTCATTTCTGCTTTTCCTGATCATACATGTCCCTTATGCTCCAGAAATTGGTTCTCAGTCACACTGTGCTGTGAGGACATCTGGTAATCGGGTCATGATGATCTTGGTAGTACGTAGATTCCCCTCCTCAACCATCTTGCTCACATCTTTTTACTTCATTCGACTTGTGTACTCCTGCTCCTGCCTTAAAACGTAACAGCACTGCCATCTTCTAGTTAAAATTTCTCTAATCTCTAGGTGGAATCAATCGCTGCTTGTCCTGTGTTTTTTATTTTTTTATTTTTATTTTTGAGACAGAGTCTTGCTTTGTTGCCCAGACTAGAGTGCAGTGCTGCGATCTCTGCTCACTGCAACCTCCGCCTCCTGAGTTCAAGCAATTCGCTTGTCTCAGTCTCCTGTATAGCTGGGATTACAGGCGCCCACCACCACACCCAACTAATTTTTGTATTTTTAGCAGAGATGGGAGTTCACCATGTTGGCCAGGCTGGTGTGGAACTCCTGACCTCAGGTGATCTCCCTGCCTCCGCCTCCCAAAGTGCTGGGATTACAGGTGTGAGCCACTGTGCCCGGCCATCCTGTGTGTTTTGAGCATATTGCTAGGACTTGATTCACATGGCTGTTTTAGCATTTCTCAGCCACCCAGTGTAGTTAGTAACTTGTTTACACATCTATCCCCAGAAGTGGACTGTGTACTTCTTTAGGGCTGTGACAGAGATGAATATGCCTCCGAATATGCCCAGTGGCTTGTGGAACACCAGATACGTAATCGGTCTCAGTGAATATTCGTTAAACGAATGATTAACACAAAGCAGGCAAGGACAAGTTGCAGTTGAATGTGTAATCCATAATAGCTGTCAGCTTTCACTCTTGTCCACATACATTCAGATTATCTAAAGACAGACGGAAAAATATATGCAGAAGCTGCAGATAAACAAGGGAATAGAAGAGGACAAAAACGATTCTGAGCCATGGGGAAAAAAAGAAGGATCACATTTCTGCTTATTCACATGTCTTTTTATGCCAACTCTAAATTTACCCAAAATGTGTAAAGCTGAAAGATGATTAACCTGTCACATCTTGGCTTAATCTAGCTTAATCCAAGTCCTAGACGCTTGCTGCCAAAGGGCCCTCATCACCAGGTAAACAGTTGGCATCCTTCTGCAGCACTTGGGAAGCCGTGCTTTTGAAGATGCGTGTGCTGGGATTAGGAGGAGCACTGGGAATGGGAATGAAGAGAGGTGGGTGAGGATGTCCTGACTTAATTAAAAGCACAGCCCTCTACCAATTAACAAGAAGTAAAGCATACTTATGAAGTCATATTTTAATGAGTGTAAAAATTAGTGCAGTATGTAGATAACCATAGATCACAGAAAGATGTAAAAATGAGCAGAATTAATCAGGAAAAATAACCTGATAGAAGCAAATCTTGACCTGCATTTTAAAGTCAGAGTTTTGCACTCAGGAGAATATATTTCCATTAGATTTTCTGTAAAAATAAATCTTGCAATTCAAATAATAGAGCTCTGATGTTAAAAGAAACTAATAGAGGCAAAATATAAATATGATGTTCTTGAAGTACTATTGAAGTTAGGGACCAGGTGATACTGAGCTTAACCTCTAATGTCTAACACAGGGCTTGAGACAGAGTTTAATGTTTAATGGATATTTACTGTTCAGCTGAGTTTTTGGTGAGCACTCTTAATTTTAAAATGTTTCAGAGTGTACATATATAATATTGATAGCAAAAACTTCTAAACAGGGACACAATCTAGACAACAGGATTTGGCCACTGTGGTGTTTTTGTTGTATTTTGACTTTGCCATTGTGGTATTTTAGGCAACTTAGTTTTCTGGGCCTCAGGTTAGTCACTTACACAGAAAGAAATTTCAGCTAGATAATTTCTAAGACACGTCTAGCCACAAAAATGCCTAGAATTCTAAATTAGTCTTTCATTTAAGCATATTTACAAATCAATTTGCTAATTTGTAAAATGGGACATGAGGATTTGCTCTATAAAACTCAGTTTTTTTTTTTTTTAAATAAAGGTGCTAATATATGAAAAAACATTGTGCAGTGCAATTACTAAATGAAATACAAGTAGCGGTAGTCCCACGGCTTCAGTCCTAAAAACTGTTTTGTTACAAAGCAACTCTTGAAACAGAGAATCTCTGTTAGGGCTTTCTTTACTAATGCAATTTTCTGCATCCAGAATCTATGGCAGACCCTAAAGTGACTTCTGAATAATAAATTATACTCTATACTTTTTATTAATAAGCATTTACTCTTTAATACTTTGTAAAGCAATAAATACTTGTAAGCAGAAGCCTCCCCAATGATGAGACAAAAGCTAGCTTTATTTGATGGTTTTCGATTTCTGTATTGACTTAATTCCTAACCAAGTGTTAAGGAATGATGTTTTTTTTTCTTCCTGTGATGTTTGTGTTATAATGGGCTATATCAATAATTTTCCTGCTATACTTTGTTTTGTATCAAAACAGAAACTCCGTTATTGTGCTTCCATACTGTATAGAGTGTTTTTTTAAAAAATACTTTCCTATGTATTAAGCCCTTTATCAATAATAAATGAGAGTCAGTTACTATTGTCTTAGTATAGCTTTTGTTGCAACTACAGCAATCAGGCCATGCCTTCTCTAGTTAAATAGGTATTTATTTCAAAAACATGAGAGCCTACAACTTTTTAAGATCTTGTCCAGAGTGGACTGTAGGGTAAATGCCTTATTTAAAGTAACTTTCTAAAAGAACCTGTCCTTCCTGGGCCAGTATAATTTGTCATCATTATCTGTAAATAGTACAGCTCTACTTGTATTAAAATGGAAAATAATAATAATGGTGATTAGAGTCATCTCTTCTTATCTTCCAGTCAAGTTCAACAGAAATATTTACATTTTAGGGTGGGCTAAATTCCGTGTACTGTTGGCATTTAAAACTGAAAAATATCACCCAGGTATTGTATATATGGGAAGTAATACCATCTTCTAATTTGTAAATTAAATGATCATGTTCAGGAGGCATTTGCAAAACCGCTTATTAAATGTTTATTATTAATAGTACGTGAAACATGACACGATTCTGTGATTCTTGTGAGCCCTCTCTGGCTCTCAATGCTTGCAACGTAGAAGCAAATACCTTGAGAGTTTATAAAGCTTAATTGTAGTTTCAATGAGTAAGCATTTTTAGATGCTTTCTGTCGCCTGTTTTCAGCAAGAAGTTTTTTTTCTTCTGCATCATTCAATATTGTTTAATAGACAAATAATATTTAAATACATTGCATTAACATACTTAGCAATGTGAAAAGTTAATAGATTAATGCCTCAAGCAGTGTTAGAATGACTAAAATGCCTCAGGAATATATTAAAATGGAGCTTGACCACAGACAATATCGAGATTGCTGAGGCGCACCACAGGCATCTTTTTTAAAGCCTGTTTTGTAATAAGCAGAGAAAGTGAAGGTGCTAAATCATGGTTTACTACCCCATTTGCCTCACAGCCTCTCTGTCTCTGGTGCTGGGCCTCAGAAATCAATTTCACACACGGCTGCTATCAGCATTCTTTGAGCTATTAAGACGAAAGCACTTTCTCTTTTTATTAAAACCAAGCTCACTTTTATCACATAGCTCCAGCTTTGTACTTTCCTGCCTTGACCCTCCACTTTGTCAGTGGTGAGGTTTAACCTGTCTCCTGCCTCCCTTCCTTTCAGTTCTACACTTCTTGAAAGACTGATCCATGTTCACTGAACCCACTTCCCCAGTACCCCCGAATTCTCCAGTGCTTTGTAATCTGGCTTTTGCTCACCCCTTGGCTGACGTGGCTCCTCTGAAATTCATCAGCATCCTGTAGTTCACCACATTCTACGACCTTCCTTCCCATCTTGCTGCGGAATATGCTCCCCTGGCTTCCTTGGCAGCGAGTTCTCCCCTGTTCTGTCCCCTGCCTTTTCTTACTCATCCTGACTAGCAAATGCTGTCATCCCCAAGGTTCTTTCCTTGGGCCCCTGTTCTTCTCTCTGTGCTCCAATTGATCTTTTCCACTTTCCTCATTTGAATTGTCTTCTCCTTGCAGGTGAATTACAAATCTATATCTCTTTCAATATTCAGGAGTCTAGTTCCACTTACCTGGATGCCTTCTTGATACTTTAAACTCAGCAGATCCAAAACCAAGCTCGATATTTGGAGTCCCAATCTTTTAGCAGTCCTTCCCCCAACATAGTGATGAACATACAGACATTGCCATACAACATTTCCCCTTTCTCCAGCCTCCTCTGTCTTCCTCCTCACGCCCTTCACCTACCCGCCCCCCTGCCTCCCTCCAATCAATTGCCCGTGCCACCTGTTCTACTTCTGCTGTGTAGCTTCCTTCTGTTCCCTCTCTCTGCTAGTTCCCTCATTCAGACTCTTCTTGCTGTGGCCTTCTATGTGATACACAAGTGGCACCCCAGCCTGCTTCCAGCTCTGGCCAGGCCAGTTCCTCTGTGGCATGGCTCTCAGTGTGCAGGACACGTGATAAAACAGCTGAACATAAGGTAGGAATGATGGCTTGGGATAGTGCCTTGAGTCCCAGCTAAGGAATTGGTCCTTGAGTTGACTCCAGACAGCTGGAGCCAGTGAAGGCTTTTGAGCACGAGATGACTGAGGCTTTACAGTTTTCAAAGTACTTACACATACTCATTTGGTCCTCATAATACTCTTATGAGGCATTGAAGGTTTATGGGCATTTTAGGAAAAAGGGGGAACTGAGAATTGCTGTTAAAGGATAGGAGAGAAAGCCAGGTTACAATCACTTCCTCCACAGATGAGAGGAATTTAGGATGTCTTTATGCAATTAAGTAAGAAGGATACAGATGGGTAAATTGGCCATTCAGAGAAGAATTAAATTCTTATCTCTGAGGACAGCAGTGGGAAATATGACCAAATACTTAATCTCACGCAATGGCCATGTAGAAAAAGAAAAATAAATAAAATAAAAGGTGAGGTGACTAGTCTGTGCAGAAGACTGAATGCTTTCAATGTGTCTGTTTTATTTTGTCCCTTCAAATCGGGCTCAGGAAGGTTTTAATTTCTTCTATCTTGTACAAAATGATTTAACATGTTCATGGTTCCTGTTTTTGAATGAAAAGTTTATACATTCAAATGGATGATGGATTATACTTCAGATTATATGACATCCTGTTGACTGGAGGATTTCTGAATCTTTGTGCATGCTTTGTAACAGGATAGGATGACCATCTTCACATTATGCATCAGAACCCTTCCTCTCACACACATACTTACAATTCACAAAGCACATCCAAATAGACTACAGAAGTTCCTGCAATCAGTATATTGTCCCTATTTTAGGGACAAGGGGCTTCTAAGTTTTTGATATTCACAGGAAGGAGTGGGGTTTATAAAGCATCTTCAAAGATAAGAGATACGTCCCCTAACGGTTAAGAGGTTTTTGGAACCTTTTAAATATTCAGTTAGATCAGTGATTGTCAACTCTGTCTATACGTTCAAATTACCTGGGAAAATTGCCAGTATCTGGGCCTCTCCCCGATTAACCGCATCAGAATCTCTTGTTGGGGGTTGGGGTAAGCGGAGGCTGCCAGCCACCCAGATATTTTGTTTGGAATTCTTGAGGTGATGTTTATGCAAACGAAGGTTGAGAGCCCTAAATTAGACAAGCATTTGTAAGTGCATTCACTGGATGACTTTCTTGAATCCACTTTTATCTTTATTCTATCTTAGACTTACTGGCTTCAATGGGCTACAGATCCCACAAATTCAAAAGCAATCTTGGTTTTTCTTCTCAGTCCCTTTGAGATTGCATGGAAGACTCTAGTTACCAGGGAAAACTATCAGCTGCTGAGAATCCAAGGAAAGACAAGAGGTTGGTTTCTGGAATGAGGTAGGGGAATTTCGGCCTTCCAGGGAGAGAGTAAGAATTGCTGATGTTTATTGGGCACCTGCTACCTGTGTGGGGTACTGTGCTGAGTATGTTGCATGACTTGCTTTATTAAACTTCACAATGAGCCGGGCGCGGTGGCTCAAGCCTGTAATCCCAGCACTTTGGGAGGCTGAGGCGGGTGGATCACGAGGTCAAGAGATCGAGACCATCCTGGTCAACAGTGGTGAAACCCCGTCTCTACTAAAAATACAAAAAAAAATTAGCTGGGCATGGTGGCGTGTGCCTGTAATCCCAGCGACTCAGGAGGCTGGGGCAGGAGAATTGCCTGAACCCGGGAGGCGGATGTTGCGGTGAGCCGAGATCGCGCCATTGCACTCCAGCCTGGGTAACGAGCGAAACTCCGTCTCGAAAAAAAAATAAAAAATAAATAAATAAATAAATAAACTTCACAATGATCCTTTGAGGTAAATACCGTTGTTGATCCCTGTTTTACAGGCAAGGAAACTGGGTCACAGAAAATGACAGAAGGGTTACACAGGTGGGACCAGGGTTGAAATCCAGGCAGTCTATCTCTTAACCACTATTTCTGTGGTTATCAAACATTGATGTGTATCAGAATTACCTAGGAAGCTAATAAAATACGCAGAGGTCTATGCTCACTGAAGTAGGAGGGGCCTGAACCTTCATAATTTTAACAAGTGTCCAGCTGATTTGGCTACTGACCAAACGTGGGAGCTACTGAACTCCCTTATCTGCCTTGCTTCCAGATAAGGAAACAGGCACCCATAGATCAAGAAGAAAGGAGGTCCTCGGCAGAGGGTTTTGACCTTAGTAGGGGTCAGAACAGATCTAAGGTAAGACCAACATAGAGACTCTCTCCAGGGCCTCAGATCGGGGGAGATGAGTAAATAAAGGCAGGAAAAATCCACATCAGAGGAAAGGGGGTGAGAGGGTTCCACAATCATGTTTCTGCATCTGAATCTTAAGCCTAGCTTTGCTCCCATTGATTAGATATTGGAAAGACTCTGATAGAGCATTGCAACAAACTTAAGATGCTATAGATTGAAGTGACATTATTATTTTATACACCATTATGAAACCTTTTAAAAATGCCACCCACTAAACTATAGCTGCTATAATTATGAGATGTATTCAAGTGTCTAGAATCAGAAAAAAAAAAAACGTGTATCTTAGGATCGATGAAATACGGTATGAGCTGTGAACTGCAGTGAACTTGGTTCTGAAGCTGTGGAAATCACTCAGCACACTGGGGAGGCTCCTGCTAACCAAGGCCAAAAACGGAGTTCAAACAACATGGAAAATAATCTGTGTGCATATTTCAACGTGATTTGCTTGCTGTAAGCACTGAATACGCATACACGAGAAGCTGAGACATTCGTATCACCTTTTAGGTATGGTACTCAGTTTTCTTTTCGGTAAAATGGGTTGTGGGCAGGCTTGCATGACATAACGTACATAAACAAATAGCACAGTACTTGACACCTAGGAGGAGACTGAAATTAACTTCTTTTCCCCTTTTGCTAAGTCTAAAAACATTTTTTATGCTGTTTGCAGTCAATTTCAGGGAAGGAGGAAGGAAAGTAAAAGAGTAAGTATCCAAAATTAGAATGAAAGTCAGAAGGACCCTATGATTTAAAACATAAATACCCATTTGATGCTGTTCCAAAGCAAATCTACTTTATGAGGTGAGGCCAGGCTATATCAATTTTGCACTAATGCTGTGTAAAGAGCTACGTGCACCGTGGAGACTGTTTGTTTATAATTAGGAGAAGAAATTCTATACATATGAGATTCCAATGCCTGATTAAAAATCTGACGCCTTAGCAATCTGATTAATAAAGAAGCAATATAAAGAATTTATGTGGCATTTAATTCACTTTAATAAAACTTAGGAGTTATTTTTTCAGATTATGTTTTTTAGTATGAAATGATAAACTGAGGAAGTTCAGATCTAGGCTGATTATTTTCTGAAGACCAAAATTAATATTTAATAAGGGCAGATACATTTAAACCCTTAATGCTACATCTTTTCCTGGTGTTTTTTAGCTGTTTTCAAAGGGAACTTCACATGTGGAGCCCATATTAGACAATTTGGAAAGCAGCAAGCATTAGGGCAAAGAGATTTGCTGGCAACCCATGGAAAGATTCGTAATTGTGACATGAATCTAAAGAGTGGAGTAGGATACTGTTTGGTGAGAAAGCGGATAAAGATCACACATGGGAAAATACTACAGCATCAGACTACAATAATCACTCAAAGGTACAAAAATGACTCCATGTTATGAGATTTGTGTTACATGAGGCAGTAAAGCTTTCAAAAAAAACCACAGGATTTCCCCCCACCTTTTTTTTTTTTTTTTGACAAGGTCTCACTTTCTGGCTGGACAGCAGTCACACAATCTCAATCTCAGCTCACTATAGCCTCCATCTCTCCAGCTCAAGCAATTCTTCCACCTCAGCGTCCCGAGTAGCTGGGACTACAGGCATGCACTATCCTGCCTGGCTGATTTTTGCACTTTTTGTAGAGACTGGGTTTTGCCATGTTGCCCAGGCTGGTCTCGAACTCCTGGGTTCAAGCGATCCTCCTGCGTTGGTGTCCCAAAGTGCTGAGACTACAAGTGTGAGCCACTGTGCTGGCCAGGGCAGGAGTGCCCTTCTGAAATAGCCTCTATTTTGAAAAGTTCACTGAGAATAGATAAAGGGTTAAGTTACAACAGTTTGGCAGTCTTTCAGAAAGCTTGGGCCTGAATTCACACTTTGCTGAGTGACAGAAAGTTCTTAACTTTTTATGATACAGATATATTTGTTGCTCCCGAAGACCTTTGATAATTTGGGAAAAATAATCCCTAACTGTAGGTCAAAAATTTTAACTGGGGGGCCTTGAATAAAATTACTGACTCTTTCACACCTCCATTCAGCAAACATTTATTGAGCACCTACTTAGTTCCAGGCTCTGGCTCTATGCTAAACAGTGGGACTGAAAGAGCCCTAGCATCCAGCTGGCATTTTATAAGAGCCTCCGAGGCCTCAAGATGTACAGCAAAGAGGGCCCACACGAGGTTTTTGCTACCAGTAACTATGAAGCCTTAAAGCTGGACATTTACTCCTCTTTGTCGTCACTACTGCTGCTGCAGTTGCTACTGCCATTGTGGCTTTTCACCAGGAGAAGTGTAATAATCTTGTAACTTTTGGCCTATTTTCTCCAGACCTTTCCACCCTATGTAGCCATCACAGCTGTCTTTCTAAAACAAAAACTTGGGTCACAGCTCCTAGATGTGGCCTGCAACGCCCTGCATGATCTGGCTATGTTCCAGCTATAGGGATTCACTCACTGTTTTTTGAGCTTATCTTCCCTTTCCTTCTTATGGACCTTTCCCCATGCAGGTCCCTCTGCTGGGATGCCTCCTCTTCTCTCTTTTATATCTGCCTGATGAACTTCCATTGAGTTATCCTCTGCTAGAACAGTGCCTGGGACACTTCAGACAGAAAAATGCCAGCATTCTTCCCGTTCTTTGTTTTCTTCTTTGTGCTGCTACAGAACCTCATATGCTCTGCTCGGTCTATTATCTTTTTAAAACTTTGTTTGGTGCCTGTGAGCTTCCTGGGGAGTAAGACTGTCTTGTTCATCTTTGTGTTTCAAGAAAAGTGACTGGCAGAGAGCAGGCCAATCCATGACAAAGTATGTGCTGACACAAAGAATAAAGAGAATAAGGACATTGGTTAGTTTTCCAGAAAGCTAAATGTGTTTAGTTATTTTTTTCTTCTGAAATCATGTACCTGGGACTTTTGGCTTTTTCAAATGACCTTTGATTTCTGATACTGGTGAAAGAAAATGGGAGAGTTGAGACATGAATGAACTCTGTCTCTGTTCAAATCTGTACCTTGCCCCTCCTGAGTGATCTTAGGCATGTTACATAAACTCTCTGTGCCTCAGTTTCCTTGTCAAGATGGAAAATTGTTATGAGTCCATCCATAGGGTTCTTATGAGAATTAGATAACTTAATTAGAATTAGATAACTTAAGTGTTCTCTTTAGTATTAACTGATGTTATTTTATTGATGAAACTATGGTGATAGAAATTTATTTTATTAATGTCCTTAGTTAACAAAACAAAAAATTAGAAACTTTGTCTCTATTTTTCATACCTTCTACCTACTTGCCAACCAGCCTTATTTTTTCTGAAATTTTAATAGTCTATGAAATCCAAAAGTCTGAGAATCACTGCTTTAAATCATCTAGAACTCTCAAATGGGCAAAACCCACTGATCGAGTTTCTTCAAATCAAGATCCTGGAGCCTGTAGCCAAAACATTCCTGCTTAATAAAAGTCCCAGCACCAGCAAACTGAAGTTAGCAAACCTTTTGCAGGAAAACCTACTGTCATTAGCCTTCTATATGCAGCTGACTGGCCTTTTATCCCCTCGAATGAGGAAGTGGTTTAAAGGTTTTACTACTTTAGCATAGCTCTAGATTGAAAAGACAGGTGTTTATGTATCAAATAAACACAGAGACAAAGTAATATACTCATTAAGCTTAGGTTTCATTATGACTAAAAAAAGAGGATTTCAGGAAAAAAAGGCATAAGTCAAAGAAATGACCTTAAATATAAATCTTTAGAGATTTAGAGTTTTTCTAACACATTCTTTCTTGAATCACTATAAATAATGAATTAATGTGTCTATTTCTTTAGGCAGAAACCACCTTACATCAGCAATAGTTAAATATACAGTTTAAAGAATATAGTATCATGACAGCAACATAAAACCGATGGAAAGTACTGGCCAATTAATTCCTGTCTTCCTCACCCCGTCCCAAATCCTTACTGATATTCTATGTAGAATGACTCATCTTTAGGACCATGTCTGTTTTGTTCAACACAGCATAGCCAATACCTAGCACAGCACCTGAGATAGAGCAGACTCTCAATGAAGATGCATTTTTGTACTGAGGGAGGGAAGAAAGCTAGCACTTCTTGGAGACCTGCTACATGCAAGATCCCACATGAAGTTATTTTCACACATATATCACCAAATTATCCACATTTTTTATTAATAGGGAATCAAGGTAAATGAGTCTTATTGGTCTGACACAACTCTAGGGAAGAGCCATCCTTTACGGATCTTAGTTCTCTGTTCTTGCAAGTCATCCTGATATATACAAGCCAACAATGGTCCTTGAGTTTTAACTCAAGATTGTTTTGCAGCAGCTTCATTTGATCCTTGGTTCCTTCTGCATGTGATATTTCAACATTTCAATCCCTTTCTACCAAAGCCAGCATGATGGCTGTTATTTAAAGATCCTTAAGGGGCCCACACGGTATAATAGCAGGAGAATGAACTCAATAGAAGAACAGACTCAAAGGAAACAGCAGCAGATTCCAGTATCTGGATCCTATGTACTAGGTGTTCCTGGTAAATATGACTCAAATCTCTTTACAGACATTTATATTTTAAATTAAATTATCTGTAAAATGAAAGGGCTGGAATAGGCAATTAATTCATTTATTCAAATAACAAACTGACACTGAATATGTTATCTATATCAAACTCTTTGTCTGGTTCTAGAGATACAAAGATAACCAGGACAAAATAAAACCAAACTCCTGCCTTCAAAGAGATCCCAGTGAACGGAGGTCACATTCTACATGCATCAAAGATTCCCTTTAATTCTAAAATGCTATGAATCTATGGGCTGGGAACTTAAATGCCAATTAACTTCATAACAATAATTTCAAAGCATGTTTGTTATCTCAGACCAGCTACAAGCCCCAAATAAAAACTAAAAGTGTGTGGTATATCAGGAAAATTACATTAGGTCTCAGTGACAAATGGTTATAACAAGTAGAATAAAAGAACCAGCTAGTTCTGAAAACGTTCCCTCCAAATCTCACTTAAGCACACCTGAACAGTAGGAGTTCTTATTGTTTCCATTACTCTTTTTCATTTCTGGTTCTATTCATGAAGTACAATATTCTAACAATACTCTTACAGACTTCAAATGGTGACTGAGATTACAGACAGCAAAGGAGGCCGAGAAATCAGACACCCTACCATGTCTTACTATGGAAGCAAAGTGAGGTATATTTATTTTATTGGACAGTTTGAATTTATTATAGGTTGCTCACAATTTCCTGTCTCTTTTCTTTAGTGCTCTTGGAATTTATGTCAGGATGTCTTAGGTTATCACACTCTTTCATCCCAACATTTATGCCAACAAACTGAATTGACTTAGAGAAAGTCCCTGGACAAAAATTGAAGAGGAAAATACCCAAAGCTTTAGTTGGAGAATGGCAGAAGCTTTGGAAAAAAATCTGAAAAAGCAATGAAGATGAAAATGGAAACTCCGTGAAAATTAATGTAGTGTAGAATTGGCAAACACACCACTTATTTCTTTAAACAAATAGAAGAAAGAACCCGCTTATGAGGTGCACCCAAATAATTCACAGGTGGTGAAACTATTAGAGTCCAGCAATTTCTTGCCTCAGAAGTGGAATAAATCTCCTGTATTATAAATTGCATATGCTCATGCACGTGATTTTTCTGCCGTCCCCTTTATTCCAACTGTCCCCCTTTTGATGCACAAAGTCATTGTGGTCTCATTGTAATTCATTTATTTTAATATAAGAACTTTAAGTATAATTCTAATGAGGATGGGAGATGCAACCTCATACAGTAATTGCACTGACAGAAAGGTACTTCCAAATAGAGTATGTTTGTTTTTTGCATGGATTTTGGTTGTTGCAAAGAAAGTACTATGTAGTAGAAACTATATACAGATTGTAATCTGGCAGCAGATTCTCCAGTGATAGTGGGGCAGATGAAAACTCTCTAGATATTGGTCACACATAATGGCAATTCTCACAAAGAGAACAATTTATCTTGAGAGTAGTTTTTTCCTAAAGAATACTAACTAATAAATTGTTCCAGTGTGTTGTTACACAAACTGATATTATGAACTAATGAAACAGTAAAAGCAACTTAAAAATAGTAAAAAATAACAGTAAAAATATCAATAGTGACTGATAATTTGAAAATAACATGTTCATAATCTATGGGAAGCCATGATTTACATTTACACAGGGATAAAAGGGTTAAACAAACACTGCCTAAGCAGGTGTAGAGAGTTATTTACAAGATGAACCAGCTTATGGGGAAATTGAAAATAATAATGCCCATCACAGAACTGTTGCCTACATAAGAGTTTTTTGAAAAATAATAATAAAAAAAAAAACCTCTTGATGACAACATGTCTAACACATACCAAGCTCTTCACTGTAGAGATTGTATCTTACTCTCTCATGAAGCCTTCATCTGCCTCCACTGGAACCTGGTACTACCCAGGGATAGACAGTTGGTGATAGAGAAATGATTTTCACATGAATGAGAGTAATCACTTGAATTGTTATAGTACTTGAGAGTTTCTGGAACCCCTTGACATCTAATGGCGCCTTTGCCTATTGCAGCATCCTGGAGAGTTGGGTGCACTGGGCAGTAAAGCATGGATGAGCAGACAGAAGCTGAAGGGAATTATGTGAACGGGCCATGGTCATGGAGCTGGAATCAGTGCTGCTGCCCAGATAGTTCCATTCTGAAACCACTGTTCTTTTTTTTTTTTTTTTTTTTCCAGAGGGAGTTTTGCTCTTGTTGTCCAGGTGGCTAGAGTGCAATGGCACGATCTTGGCTAACTGCAACCTCCACCTCCTGGGTTAAAGCAATTCTCCTGTCTCAGCCCCCTGAGAAGCTGGAATTACAGGTGCCCTCCACCAGGCCCAGCCAATATTTGTATTTTTTAGTAGAGATGGGGTTTTATCATGTTGGCCAGGCTGGTCTTGAACTCCTGACCTCAGGGGATTCACACTCCTTGGCCGCCCAAAGTGCTGGGATTATAGGCATGAGCCACCACACCTGACCTAAACCAAAGTTCTTTCATGACACTCAGACACCTCTAAGCAAAATGTGTTGAAACGTGATTGAGACTAGGTATATTCAAGAAGTATGTTTTACTTTATAAACCACTGTACAAAACATTGGTTTTCTTTGCCTTTGGGAGACTGTTCCCCTCTCTGTGAATTGCTCACTCTGATTTTCTGACATTCTGTCCTTGGAGCAGCTTCAGTGTTGCACCCTGGTTTCAGCTCTCAGTGTCTTTTTCTGTTATCTTTGCCTTCGCCTGGGATCTGTGTGGTTCTGTGTCCTTGGTCTCACTGTTTGATCCCACTCCGCCCCAGGAGATTCCAACTGTTGCACCACAGCCTTGCCTCTTTGGTTTTCCGTCCTCATTTTCTACCACTCCCTCTCCCACTTCTGGATTCTATGTTTGAAAAATGGACCCATTTTCCTATTCTCCCTGTAGTACTGACACATACCCCCAACTACTTATCACACTTTAGGTATGCAGTAAATTGCAAACCACAAAAATTAAACCACCATTAGGATGATGTGGCATCTTGTTAGTTCTCTTTTCCCATATAATAAATGGAAAATGGTATTAGTACTTACTTATGAGTAAGTGCCGGCATGCATAGCATCGAAATTTGAAGCATATGTTATTTCTTAAAATTTTTCAATATAACAAACAACACCTTTCCCCAAATTTCAGGGTTTTGACACAACAAAGTTTATTTCTTGCTCATAGTTAAAGGAATGTTCACAGTTGACTATGAGAGTGGTGCTGAGGGGCTGTGCTCCATGCAGTCATTCAGGAATCTAGACTTTCATTTGGTGGCTTTGTCATTCCTTAGAGTCATGAAGTTTCCTACTGGATTCTCTGTATCCAGCAGGCAGGTAAAGAGAGAGTGTTTGCTGCCTGGTGGATCACACAGAGCTGAGGGGTCAGGCCAAAAAGTGCCATATATTACTTCTAATTATTTTTCACTGTTGAGAACTCAATTACATAGCACCATCCAGTCACAGAGCAGGCTGGAAAATACAGTTTATCACTGTGCCCAGTAGTAAGAAGAAATGGGTTTTAGTGAATCCATAGCATTGTCTCTGCTAACATGAGAGTTTATTATAAGTACATTCAAGTTTTATAAAACTGTGACTAATGTAAATATCATTTTCTTCCTGAGGACAAGGAAAAATCTTTGAAAACTAAATGGATTAAAAATATATGACGCATGCAAAATGATTCATTCTAATTAACAAGAGCAAAAGGGGTTGTTGTTTAATTGTTGTTCAGTGTGTGGCTGTGTATATTTAAGAGGCAGAGAAAGGGATACAGAATATATACCTCTTTTGCATTTATTAGGGTTGTTGACTTGGTCTTACCCAAACCAGAAATAGTGAAACGCTTCACATGTAAAATGAATGCTGACATTGTTCCTTTCTACTTGTACTTTTCCCTGTTTTCACCTTTTCTTGCCAAGTCATTCTTATTTTTCCATTTATTTATTCATTCAACAACATTTATTGAGATCGAATTACCAGGCATTCTGAAAGAGGCAGGAGGAACAAGGCAGTCCTTCTGCTGTCCCCCACAGCTTTGTGGGGCAGACAGAAGTATAAGATAAGTAGGAGACGGGCAATGGCACAGATAATTGCAAAGTAGCCCAAGAACTACAAAAATTACAAATAAAATATTTTAGAGATTAGAATGAATTATTTATGCCTTCTGACAAGCAGTTACTAAGTGCTGACATTACACATAGCTATATATGGGTAGAATTTGGGGTGGGGCTATATGAACACAGAAATTACAGTATGTCTCCTAATAAAGGTTACAGTTACTTCATGAGATAAAATATATTTCTATAATCAAAACAAAGAGCACTTGTGAATGTGTTCTTCAAAAGTGTTCTTTATAGCAAAACATTTAAATGGATTTATAAATACTGAGTTCCTTGGGAAATACAATAAACAAAAAGCCCAAGGTCACTGTTGGCTGCAGATTTCAGCCATTGGGCATCTTCTTGAAGTGGCCAGAAAACTTTTAACTAACTGCCCTCCGCGCTGGGTGCTCCAGTTAACAGAGTCCCTGAGAGGCAAAACAGAACAGTTAAGCTTTATTCAATGTAGGTTTTAATCTTGGAGTTCGGGAATTGGGGAGATTTAGTCATTTATTTTTGAGCTCATGGAAAGAAGGGGTTGATAGCAACAGCTTACCCCAGTTAGCAGGCAGGCTCCCCACACAGCTGTGCTGGCCTATTTCAATTAGGATCCTTTAGGACTTACATCACCTCTGGTATGCCAGTCCTAAGCCACTCATGAGCCAGCACTGCCAATCAAGCCAAAATTCAACCACATGGTATGGTTTTTATGATGTAGACAGAAAATGACATGCACTTGTCTCATTCTGGTAAAAACACAAAGTTTGAAGCCAGCTCTCTACAAGAAGAAAATTAGTAACAACGACAAGACTGTAAAACTTGATTTACACACATTTTCCTGTGATTATCTCAACACACTTAGCCAGTGGGTTATTCATGGTGATTCAAGGAATGCTCTCACTCAAGAAACGGCTCTGGTCCTCATGTTATGAAGAGGTCACTTCTGGGTCACTCTACTCATGAGGCCACAAAAACAGCAGAATATGCTTACTGAGAGGAGGGCACAATTAAACTTATGTAGTTGGACCTGAGAGGGTGTCATTCCTGGAAACTGAAAGATACATGAATTAAAAGCAGGGGTGTCACTTGACCAAAGAAGCAGAACTACACATATGAATTTAGGAATCACTGATCATGTGAAGAACTAACCCTCCGATAGTCTCTGGAAGTCATTTTTTCTCTTAATTTGGTTCACAAACTGTATCTACACGATACTCTACAAGGTGCTTCGGGAAAAGCAGAAATTCATAGGACGCTATATTTTTCCTGGAAGAGTTTAAAATTATATTCTGATTAAGCCATAATAAATGGGAGAACCAAAACACCAGACCATGTCTCATACTAATATAATCCCCAAGCAAAATGCAGCCCAAATAAACTAAGTTAAAAAAAAAATGAGTGACTTGTATAGGTTAATCACACTTTACCGATAAAAACTGCAAATGCTAACTGTAATTTTGTTAGTAGGACACAAGAATAAACTTTGTGCAGCGACTAAGTTTCAGTAACAGCCTGCCCCATGGTGTGCCAGAGGACTGCTTTCCAATTTATTTATACATAATAGCAAAGGGGCATCAACAGGTATTAATACATACAAATATCCAAACACATACATGCATTTATTTATTCATTCTCTTTGTCTCTCAAAAGGCTTCAATATCCATACACTTTTTCAAGGAAAAACTTTCCGGGGTAACAGGATTCTTCTGTAGTTCACTAGTGACCACTATTGGACATTCATCTTCCCTCAACTTATATGAAGCGACAGAACTGGTGTATGTGAAAATAATGATGGTAGTCAGAAGGCGGTCCTGAACACACGGAAACACTAAAAACAGGAGCTTGAGAAGACAAAAACGTAGCTGGCCACATCTAGACAAAAAACTTCACAAAAACATGAAGAAAGTGTTTTTTAAATTTTAAATGTTTCACTGTGTTCTGTCGATCTATGTGAAGGGTCTTCAAGCTTGATTTAAAGGCAATCTAGGCATGGGGATAAGAAACTGATGTAGAATGAGCAATTACAGAAAAGTGCCTATGCATGCACATGAACACTCACGGACACGCATGCTGCTGGAACGGGCCACACTCTGCTGTAAATAACGGACTTAACATTCATTCCACAAGCTAATGGTGCTTCTTCCCATCCAAGATAGATCCACTTAGATAATAGTGGAAGAGGGTGCCAGAGGACTGAAGGGAATGGGCTATTGTGTTTGACTAGTTGCCATGTATAAATTAGTACAGAGACGAAAAAGAAATTCAACAGAAAAACACATGTACTTTATTATAATTCCTAGTGTTACTCTTGCAACCCTCACAATAGCAGGCGAAAGAGCTTAAAACTACTTAAAAGAAAGAAAAGGCAAATGCAAATTTGATCAAATGCCTTTCTGACAAGAAGTGATTTGACTTCAAGTATAGATGGACACATATGTCAATGGCCGGTCATGGTTTTTTCCACATTCTTTTTGAGCTTAACAATTGGAACAAAAGAGGGGAAATAAAAATAGGAGAGCAGGATGGGAGGATTGGGAAAGTGGCATTATGTAGCTTAATTTCGCCTGAATATCAAATGAAATCTCCTGATCAGTACTTCTGTCCTATTGTGTCCAGAATATAAGAGAAATCTATGATATATGCTCTGTGCATGAAAATATGGGTGGTAACCTAAAACAGATTCAAGACACAGGAAGCCCATTCTCTCAGAAACACGTTCCAAGGGAAAGCATTTTGACAGAATGGAGGCTGAACAACCTTCAATATTTGTACACACTCAAGAATCAAATCATGCTACAGATGATTCAGCTGTCAATGAAATGAAGTCTATTTTGGTAAGGTAGAAACTGGACTAGCCACTAACTAGACAGGATGTTTTCCAATTAAGTTACAGACCTTTAGAAATTGCCCAAAATAAGCCCAAAAGTAGACAGAATCCTTGCAATGTGTAAAAGAAAAAAAAAAAAAAAGAATGACAACTATAGGAAAAACAAGCCCCTCTATTCAATTTCTCTATTAAGCTTGAAGGTTAAGCTGATGATTCCACACTTCTAGTTCTAAGCCAGGTACAGAGTAGGCTAAAGGTCACCTTCTCTTAAGCCAATAACTAAATTTTGGCTACCATGTTAAAGGGGCAGTTAATGAGGAAGTCTAACAAGTGCTCATGAGATAGTACATATCTTTAATGATTAAGATGCTGCAAAAAGCCTAAATATCTGCAATGAAGAATACAGGCCAAACTGTACCCCTGCTTTCATTATTGCTAAATATTTACAACCACCATCCAAAGCAAACATGTTGTATTCTTTCCATTATTTGACCTTTGGGTTCAAACATAAGCTTATTTTATTATCTGCAAAATGGGTTTAAAAATATCTTATTTGTGCGATTATTGTAAGGATTCATTGTAATGATTTTCAAAGAACTAGGCTAGTGTTTGGCACGTTCAGACACAAAATACACGACAGCTATTATTAATGCTGTTATTGCTTTGCAAAGGGATTTATATAAACACCAGTCAGTTCTTTCTTTTGTAACAAAACTCCCAGATTTCCAATTCATTTAAATGCAGGCATAAAACAAACCTAGGTTTGTTTTTACTTTATCTTCATAATATAATTATTGTAATTTAAACATGATAGATTTTAAGTCCTTCTGAAATAAGGATATACTCCTTTTCATTCCAGGTAAGTCAAATTATATGTTCAAATACATATATGAATATTCAAGATATCAGAGAGGGATATAATGCATTTACCAAATGGATAGCAAAACAATCTATTCCTGAATGGGAAAGTTTTACTCAAGTATAATGAGATCATACTTCCATATGAAAATATGAAAAAAATCTAATGTGTACTGGTAATTTGCTTTATGATGTAATTTAATGGGAAAATAACACACACTTAAAAAAAATCACAAAGAAGGAAAGATGAGACAAACTAATGGTGTATACAAGTAACACATCCCATATGGAAAAAATGAGACACCTTTCATAAATCGCTTGCTCCACAAGTCATAAAGCATACCTAAACATTCTGTTCTTTATATTTTTCAGAATAGCTAAAACTTACAGTCCATTCATGCTTAAAATGTGGTTTGCCTTTAAATTTCTATGAAAAATTAAAAATATATTTCTATATTTATAGCACTTGCACTGCAGCATTATAATTTCTTAGCTACCCTGATGCAAATCCTTAAGAAGTGGGAATATATAAAATATTTAATCTCTTTCTGATTACTCTATGTGATGAATCTTCCTGGAGTTTGAGTTTTTCAATTTGTACCAAATGGCTTGCCTCCCTGCTTCAAAATTACCGTGCAGATCAGATTTGTCATAATCTAATCAGAACAAAACATTCTTTCCCCATCAAGGAATCAATGCAACCTATACATTTGCTACATTTTTACCTGGTTCTCTTCTTGCCTTGTTACCATCTGAGGAAGCTCTGGCATGTTATAAATGTGACAGGGAAAGCTACAATCACATTTGTTTGGATCAGTGTGTGCAAATTTTGGAATCAAACCTTCAGATGAGGCTTACTAAGCTGCCTGCCCAGAACACTCTGGTTTAAAAAAATGTGCATTGCTATTAATATTTTGAGTGTAGATTTATTTTGGACAGTCAATGTTCATTTTCTGCCCATAAAACCAAGTATGAGTCACAACGGAACATTTACTTTGAGTCAAAAAATGCAATGTGTACTGATGTTCAAGAGCAGAGCATCTTATCACTACGACTGTGGTAATCAGCCATACCAAAAGTCATCTTTTTTTTTTCTTTTTTAAAAGTAAATTTGAGATCAAAGACCATAATCCTCAATTCATAAATCCTAGCATTAACTTCTATCCATAAATGACTTGCGGTAATTATGAGCTATAATCTGGGTTGGCTGCAAAGAGGCTCTCATTCCCCTCTTCACCTGGTTCTGTAGTACATGTGCATAGAGGGAAAATAATTCATAAAAGGCAGCACGGGAAAGCTCCGCAAAGCCCATCCTTCAAAAAATTCCAGGAACACCACAGTGAGTGAGTTTGATTTCAGGATGACTGTTATCCAAATTCCAAGCATACACACCACCATGTAGACAGTCCTGAGCTCCCAAACTCCATGCAGTATATCCCAAAGTTCATGTCTCAGTATCAGTGTTACTATATAGCAGTAACCAATTCCAGAAAGTCTTGCGGACTTTATCTTGCTTGGAAGGTTGGGGTTAAAAGTTCTGGAAGGAGTTTTCTCTTTGTAATAGTGTAAATCATTTTAGCTGGAGTTTTAACATAAAGACACACACACACACACCCCCCACACACACCCCAGCACCCAGACTCAGTGGCAATAGCAATGTATTGAAATGAAAAGGCATTTACCAGGAGCAGGAAAGCCAGAAAGAGGAGCAGTGTGCCAGGAGTTGCCCGACGGCAGCATTCCATGCTTGGATCCTTGCCGGAATCCGAATCGGACACTGAATAAGCTGCTAAGTGCTCCTCTGCCTGCTGTCACATCCAGTACTGGTGCTAACACTCCAGTCCTGCCTATCAGCTTCCATCAGCCCCGCTCACATTTCCTGACCGAGGGGTGGGTGGGTGGATGGGTGGGGGGTAAGCTGAATGGAATCTCTCTCGGAGCAGGCAGCCAGCCAATCAGGCTCCTGCTAATCAGACATGCTGAATAACAAAGCCAGGGGGACAGAGAAAGTGTAACAGTGCGAGCAAAAAAGGGGAAAAAGGACGAAAAAGAAAGGCGAGCGAGCAGCACAGCGAGAAGGGAAATGCAAAAAAATGCAAAAGATGCAGAATTGCAAAAGATGAAGCCAAGCACTGTGCTTACCATGGACCTGGTTAGTTCTTTGTGAGATGCATTTCTATTTGCCATTTGCCTGTGCTGATGTCTGTTGCTTTGTAAAGTACAGTAGCTCCCTGTGACTGTGTAT
This sequence comes from Sapajus apella, assembly GCF_009761245.1. Classification (NCBI taxonomy): domain Eukaryota; kingdom Metazoa; phylum Chordata; class Mammalia; order Primates; family Cebidae; genus Sapajus; species Sapajus apella. Next base: position 15,242,448 of record NW_022436982.1, read on the forward strand.
TGTTCCATTCAGGAGAGAAATTTAATCCCTGTCAATATATAACATATACCATAAAGGGAAAGAACCATAGACAAAAACCAACTTAATGTGCCCTGTAAACGTGTTCTGTACAACTGTTTTATTTCTCCTCCAGAAAGTTCCTCTTTACTTTCTCTCTTGACTTGGAAAAGAAATACGCTATACATTTTCTGAAGGTTCCTCCCTAAGCCTGAAGAGTGGCATAAGTTATTTTGTGTTATTAAAGACTTAATTTGGAAACAACAACAAAGCAAGTTGCTTCTTTATAAAGTGACAATTTAAGGCATTTAAGATTTACTAATTCTAAAGGCACAATTAAAAATTTAGATCCCCCTCTTTAAAAAGAAACCCTCAACAAAGACCCCAAGATGAGTGGGGCTGAAATTTGGGGTGGAGGAGCAGCCCGATTTTGATGCACTGCCAACTCTCAACTATCTGCTTTAGCCACAGGAGAGAAAGAAAGCATGAATTAAATCCTCAGTTAATCCCCAAACTTTCTTTTAACCAAGTTTCGGCTTCCTCCGCACCTCACCCACATCCTTTATCAGAGCTGCTATAGGGCAGAAAAGGCTGAACTGAGTTTTACCTCATTTTTCCATCCACTATTGCAAGAGGGTTGGACAGGATGACCTTGGAGGCCAGTCCAGCCCTGAAGGAAGAGCTAATGAGCAGTGAAATGACGACAAGGCCGGCAACAGCAACGAGAAGGTCAGGAAGCTTCTGAAGCTGCTTAATCCACCAGCAAGCGAGATTTGACTCTACCAGAGGAAGGTTTTATTACAGTTTTAGAAAAGTGTCAAGTGTCAAACAAGGATGTATTTCCCCTTATCTACAAAGGAAATCATTGAGTTTTGAAAGAACAAAATAGAAGCCTTGGCCTTACATTGCCATAGGTGTGTCACCAGGATGTTTTCCCTTTACAGATCTCCTGATAGATCAGAAATATATGCCGTGGAGGTACAAGGCATTTAGAATTAATGTTCTTTCCTTTCGTTATTAAAAAAATACTGACAAGAGGTATGAAACTCACAGATATGGAGAACCCGATCAAACCATAATGGGCATGTGAATACAGGCAGGTCTGCCTATATATATACCTGCTGTGGCTGCTTTTCAAAAAGGTGAAGAAAAGCAGGTTGTTCAACTTCAGATTACCTACTTCGTATGGTATACCAATTAAAGAGAGAGAAACTTTAAAAATCCTATTTTCAAGCTGTTAGGAAAGTCAAGGTCATACAAAGATTCACCTTTGTTCTTAGTCCTAAGTATGTGGACCTAGAAAAATGGATAGTACAAATCCATAACAAAGAGGGCCTATTCTTGAAATATGCTTTTCCCTTTCAGAAAGATTAGTTTTACAAATCTCTCAAAAACTAGCTAATGCTGTAAGCTAAAGAGTATTCAAAGTAGATATAAAAATGCTTAACTGTCTCTCCACTATTGTTTTTATCTGAAATCCTCATCACATTAAAGAAAGGTGATTGATTGAAATAAACTTTCATTCATAAAGCTACATTACATGTGTCTCTCTGTTACACACCAGAGCTTTCTGCTAAAGGATTTATTTTTTTCCCTCCTATCACAGTCATTAACTGAAGAGTTTCAACTAGTTCTATTAATGGAACATTTTACCTAATACCACCTCCTCCCTCTTCACACATAAACCCTGCTCATTAAGCATATCCAAAGGGAAGAACAGGTAATGGGAGAAGGAATAGTAGCACCAATGCTAATGACAAGATTCTATTTGTAGAGAAATAGAAAAAAAAAAAATCGGCACGGTCAGAAAATAACTGGTAACCACTTATATGCTAGACAAGATTCCTTTCTGCTTTGCAAATAAATACTGCTTAGGTATTTTGAGTCAGAAATGTCTGCCCTGGAGTTTTGATGGGCATGGTAATGTATAGCAAAGATGGTCACCTCAGTGAAGTCGCCGGATAATACACCATTTTAAAGTCAAGGCCTCAATCATCTACTGAATGCCTGGAGGATGCCCACCACACTGTTTCATGCTTCTGATTCCTCACAGCATTTTCTTTCTTGTTGGGAATACCCAGAGAAAGGAGGAAAAGCAATTGCACATCCAGAGTTACACAGTGCGGGGGAAATTACAAATTTACTATCACTTCAGCAAAAGGACAACAAAATCAAGTCGGGTTAAGGTGATGGGGGAAAGTTTTGGTAATGAGCTAATTTTGATAATGGCCAAAATTTATGTGCTATTTTTATGGCTTACAAAATGACTATACATCTACAATCTCATTTGACCTTTATGACTACTTTTAAAAATAAAGTAATCACCCCCATTTTATATACATGGAAACTGAGGCTCAAAAAAGTTAACTGACTAGACTGATGCCTCACTGGCTAGAACTGGCCATTGAGCCACGGTTCACCGACTCTAAATCCACCCTCATCTCATTTTCATATAGAGGCATTTATATCTATATATGATGTGTACACACACATATATTCAGATGTTGGCAGTGATGTGGTTGAAGGGGGATGTTTCTAGGAACAGGAGAGCAGCAGATGTAGGCTACCAGGGTTTACTATGGGTATATGTTACCTGACCATGGAAAGTATCTTATTTTAGCCTCCAGCTTCTATGGCTCTCAACTTTCTCATTTCTAAAACTTTTTCAGCACCTAGGAAAAATAACATAAACTTGAGGCAGTCTAGATCCATACAAATGGCAGCTGGAGAAAGGCCCTTTATGGCATCTGAGCAGGGCGTTGGCCGAGTTCCTTTTTTCCTCTTCAGGTATCTAAATTAAAGCCGTCTGCAAGTGTGTGAGCAGAAGCACTAGCAGAAGCCACGGCAGCCGAATAATACTGGCTACTGGCTTCATGCACAACGTATTAGGTGAAATGAAAGCAGAGGCAAGAGAGAGAGTGTCAGGGCTGTCTGAAGCGTCATTCCAAACGGTATGGATTTAACAATACTTAATTTAAAAAACACCAGCTTGGACAGAAGCAAGCTGTTAACATTCAGTATGCTTTATGGCAGGAAAGAGTGAGCTAAACTTTCGGTATTTCTCTCCCTGGGGAGAATTCGTTACAAGTCTTGCTCTGGAGCCACCTGTCTCTTTCTTCAGGTTGAGCCTCTTTGCTTGGCTCTTCAGCTGCAGAAACCAGTGTATAGAGGACACAGGGTCTCCTGGAAAGAACTCAGGGCTGGGAGGATTTCAAGAGCTGGGCAAGGCCTAATCTCCCCTCTTTAAGGAGGTGGTTATGGCAGCATCTGAGCCTTGTTTTCCTCACAGGGATGCAGTGAAGTTCAATTTCCCTGGCTAATTCTGAAAAATAAAGTAAGGGTGAACAAGATAAAAATATAGGAAGCAGACTGCTATTCTCAAGGGAAGAACTGGAACGTGAGCATTACTCTGCAACTTGCCAACTCACCTAGAATCCATTTAACACCAAAGCCATTAGAGCATTCATTGTAGTTTTCAAATCACCTTTCACACATGATCTAATGTGATATGAACAGAAACTCTAGGACGTAGAGAGTGATTATTATCCCAAATCTGCAGATACGAAATCAGTGCTCTTACATAGAAAGTAGGTTCAGCAAAGTTATTAGCAGGCAGGAAATTTGGGACTCTATCAAAGGCTGTTTGACTTTCCCCAGGACTGCCATCTGAGATGTTGACAGAGGAAAATAGCTACGTATTGAGAGTCTTTCATGTGTAGGTGCTTTTCTAAATATTTTGTATTTATTATTTCATGTGGTCCTTAACAACAACTCTATGGGTTAGGTATATTTATTAACCTCATATAGGTGTTTTTAATGGTGGATTAGCAGCCAGCTTCATCCCAACCATGCCTGAAGTCCAGAAACATTTCCTAGACTCCCTTGCAGCTAGGGTACTGGATGGAATTGAGATCTGGCCACTCTGAAGTACTACACAGATTTGGAAGGAGAAAGTAAGGCAGAGGCTACTACACTTTGCTCTCTCTGCTTGTAAAAATGGCTACAGAGCAATAAGGTTTTTCTTGTAACTATGCTAACCAGTCACTATTTTTGCAGGTGTCAAGAGGCAGGCATGGGATATGCATTTATTAGCTGAATCAGGGAAGGTGGGCGTGGCTCCTGCAGCTCTTGATATTTCATTCAGCTTTTCCATTCAGCAGATGACTTCCTGGCTATGGAAGAGGCAGCTAACACATCACTCCCACGGTGATGTGTTTCTATAAAGCAGCACTGGAATCTTCAGAAAGCTCAAATTAGAGTCTTTTTCTTTGGTAATTCAAATGTGTGTTATTTAACATCCGGTAACATATCACTTTCTGCTTAAATTAGCAAGAATAAACTCTGTTCTTTGCAACAGAGTCCTGACTGATATATCCCCTCTAACAGAGAGCACTGAGGCATACAGAGGTAAAGAACTTGCCCAAATTGTATTTTCAGAAAGGGCAAAGATCTGAACCCAAGCAATCTGTGTTCATAACCATGAAGCTATACTGCCTCTTAGTAGAGCAAAAGGCCATGAGAATTCAGATAAGGGACATGTCATTGCATATTTAAGGACTCAGTGAGGAGTTTGGTAGAGGAAAATGGAAATTGAAAAAGGCTTTGAGATGTACACAGACATTTAGGTGATGAAAATAAACTAGGGAAAGGCTTTACAGCTGCAGAGAACAGAGTAAGCAGAGAGAAAGTAGAAAAGGTAAGACTCCTGCTTTTACTCAGTCTGATTCACTACTGCAGGTTGTCTAATGGGCAAAAATTATGATTTTAGATTCTTTGTCCCACGGTCTTCCTCTCTTTCCCTGCAAAGTGTCTAGCATGGCATGTTACTTATGTGACGAACTCAACAATTGTAAAATTTGATCTGATTCATCTCCAGCTGACTGAAGCCCCAAGGGCCTCAGCTTATGGTTCTTCCTCTAAGGCTTCATTCAGGGCTTCTCATACTGTAGGTGCTTGATTAAAATCTCTGACCCCAGACAGTAGCAGAAAGGAATTCTGGAGGCTGTTTGGTATCATGGAAAGAACTCAGTTTTTGGAGCCAGACAGTTCAAATCTTAGCTATTGCATTTATTACTTGAAGGATTTTAAGGAAATAAATTGCTGAAACTTTAAGCTTAGGGTTTGTTTTGTTTGCTTGCTTGCTCTGTTTTAAGCTTTTGAACAATGAGAGTTATGTTCACCACCACTGGGCAGTTTTGGGCAGTAGAGTGAGAGGTCTGTAGAGTGTCCAGCTCAGAGCCTGACACAAGTAGGAGGCTTGTATTGATATAGTACAACTGATTTATTATATAAATATGTATGTAAGTATATAAGAAGTTGTATTGGTACAATACAACTGATTTCTTATATAAATTATATAAACATATATAATATACTTATATAATTTATATACTTACATATATAAGTATATAAGAACTTACCCAATAGCTACTTATATACTTATATATATTATATAAGTATATATAATTTATATAATATATATTATAATATATAATTATATTATATAGTACATATAATTAATATGTATAATTTATATAAGTATAAATTATATAAATTATATAAGTATATAAGAATTTATCCAGTAATTACTTATATACTTATATAATATATATAATGATTTATATAATAAATCATTATATAAGTTATAATTATATATAAATTATTTATTATATAAATTATATATATTATATAAGTGTATATAAGTATATAAATAGCTACTGGACATGTCTCTCAATTTTTCTGCATTTGAAAGTTCTAATGAAACTCTGGGAAAAATATTATAATAATTTAGATTCAAATTCCAAGACACTTGCCCCCAAAACAAAACAAAATAGAACAGAACTTGTAGCAGAGCACTGAGCTGACCAGGAGGGTAGACTTGTTCACCACCCTCAAACCTGTGGTCCTTGTTCTTCTTTGTTCTACACTGCTGAATTTATGGCACAGATCTCAGAGGTTACTGAATTACATTCAACAAACACCTACCGAGCACCTACTGTATGCAATGCACAATGCTACAGAGAATCCTGGCAATGAATAAACTGTCTTTTGTAGCCTTTCTGACATAGAGAAAATTATCGTTTTAATTGTTGAGGTTTGAATTATGGTTGTAATATTCATACAGTAAACCCAAGTGTAATACATAAATCCAAGGCCCCTGATTCCTAGTTCAGTTCTATTTCCATGACATCATCCTCCACAGATAAAACAATTATACCAGAGCCAGACAATAAGGTGAAGAGCTGTTAACAGATTTATAGACAATATAGAGAGAGTGGGATTGAAATACAAAAGCCAAATTCCTCAGCCTGGCATTCAAGGACCTCGCTGATCTGCTTCCAGTCCCAGGATAACAGAGAGCCATGTTCCAGCTAGATTGAAATACCTGATATTACCCAAATATTCCAATCCCTTTGGTTACTGTATATTTGTTCGTCTTGTCCCTTCTGCCTGGAAGGTCCATCCTCCTATCTCTGCCTTGCTAAAATCTATATATTTTACTCTTTAAGACATAGCTCAAATGTCTGCTCCTCCACAAAGCCTTCTCCTAACTGTGGTTTTTAAAAAACTTTTTCCTCTTGCTCATTTATTTGCTGAAATATTAACTTTTTCAATATATTTGAATATTTTCTTTATATATCATAGATATTAGACATCCTTTTATTGGAAAATGTCTTCTTTATTATTAACATTATTAGTTTTACTAGTTTTTTTATTGTGCAGAAGTTTTAAACCTGTCAAAGAGTTACTGATCATTTTCATTTCTGATTTCTTCCAATGTTTCAAGCTTTAAGAATTATTTTTCTCTGTGGTAGCAAATGTTTTTCTGTTGTTTTAATTTGGCATTTAATACTTGTTTAACCAATCTAAATAGCAAATAAAAATAGCTCCTTTTTCTGTACCTTCACAAAATGGCTCTAGTATATCTATAGGTGCTTTTCACCTGCTACCCTGTTTGTAAGTAGAGTGTGCCGGTCTCCTTCAACTACATTGTAAATTCTGTGAAAGCAAATATCAAGAATACCAATTCTTGTATTCACAGAACAGAGCACAGCACCCTTTATATAACTGCTTTTAGATAAATGTTTGTTAAATTACCATGTGAGTTATTAACATATGATATGTTCACAGAAATAAAACTAGAGAAAAAGAAAAGCAAGAGGAGAATTACAAAAGAAAAGATGGTTTCTGAAAACCAAGGAAAATGTAGATCAAAATTGAAATAAAATTTGAATTTCAGAAAAGCAATTAAACCATGGAAAATCAGTGTACTCTTCCCCTAAAATATAACAGATTACCGTGTGTCCTTCAGTTTTATTCCTGTTCTATGTTGGTTATATTTGCTAACACAAACTAGATAAATAGTTTCTCTGTTAAAAAGATTATCTTATATCATAATTACATATACTGTCACAAAGAAATACCAAATTCTTTCAAATAGATATTTAAAAAGAACCTATAACTAAAGTTAATTTGTAGTATAGTTCATTTTAAAACATTTATTTTAAATAATTGACAAATTAAAATTGCATATATTTATGGTGTGTAACATTATGTTTTAAACATTGTGGAATGGCTAAATTAACCAAATTAACATATGCATTACCTCACATACTTATGATTTTTCTGTGGTTTATTTTTAATGTTTCCAGAGACAACATGGAATTTGTGCATAAAACTGGATATTTCATCTTTCCTGCTTGAAACTATGGTGGGCCTTTCTTTTGAAAAGACTTTCATGAAGGAATTTGGAACTTGTTGAGTATGGAAAAAAGCAAATAAAATATAAGATAACAGCATGGAGAATTGAATACAAGCCAACAACAATAAGACCATTACCGTCTATGCAGGTGTCCTGAGGGAAAAATATGGGGTGCAACTGAGAGAAACACAGGTTTAAAAAAATCCAGCATTTTCTCTCTTTTTACATGTGCAGTTTCCTAGAAGTTAAAATCCCAAACTGGTTTCCCAGCACAGAAACTGGCAGTTATGGAAAGCACAGGGTCCCAAGGATAAAGAGGGAAACTTCTTCCTTAAACACCCATTTGGATTTTAAGGGGACGAAAGGTTGTTTTTTTTTTTTTTTTTAAAAAAAAAAATAAGATTTCTGACATTGGGTACAGTGGCTCACTCCTGTAACCCCAGAACTTTGGGAGACTGAGGCAGGCAGATAACCTGAGGTCAGGAGTTCCAGACCAGCCTGGCCAACATGGTGAAACCCCTTCTCTACTAAAAATACAAAATCAGCTGGGCATAGTAAATCATTATGGGCACGCACCTATAATCCCAGCTATTCCAGAGGCTAAGGCAGGAGAATTGCTTGAAACTGGGAAGTGGAGGTTGCAGTGAGCCGAGATTGTGACACTGCACCCTAGCCTGGGCAACAGAGCAAGACTCTGCCTCAAAAAAAAAGAAAAAAAGATATCTGTGGCAGACAGGTTAGCCATGTTAGTTGTCTCTCAATATCTATTCTTCTTTTTCTGCTTTGGTAACAAACATACATGGCCACCCAGAACAGTAACTTTTCTTAGCCTCTCTTGGCTGTTATGCGTGACCACGTGACACAGTTCTCACTAAGGAGATGTAGTGGAACAAATGGATGCAATTCCAAGTAACACTCATAAAGAGAGGGGCACACCCTGTCCCCCTTTTTCCTTTTTTTTTTTTTTTTGTGTGTGTATGTGGCTGGAATGATGATGTGAAGGCTGGAGCAGCCACCTTGGACCATGAAGTAACCTTGAAGAGGATATTATGCACCAGAAAAAGGACCCTGGCTTCCTAAAACTCTGGGATACCACAATGCTTCTGGATTGCCCACCTCCAGACTTTTATGAGAAACAAAAGTGTGTTTATTACAACATGCATGTTTAAAATACAGGGTGACAGGACTATGCAAAACTATTAAAAGAATGGGCCGAGCTATATATCCTTCTAGCAGCAGAGACCATCAGAAAGCCACAAGCTTGGCCAGTTTCATACTGGTCTCTTGCAGAATTGCCTTGTAAAGTCTATGAATAAACATTATGCCCCTGGCTTTGATTAATGGCCAGTATAGAAACATGTATATGTGGCATAATCCTGAGATTCTGTAAACTTATCTAGGATAATTTTGCTTTTGTATCTTAATTATATAAGAATCCCTATGTCGACTTCTTAGAACATAATGATCAAATATAAGAAATATGTTGTGGATGATTATGTTTTATCTTTAAGATAATGAGAGCTATGTCACTCTGAGATGCCATTTTTTCTTTGGCTACTAGGAAGCTCAGAAGAAAAATCTGTGCTCAATGGCTAAATCTTTTCTCAGTCTAAAATTAAAATAAAATCTCCTCACCATTTCTCTCTTGATTTTCATTTTCTTACTCCATGTAAATGATTCTATCTTTTTTGCACTGCAATTTTACGCTAAGCAAGCTTTCTATTTGTTTGGAAGAAGGGGTGTGGTAAACATACAAATTAAAACACTGTAATTATGAAAAGGAAATTGGTAATGAACCACTCTTAAGGAGAAGGCAGATCAGAGTGATTTAATGGTGATGAAAACATTGTTTTTCCCTGTCCTTATGGTGATTAATTTTTATTGACTGTCATCACTCATTAAATTTTCCAAGGCTATCCTACACTTTCGAAGTTTCACATTTTGTTAAGAACACTTACTCAGAGTAGATTACCCTTTCTTATATATCACTTCCATTGGAATAATGTCATTCAAATGGAAAAATTATTTTCCTCCTATTCAAATTTAATATCTTAATAAAATTCATATAACACTACAAAATACAAGAGTGTAAGTTGTACAGCAATACTACAATTTCATTTGTACAGGTTTTTATTAATCAAATATCTGAGTTAGCTGAAATAATTTTCTCTTCAAGCCACTACTACATATGACACAAAAGGAAGAGGGGTTATATTATAGATATCCTGAGTCATGACGTGACAATGTACTGTTTGCCTCCAGCTTGAGGCTCTGGCTCAGAACCTCAAGTAAATGAAGCTTGGGATGATGAGGGCACGCTTACTATACACTGTTTAGTCTCAAGAAGGCTGGAAAGAGAGTTAATGAATCCACAGTAAATCATTATCACCATCTAAAGAAAGAACAACAGCAACAACACTCACACATGAGACTGTAAGCCTTGAAGGCAGTGCATACTGTTCATTCATTCCCCACCTCTGGCATAGCGGCATGGCACATAACAAGAGTCTAGCGAACATTTGCTGAATGTATTAATTTTAAAAGCACAAGTTTGATTCCTCCAAAAATTAAACATAGAATTTCCACATGATGCAGCAATTTGACTGCTGGGTATATACCCAAAAGAAATCAAAGTAGAGATTCAAGCAGATATTTGTACACCCATGTTTATAGCACTGTTATATATTAATACAGCAGCCAAAAATAAAAGCAACCCAAGTGTTTATTGACAAATGAACAGATTAACAAAATGTTCCATGTACACACAATGGGATATTAGCCTTAAAGAGGAAGAAAATTCTGACTCATGTTACAACAGGGATGAGCCTTGAAGACATGTATGTTCCTACTTTTGCAATAACCAGAGTAGTAAGAGTTGTAGAGGCAGAGAGTAGAATGGTGATCTCTAGGAGCCTGAGGGAAACAGGAATGGGGAATTAATGTTTAATGGGCATGTGGTTTTATTAGGGGAAGATTTACAAAGTCCTGAAGATAGATAGTAACGATGGTTGCACAATAATGTGAATATATTTAATGTCACAGTACTATACACCTAAAATGGTAAAATTAGTAAAATTTACATCATATATATTTACTAAAAAATTTTTTTAAGAAAGAGAAAAAAGAGTGTAAAAGAAAAACTGCAGTACTTACCTATGTAAAAGCAATCTCAAGGAAATTCCCCCATGTGAACTCTTAAATCTTGTGCCAAGTAACTGCAGAAACTCAGTGTGATAATAGGTACGATGAACCATGTCTAATTACTAAATTTCTTGTAAGTTTCAAAAAAAAAGACACAAGCTTTACCAATGCTACTTTAACAATGCCATCCTCACTCAAAAGAAAAGCCAATATTAGGGAAGTATTTCTCTGCACTAAATTTTCACATACGTAGATCGGATTTGGTTATTTTAGCTTAGATGGGTATGAGTCTGTGCTCCTGGAGCTCTTGCACTTACTCTTCTTGATGCCTGGAATACTCCCTTTTTCATTCTTAAATTTTGGTTTTTTTTTTTTTTTTGAGATGGAGTCTCACTCTGTTGTCCAGGCTGGAGTGCAGTGGCACTATCTCGGCTCACTGCAATCTCCACGTCCCGGGTTCAAGCGATTCTCCTGCCTCAGCCTCCTGAGTAGCTGGGACTACAGGTGCACACCACCACACCCAGCTTATTTTTTCAGTTTTAGTAGAGATGAGATTTTGCCTTGTTGGCCAGGCTAGTCTCAAACTCCTGACCTCAGCCTCTCAAAGTGCTAAGATAACGGGCAGGAGCCATCACACCTGGCCCCTTTTTCATTCTTCTGATTAAATCCTTTTGGTTGCTCATCTATCATCTTAATAGTTCCTTCTGGGCCGGGCATGGTGACTCATCCGTGTAATCTCAGCACTTTGGGAGGCCAAGGCAGGTGGATCCTGAGGTAAGGAGTTCAAGACCAGTTTGACCAACATGGTGAAACCCGATCTCCACTAAAAATACAAAAATTAGCTGGGTGTAGTGTCATGTGCCTGTAATCCCAGCTACTCAGGAGGCTAAGCCAGGAGAGTCGCTTGAACCTGAGTGGCGGAGTTTGCAATAGGCTGCAATAGCGCCACTGCACGCCAGCCTGGGTGACAGTGAAGGACTCCATCTCAAAAAAAAAAAAAAAAAAAAAAGAGCTGGGCGCAGTGGCTTATTCATGTAATCCCAGCACTTTGGGAGGCCGAGGCAGGAAGATCATGAGATTAGGAGTTTGAGACCAGCCTGGCCAACATGGTGAAACCCCATCTCTACTAAAGATACAAAAAAATTAGCCAGGTGTGGTGGTATGCACCGTAATCCCAGCTACTCGGGGGAGGCTGAGGCAGGAGAATCACTTGAACCCGGGAGGCGGAGGTTGCTGTGAGCCAAGATTGTGCCATTGCACTCCAGCCTGGGTGACGGGGCGAGACTCCGTCTCAAAAAAAAAAAAAGTTCCTTCCACAGATAGGTCTTTCTAGATTTGTCATCCTGAATTGGACTTTTCTGTCATTTGTTTTCTTGCACAGGGCTTATCAAAGTTCATAGTTACATTCAAATATGTGTTTGTATTTTATTTATTTGTGTGATAGATATTTAATGTCTCTCTCTCTCTCATTAGAATTTAAGCTCCATGAGGACAGGAACCATTTCCATTTTTTTAACCACTGTCTCCCAGTATGTAGCATAGGGTTCAGCACACAATAAGTGCTCAATAAGCAGTCAATAAATATTTGTTGAATATCAAGTATTTGTTGAAGGGATAAATTCATTTCTATACAGCAGTTTTCAAAGACATTGATTACATTCAGTTTTTTAAACCAAGTAATAAATAATGGACATTTCAGTATTTTATTTAACACTTTATACAAACACATGGACATATATATATATATATAAATTTTATACCTATATTCTGTACACCTTAAACACATATTGAGACTTTATATAAATATGCATACATATATATCTGTATTTGTAAACATATTCACATTTAACTCCTGAACAATAAATGCTTGAACTATGCAGAACCACTTGTACAGAATTTTTTTTTCAACCAAAAGCTGATAGAAAATACATTATTCATGTGATCTAAAATTTGCATATAGAAAGGGCCTACTTTTCATACACATGGTTCTAAAGGGCCAACTACTGGGTTTGAGAATGCATGGATTTTAGTATATGCAGCAAGGGGAAGACGTCAGGGGCCGGGAGGGAGGAAGGGGCATGACCTGGAACCAATATCCCCCATTTATGTCAAAGATGACTATTTATCTTCTGTTAATCAATGAATCAATGAAGCAAAATGGTATTTCTTTGTGTTGACTTCCTTTCCTGCCTGCTTCCCCAAAGACTACACTGTGGCTCAGTATCTTCTTTTATTTCTCCCTTCTCTCGCTCCTGAGGTCTGTGCTGGGCAGGTTAGCGCAAGATAATGCCTTGCAACCTAATGTAATTTTATTTTTTAAAAAAATTTTATTCTAGAATTCCAGTTGAATAATGTGAGATTAGGTAGATTAAATAAAAAGGTAAGAAAAGTTCATCTACGTCTACCTTATCGATGAACAAAAATGATATACGGAACATGTCTATCAGCAATAATATAAAAACCATAATAACGTATGTGAGTAATACATATGTCAATTAGCTAAACTTAGCCATTCAACAATGTATGTCTATTTCAAACATGTTGAACACCATAAATATATACAATTTTTGTTAATTAAATGTTTACAAAATAAAATTGCAGGAAAAATAATCGTAATGATAAATTGACTTGATTTACTCACAAAATTAAAGAGAAAAAGATGATGCACATGAAATATTCTTCTCAACAGTAGCATTTTGATTAACCTATGAAATGTTAAAATATGTGCAATATTTGATATTTCCTAAAATCTGTAAAAACTAATATTTACTAAAACATTTCTTAACAATGGAATAAGATTTATTTTGCTTATTATTCATGCAATTTTCTTGGATTTGAAATATTCCCTTTAAAGATGAGGTGTGGAAAAATAATCAGGATTTGCTTTAAAAGTTACATTCGTTAAAAATTAGATTGGACACATGTATTTAATTTTCCTTGCAAAATGACAATGTTCTGATATCTTTAAAGGGCCAATGTTATCACTCACATGCCAATAAAATGCTTTTATAAAGAGTCTGCAAGAGCAATTTGAGGTGCTATTTGCTTTAGAACTCTTATTATTATTCTCCCTTCTTCAGGGGTGATTTTCATTGAAATGTGAGTTTGTTCATGGGAATATATCATAGAGAATGTCATTCATTGTATGTGTTGCAGAAGAAATGTTCATTCTATGGATGTCAAAAGTGCTGTCTTGGAGACTTCTTGTGGGTAACTCAATGCAGTATTTCATGAGTCTGTTCAAGGAAGAATTTACTTTTGCAAAGTATGAAAGCAATGAAAAGAAGCTGAGGGGAGCGACAGTACCCCGGTGTAAACCTACATGTACACCTAGTAAAATTCGGAAAATGAATTCACTCTGCTTCAGATTTCATTTTCCCCCTATTAAATCAGAGTACAACACAGGCATCACAAAATCTGCCATAAATAATTTTTCACAACCGTCTGCTTCACTTTTGAGTGCCCTGGACTCTCTCCAGCCATAAACCTGGATCTACTTTTACTGCTAAAGAGGATAGTCCCCATTGGTTAGGCTGAAGAAGTTGAAATTGAAAAGGAGCTTGCTGTTCAGGCAGATACTCTGCATGTTGTATCTTTCACGGCAAACAGACAGGGATTTCGCCATGGGGTTGGGCAAGTCCTTGAAACACTTGACAAGATTCATAAATAAGATATGGTGTTTATTTATTATTTTGAAAAACTTTCCATTGTGCTCTCCTTGGTAATGTAATATGATATATATTTTTGCCAAGAATAGGGTGTGGTTGCTCAGCAGCTTAGCTGATCATGAAATGTCATCCTTAAGACTTGAGTCAGAACATCAAAACAATGCAGTTCTGCAACAAGAGTGCCAACAGTTTTCCCACTTTTTCTGCTAGAGTCAACCCTATTCAAGTTGGTAGCATTAGTAGGTTTTCCTGTTGCTATGTCTATTCATGACTCAGACAATATTCTCGGCAAATCTTGATTTTATGCTTGCTTGCTTCATCATCCTGAGGATATCATCCTCCCTGCAGCCTGCCTTCCTCCTACATTCCTTTTATCTTTCTCTTTCTACCTGTTTCTTTGTCAATTTTTGATTGGTAATATCATCATTCTTGTGTGGTTTGAAACCAAATGGGAAGAACCGTATTTACAAATTGCTTTCCAAAATACTCAGCAGTGTGGGTTAATAAGCTCTTGATTTTTACAATTACCTAATACATCCAACTTCTTTTAACATTAGTCTCCTTAGTTCTGCTGGAGATTTGAGAAATAATTTTTGTAAAATTTGATATAGTTCAATGTACAATACTTTCCCAAAGGATCTGATTAAGCCAGATGGGCTTAGTAAACTGACTTAACTAAGTCATGATGGGTCTCTTTTGAATGCAAGTTCCCTGGGTGCAAAGATTTGGTGATTCCTGTTTACTTCTGTAACTCCAATATCTAGAACAGAGCTTGACTATTCTAAGGTGGTAAATAAATATTTATTGAATTAATAAATAAAGTAACTAGTGAGGTAAGGCCTCAAGTGCAACAGAGGAGCTGAAATCAAAAGGTCTAGGTCCAGGCTAATAAGCTAGGATCCAGAATGGTACATCAACTATGTCCCATAAAACACCAATAAAGTCTGACCAATGAAATACAAAAGATACACTGTTTATGAGGTATTATTTCCTGGATAATATAATTTATAATATAAAAAACAAACATGCTATATTTCACTATAATATAAGCCGCTTAAGAACAGATACTAGGTTCTCAAATAGTATTTATTTAATGAACATCTAAATAATGGAAAATCCGTATGCATAGGACTATTGTCTTAAGCAGATGTGTGGATTTTGAGTATAGGGCTTCTACAACTTAGTTATCATGGCAACCTTAAAAAACAAAGATAAGATCCCACCCTTCCCACCTTTTAAACTACAATACTAGAAAACTTTAGGCCTGTGTTATTTCTTTAAACACAAAGGTTCTGTTTAATATATGTCAGCTTATGGCAGCAAATACTGTGTTTTAAAATACTGTTGATAAGGGGACAAGGCTTTCGCTCTGAACGCGTCAGAACATGCAAGGAAATATTTTTGTCATAAAATCAAAGGGCTGGGCTAGATTTGTTAAAGTTTCTTCTAGCTCTAGAATTTCATGACTCTGGCATCAAAAACAAACAAACAAACAAACAAACAAACAAAAAACAAATGACCCATAATTACCCATGAAGAAGTAGTGTCTTTTTAAGTTACTCAGGATTTTGTCACTGGAGAGAAAATCCTCACTGATTCAGCATCGCCTGGACCAACTCTTATTCCTGGTATATAAAGCCACAATAGAAAGCCTTTTTCCTCTAAGAATGCTCCAAAAATCTTGTGAAATAAGCCAAAGAGAACCTGTCATGAGCCATAACTGAGTCTGGAAATTTGACACCCAAAATGAGGGAAGACACCTAAGGCTATGGAAGGTTAGAGCAAATCTAGGTAAAGTTCAGATCTCACATTAGCTGTTTTGTGGAATGGTTAAATCATTATTTTTCAACTGTGGGCAGTGATCCACTAATAGGTCATAAAGTCAATTCCATCTGTAACAACGAGTATAAAAAAAAAAGTTCAAAGTAGAATGGAAAATATTGAGTTTATCTCACATAGAAAGGATATGTACTGTTTGGTGAAACTTTTATTTCAGGTGTGTATGTATGTTTCAGTGTAGGTGTATACATACTAGGTCACAATGTAAAATTTATTCTTCCAGTGGGACACACTCAAAAATGTTCAAAAACTCTTGGTTTAAATGAAAACAGTCTTTCAAAGTCCTTTCAAACTCCATAATGACTTCTATGAAATCCTGAACATCCCATGGGGATCCTGTGCAATTGCAAAAAAAGAGGTAGGGTGTGAGTAGAAAGGTTTCTTTCTTCAAAGGAAAGAAGCGCCGAACAAATCCATTGATTCTGAATGCCAGAAGCCAAGATCACTGACCTCCACCTTTTCCATCTAACGGATTTGATCATAAACACAGGTATATTCCCTATTCAGTAGTTGTTAGAAGGTGGATGTCAGCTATGCCTAATGGTGACTGTGCATGAGCTAGACGGAAAACAGGTCACACAAGGGATTTTTGAATAACTTTGTATTGAACTATAATAGGCATATAGAAAATTGCAATTAGGAATTCTTTTTGCATCCTTAGGGGAAAGGAAAAGCATTATCACTTTCTCTAACTCCCCTTTCCTCTTCAGCATACCATATTTCTGTCTAAGGTATTACTCAGAACCTATACTAGCTTCCTGAAGACAGGGAGGGAAGTTCTAGAAGTGGAAACACCTCATATCAAAATTCTTCTGGCTGGGTGCAGAGGCTTATGCCTGTAATCCCAGCACTTAGGGAGGCTGAGGCAGGAGAATCACTTGAAGCTAGGAGTTCAAGACCACCCTGGGCGACAAAGTGAGATACTGTCTTCATAAAAACTAAAAAAAATAAAAAATAAAAAATAAAGGCATGTTGGTGCATGCCTGTATGCCTGTAGTCCTAGCCAGCCACTCAGGAGGCTGAGGTGGGAGGATTCCTGGAGCCCAGGTGTTTGAGGCTTCAGTGAGCCATGATCACACCACTGCATTCCAGCCTGGAAGACAGTGAGATCCTGTCTCTAAAAACAAAAGCAAAAGAAATTATTTCCTCCTTCTTAATATATGTCTATAAAACATTTTTTTCTGTGATTTTATTTTAGGTGATGTGTCACTATTCCTCATTTACTCCCCTTTAGTAAACCATTTATCAAAATAGTTTTTGGCTTTTTTTAAGACGTAAAATCTCAAAATTAGCTCAATAACTGGGAAGGCTGTAGCACTGTAGTATAACATACAGAAAATGCATGGAAAAGTAGTTTTTCACAGTGTGCAGAGTTTAAAGGTTTTGAAGTGTGGGGTGACAAAGTGATAAACAGAGGATGAAACAGTTTCTTTCAAAACAAACACCTGCATACTTTTACTGAGGGCCTCACTTATGTCCAGGACTGTTGTAGATGCTCCATGAATGAATGAAACAGCGAGGTAAGATCCCCGATTCTGTGATGCTTATATTCTAGCCAGAGGAGAAAGGTATAGGAAAAATTAAATAAATGAACAGGGTAACTTCAGATAGTAGTGAGTGCTATGACCAAAAGCAAACAGGAGTAGCTTCATGGTGAGGTTGAAATGTGAATCAGATTGAGGTGGTTGTTCAGGGGATGACCTTTGAACCAAGATCTTAGCGAACAGAAGGAAGTAAGCCAGGGTTCCTAGGGAAATTAAAGCAAGTTGGTGTGAGAACTAGTATTTAATTAGTCCTTATTTAAAAATCTAACTTGAAAAGAAAACAAAATAGAAATGTGGTAATTGAAAAAAAAAAAGAAACCCAGGCAGTTAAAGATTTTTATAGAAGTTAATTTTAAACGAATCCATTTAGTACTAAGGCAAGGGCCTCTGCTTACCTTTGTTCAGGCTGCCAGTGATGTCCCTGGTGTTATGGGAATGACACCCCTGACTAGTGTAGCACACAACCTTGGCAGCCTGTGTTAGAGATTTTATGTATTCCAAAAGGAAAATCTAGTGGAGCAAGCCATCAAGAGTACCACTGAGGAAGTGTGCGGCAACGTGTTAGCTCAGGCTTTCCAGTGTGGCAGGAGGAGGCTGCACAGGGACCGGACTCAACTGGTTGGTTATGCAAGGCTTGTTAAGCACCAAGGTCACTTATGCACACATACGTAGACCTTCGCTAGAGTCTGAGGAATAACTATAGCATCGATAAACTCAAAGGAGTGTGAAAAACTTGAAGACTGTTCAGAGGAAGTCAATAAGGATGATTAAGAATTGAATAATGGGGCCTCTGAGAAAAGGTATAGCCAAACTGGAATCACTTAGCTGGGATTATTTATCTTGGTAAGGACATATCCAAAGTGTGGCTTAATAGGGCCTTCAAGAATATGAAAGGTGATGGTGATTAACTGTTCTTTATGACTTCTATGAAGAGAACAAGTTGAAATGGGAGGGCTTTTAGTTAAAGATAAGAATTTTTGGATTAGAAAGTATCCAAATAACAGTGAATTACCTAGCAAGCATTTTGGGTCTCTTTCTTTAAACTGGAAAATGGGGGATATTAACATAAAATCCTTGAACCCCTTCCACATAGATGGGGTTAGTGATTCTTGCCAAGTTTAATGCAAAATTGTGTGGGTATATGTGTATATATGTAAATTTTTTTGGGGTGGGAAGAGATTGGCAACCTTTATTAGATTGGATCCATGCCCAAAATGTTTAAAAACCACTGCTTTTAAAAAATGAATTATATTCTCATCTGTTTAGATCAGCTGAAGAGCACTTTGGTCTGAAGAAGGAAAGTGAATTAGAGAGGCCTTTTCAAGTTTGCCTAGCTTCTTATAAGCTACTTAGGAGACTCTGAGACCCCCATGTATGGCTGCCCTAAAGATTAAAAAAAAAGATTAGGAGTTTAATGATAGATATAAAAAATTATATTTAAGTGCAAAATGCATTTATGAATATATATAGAAATACTTGTCATAAACCTGGGGGGTAAGTGGTACTCCTCTGGAATAGTACCAGCTTAAAAACATTTGCAACATATGAGCAAATGGGAGAAAGGTATTCTGTGGAATATTTAAAACATATGGTTTTTGTTTGTATTTCTTCCAAATGTTTGAGAAAAGTGAACAACTTGTACCTGTATACAGTCGTGACTATGAATACACTATTCTCTTTTAACAAAAAATGTATTTATAAGCAAGCAGTAAAACACTGAAAGAAATCATAATGTTACTAAGTGGAAGACTATCAAGTTCCATATTAAATTTCTCATACCTAAAGCTTACTTTGCAATAAACAGTAATTTTAACTTGATGGACAAAACAGTTTTCAATAAATATAAATTTTAGAGATCCACAGGAAGTAGTGTAGTAAAAATCATAATCAATTTGCCATATAGATATTATCCACACCCACCCACCCACCCTATGAATTGTGCAAGGTGGGGGCAGGGAAGAATTGCAGTATTTGTGAAACTGGTGAAACATACAACTCTATTTTGTTCTTACCTCCATATTTGAAGCAATAATAGAAGATACATAGTTTATGAAGGCTAAAAAGCTCCTTTTTTACTTGAAATAAATGTAGTTAGTTTTGCCTATGATTGTAATCATTTTTCTTATTTGGTATCCACTAAGAATCTCATTTTTTGTTATAAAATAATTATTTTGTAAAACACAATAAAAATGTAAATTCTGATTAGTGTTTGCTCCACTATTTAAAAAGGGGGGAATAATATAAACTAGTAGAAAAATTAAGGACCAGAAATAATGAGATAAACTGGGATTAGAACTCTGTTTTCTGGAGTCCTGGTCTCGTAGCACAAAATGCAAGCCTGAATTGTCACAATAATAACTTAGCGGGATAGGTGTGTTCCTGGATATATGGAGACATTTGCATCAAGTCATTGGTCTCTGTGACAGTTGATTTTAGGTGTTGACTGGATTAAGGAATACCTAGAGAACTGGTAAAGCATTATTTCTGGGTGTGTCTGTGAGGGTGTTTCCAGAGGAGACTGGCACATGAGTCTGTGGACTGAATGGGGAAGATCTGCCCTCAATATGGGTGGGCACCATCCAATCGGCTGGGGTCCTGGATAGAATATAACAGGAGAGAAAAGAATTTATCTCTTTCATAGAGTATGACAGTGTCCTCCTCCTTGCCATGGATATCAGAACTCCAGTTTCTCCAGCCTTGGGATTATATGATTTACACCATCAGCCCCCTGGATTCTCAGGCCTTTGGCCTTGTAATGATATTTATTCTACTGCCTTTTCTGGTTCTGAGGCTTTCAGTCTTGGACTGAGCTACGCTACTGCATCCAGGGTCTCTCCAGCTTAGACATGGCCTGTCATGGGACTTCTCAGCCTCCATAATCACATAAGCCAATTCCCCTAATACACCTCTCGAATATCAATATCTGTTATCTGTCTATCTATAGGCAGATATTGGTTCCATCTCTCTGGAGAACCCTGACTAATACAGATTTTGGTACTATGAGTGGTTCTAGAGGAAGAGAATTGTAAGAATGAGTCTCCTTAATTGGCTTGGGGTTGTCTGGAATTTGCTCACTAATCTGATTAGATCAAAAAATGCTAAGAACTGTGCTTCTAATAGTACTGAGAGCACTGATAGTTCATGGTATGAACTGTTTACAGAGATACACAAAATATATGCATTTCATATTCCTAATCAACCACTTATAAGTGGCAAAGAAATTGGCTGAATTATTTCCATCCTCTAGCGCTTTGGGGAAGATGGAATTTAAGAGTGATAAACTAGGGTATATGGCAGGAGAGATTTCTAAGCAAAATCGTGAGGAAACTGTGTGACTAATTTTAATCGTATAAAGTAAGCTGCAAGAAAAAAGAAACGGCTAAAAGACAGAATTTAGGATTAAAAGAGAAGCAAAACTGAAGGATTTTGAAAAATTTCAGTCTTGCCCTAAAAACAATTAAAAAAAAAAACATGTTCAAAGGACAAACCAAGGGTGTGGCCTAATGACCATTTGCTAAGGAGATTAGTATAGATAGATGACAGAAGGGATCATTAAGTCAATGACAGAATGATGCTGAAGGCATTTCAGAGCTTCAAGGCTGCCCCTTTCATTGCAGACCCAGAGCTCTAGAAAGGCAGAATGGTTTGGGGAGACCAGTCCCAGGCACCCTCCACAAGCTTGTCACCCAGAGCTACTTTGGGTCTTTGCTCTCTTCATTCTGGCACTTTGCTCCTCATCCGCCCTTGCTATAGCTCAAGCAGGTCCAGGTGAGGCTCAACCTACTGCTCTGGAAGGTATAAGCTATAAACTTGGTAATGTCTACATGGTGCTAATTCTGCAGGTGCACAGAGTACAGGAGCTGTGGGAGGATGGCTTCCTCTAGCCAAATTTTGAAGGATGTCATGGACAGCCTGGGGGCTCAGGCAGAGACTTGTCACAAATGCAGAGGCACTGCAGAGAGCTCCTAATAGGACAAAGCCTAGTGGATCCTTGGAAATGGGGCCACCCCTGGACCCAGAAGTATAGAGCTACCAGCTTACAGCTTAAGCTTGGCAGAGCTGTAGGCATGGGGCTCCAACCTATGTGAGCTGCTGGTGGAGTAAACCCAGCAAAGCCATAGGAATTAGGCTGCCTGAGGTCGTGGGGGCCCAATCTCTACCCTATTGTTCCCAGAATGTGGGACATGGAATAAGATTATTTTCCAGCTTGAAGACCTAATAGTGTTTTCCCTGTTGGGTTATAGACTTCCTTGGGGGCAGTTACCCCTTTCTTCTTGCCTATTCATTTCTTTTATAATGGAAATGTCTATCTTATGCCTATCCACCATTGCATTTTGGAAGTAGATAACTTTTGTTTCAGAGGCTCGTAGCTAGAAAGAAATTTGGCTCAGGATGAAAAATGCCTTGAATCTCACCTATATCTGATTTAGATTAGACTTTGGGCTTTGGACTTTTGAGTTGGTTCTGGAGTAAGTTAAGACTTTGGAAACTATTGGAATGGAATGAATGTATTTTGCATGTGAGAAGGATATGAATTTTGGGGATTAGTGGCAGAATACTATGGTTTGAATGTGTTCCTCCAAGTTCATGTTTTGGAGAGTCAGCCCCAGTGCAACAGTGTTGAGAGGCTGAAGTTTTAAGAGGTGATTAGGTCATGAAGGTTCTGCTCTTGTGAATGGATTAATGCTATTATCATAAAAGTGGACCCATTACCTTGTGAGTAAATTTGTTATAAAAGGGAGCTTGAACCTCTCTTGCTCTCTCACTCTCATCCTTTCTTGCCCTTCCACCAAGCAATGTGAGGGTCCTTGCCAGGTGTGGGCCCCTCAATCTTGGACTTCCCAGCCTCTAGAACTGTAAGAAATAAATCTTTGCTCATTATAAATTACGTAGTCTGTAGTATCAGTTATAGTAACACAAAATGGACTAAGACAGTCTCCATCGTTTTCAGGCTTGAAGAAGAACTGTATGCAATAAAACAATGAGGTCAGATGGAGTAAATTAGTAACACATGGAGCTGAAATTTTTAAGGTTTCATTTCCGGGGTAGCCAGATAAACACGCATATTTACACAAGAGCTGGTTGAGTAATACAAATTTTAAGCTAATACTTATGTAAGTGGCAATAGCTTTTCTGAAAGTTGCTCAAATAATGGTTCCAGCAACATATTTGTTCTCTTCTGCCCATTCACATGGCTATAATATAGGTACACATAAAGAACCTCATTTAGACAGGCAAAGCTGTGTTCAGTTTGGCAGGTGTAAAATCATATGGCAATTGTAGACATAAAATCATGTCTAAACTAATTATGAACTAGGTTAAAAAAATGACAGCAGGTTATCTTGTGTGGCGCTCTTACCATAAAAACTGATATAGTAGTATGGTCTTTACATGGAGGTATGCATGGAGGTACCCAACATCTTTTCAATGAGTATGCAAACATGATTGTTTCAAGGGAAAGAATATTCTCAGCCTTGATAAAATGCTTTTTCTCAAACTGAGCGGCAGGAGAATGCACATGCAATTGTGGTGTGCTGATGGCTCCCTATGCCAGTCCACCTTTTTATAGCATGTTTCTTTGACTTTTCTAACATACCTGAACCTTACCTTGGTGTCTTGCCCTTGGGTACAAAACTCAGGACCCCAAGCAAATGAATGATTCAAAATACTGGTTTGAGTGAAACCTCCTTTGATTAAGGCACCATAAATAAACCCAGACTAAAGTTCTTGTCTTTCCCTATTTTGTACAATTTTTTGTAAAGACAAAGCATGACTTTAGAAACAAGATACCGTAATGATATTCTGAATCCAGATGTACTGCAGAGTGGACAATGGAAATGATGACATTTTTGTTTAACCATACTGCCTTTTCTATGCGCTCAACTATTGTCAAATAATGAATCACTTCAGAGGCTGTCCAATGACAACAAAGCAAAGAGAGTTTGGTAAGTTTGGTAAAGGGGATCAAATTACTTTATGTGAGTCACAGAAAAGTTCTATGTGGTGTGTGTGTATACATACGTATGCACATATATACATACTATACGTATGTATGTATATATGAATCTGTTCCTAGAATTAAAAAGAGATATGGTTTTCACACAGCTAAGGATTAACATATCCATTTCAGCTGAAAGATAAAATTGACCTTTTCCTGACTGACTTTGCTGATTTACTTATATGGCAAATATTTCTTCATTACTTGAGTGAGATAAATCTGGAGCTACAAAGTGTGTTTTTTAAAAAAAAAATCAAGTTTATTGAGGTGTAAGTTGAATACAATAAAATCTACCCATTTGGGACACCCAATTTTATGAGTTTTGACAAATATATACAATCATGTAACCACCACATCAATCAAGATATAGAATATTTCCATCACTCCATGAAATTCCCTTGTGTCTTGTGGTCAGTCTGCTCCACTTTTTATCACAGAATATACATTCATTGTATGGACGTACCATAATTTGCCTACCTATTTGCTAGTTAATGGACATTAGGTTGCCTCCAGTTTTGGGTGATTATGAATAAAGCTATTATAAACATTCCTGTACATACATTTGCATGGATAAATCTTTTCATTCTCTTGTAAAAATACCTAGGAATGGGATTGCTGAATTTTATGCTAAGTGTATATTTAACTTAAAGTAAGCAACTGCCAACCTATTTTCTAAAGCACTCTCCCATTTTGCATTCTCACTACCACGTCAGAGAGTTTTTCTTCACCTTTGCCAGCAGTTGGTACTGTTAGTCTTTAAAATGCCAGTCATTCGACTAGGTATGTAGTAGTATATCATTACGATTTTACTGTGCGTTTGCCTAATGACTAATGTTAAAAAAGCTTTTCATGTGCTAATTTGACACCCGTATCTACTATCTGTATCTATTGTCTGTTTAGATCTTTTGTCTAATTTTTATTGGGTTATTTTCTTCTTACTGAGTTGTGAGAAGTCTTTATATATTCTGGACACAAGTCCTTTATCTGATATGTGTTTTTGCAATTATAAAGCTTTGGAAACAGTATATTTAAAACACAGGATGTGATAATATCATTTTATCAAAATAAATTGTATTGCCAATAATGTATTAACTATGTTTCAATTATCCTAATTATTTCTGAATATATTAAGTTAAGCTTCCTCTAAGAGAAAAAGCAACAGATATAATTAATAGTCATTTGTTAAGTCTTGGTAAAGCCCTTTGGTATTATACATTCCAGAAAGTGAGAAGGCAAATGGCTGAATGACTGTGCTGGCTCTAATGACTGTTTTACATATCATTTTGCAGGTCAAGCTATTTAGATTTTTAAATATAAATTATATGATATAACTATATTTTAAAATTATGTAATAGATTTGCTAGCTGATAAACTACTAAATATAATTTTTGATGGTTAATTACTAAGTGATTTTTGACATACAACTCAGAAAAGTTCAAAGAATTGATTTATGCTATTTGAGAATTCCTCCCTAAATCCCCCCAACTCATGTTTTCTTATATAATCAGTGTTCTTTAGCACTCACATGAATAAATGTGAAATTTAAATAAAGGATTTATGATTAACTGTGTCTGGCAATAAATGTTTATCCACTGATGAACTACTTAAGAAAAAAGAAAACCCCCATATATTTTATTTACAGAAGTATTTTCAATAAACCATATTACTTAACAACATTTATATTATTTGTGCTATTATTTGATATTAATAATGCTTGAAATAAACTCATCACTCAAATACATTTTAAACCTTGGAGCCTTGTAATCATAGAACATTTAAAAAAATTAAATTTTAAAATTAAAAATTTTTTAATTAAATTTTATTTTTTATACTTTTTTTTGCAATAAGGTATAATTGGGTGGCCATACTTTTGGTTCTTTTTTATTTTGCAGAAAGGGGACAACTTTCAATTATAAAATATATTACATTTTGGTAGCATGAGTCTGAAGAGAAAAGAAAATGAGATAAATGTCCAATATATTTACTTTAATGGATAACGGAGTATCTAACTGGCATGGTATTTAGATTCCAATAGAAACGTTTACAAATTAATATTTATGATTTTCCAGATATAACTTCCTTTGTAACATTTCCACTTATGATGAATTTTAAATGCCAACTTACAAATGTGGCTGTGGTAGATATTTTCTAAATTCTTTTAGGGGTTTAAAAGTAAAAATTTGGACAGGTGGGTCATGACCTTTATAATTCTTTCCCTTTTCTCCCTGACGGTTGTGACATTTGGCCCTGATCTCATTGTCCTAGATTCAAGCTTCTCAGTTTGTGGTTACAATAGCAATAATTTTCCCTTGACACCAAGTGGATGGCTTGCTTATCCAGTCTCCTGTGTCCTTCCCACATTGGCTGGCTGGCAGCAGACCCTTGACTGTCCATGCCAAACTTCTTTCTCCAAGCCTCGTCCTTGACATTCTTCCTGAGCAGCTCAACAAAAGCAATATAAAAGAATGAAACAGCCAGAGTGGTTCTTAACTGGGTATTCATAAATGTATAAAAGAATTTGTTATTGAGGCTTGGGGTTTTGTTTATTAATTGATTTTTGTTCTCTCCTGTTTTCTGGGCAAATACTTTATGACAGAGAGAGAGAAAAAGAGAGACCGCTAGCAAGCACACAAATCTCTCGTTTTGGTGGAGTCTTGAAAAGTGTTTTCCAAAGTTTTCAAAGCTTTGGACTGAAACCCATAAACCAAACCGAATTGCTCACATCCCACAAATGCACAACCATGTGTACTCGACACCTGCAATTTTTTATACATCAAAGTTTGGGCCATTCTGCATTCAAAGAGCTCCTGTCATCAGGCCCCTGAGGGGCATGCATATAGAGAAAGGAAGCAAACTCATTTGGCAGAGAGGCGTATAAGACTCTCCGGAGGAAGGTACTCTATTTCAAGAAAGAATGAACAGCAATAGACATTCAGAGAGGGTCTAGCAAAGAGCTCCCTGAGGACTCTTTAGCAGTGTGCGTCCTGCTAAGCCTCCAAACACACGCTTATAATTGCGAGATATTTTTGTTTTGCATCAGGTGACTCCAACAGCCTGATTCCCCTATCCACGACAATGACATTGCTTTTCTGTCTTTTAGTGGTTCTATTTTTGCCCCTTCCTTTTAAATACTGAACAGAGGTCTTTGTGAAGTCTCCCTCCCTCCCTCTGCCTCACAGGTTTGGCACTCACTTTCCCCATTATTTCAATGAGTAATGACACCAAGGGCATGAAGCCAGTCCTACCAGCACTGTACACTTTCCCCGTTCTACAAAATAAAGCAAGCACCAAACCAAACGTGCTGCAACATTCAGCTTCAGGGATTGTGACACATTTCCAAGCCCTCTTTGCTCTGTAGTAGAATTCTGGCTGTCATTCGGCATTTGGCTTTTTCTCATGGAGCCCTTGAGCAAACTTTATTTACCATGCACACTGACTTTCATTACTGTATAATGCAGAAAATATTTGCTTCATTATGAAGCCAGCTGAATATTTATTTTGATTTTGTTCCTTGTGGTAAACAGAGTTCAAAACGCTCTCTACTACCATTGTTCCAAACTAGTCAAAAACTATGTAAACAACCCGCATCGTGATTGTGTGACCCACATTTTGTGATTATCTCTCCACCTTCCAGCACAAGGAAAGTTTAGTTTGAAAAACAATGTTCATGTAAATTTGAAATTTTAAAGCAAGTTTTACCCCTCAAAACTGTCTTCAGTCCACACTTCTGACTGCCTTAATAGGAAGTCACGTTACAATGAACTCCTTTCAAGGTACTTTTGGAACTAAACCTTCTCTTTGGATGTGGTCCAAGGCAGGCCTAATTCTGTTCTAAGACAAGCAGTATTACCCTAAAGTTCAAGAGTACTATTTTTTGGATGACATAGGTAAGAATGTGTTGAGAAAAACGTGTTTGCACCCAGATGCATTTTATCTCTACGAAGATACATGTCAAAGGCTTTGCTGATTCTGTTTTGTTCTAGGACCAATATGCCTTGTTTACCTCAAGATTCTTTAAAAGATTGACTTGGAACGGACCCATTTGGCCTTCGGTATGGTCCAGTTTCTGCACATTCATGTTACAATAAACATGTCAGCCCAGCTGCCTGCCCCACCATCCTTGCTGGTTGATATTTTGTGACACTTTTTATAATTCGGTAGAATTATAACTGATTTGAAAATCAATAAAACCCTATGTTATCCCTCCCCAACCTCCCTACCATGGGGAGAAATGCCAGATATAGGTGACGGGGTGGGGAGGATGGAGGCAGCAAACCACATTGCCGTGTGTGTACCTATACAATAATCCTGCATGATCTGCACATGTACCCCAGAACCTAAAGTACAATAAATATATATATATATATATCAAAAGAAAATCAATAAAACCCATACCTGCTTATTTTTGCATGTTAAAGAAAGAAAAATAAACTTAGAGTAGCAGAACATTTTTATTCACGCCTTTAAATGCTTTGAGAAAACCAAGTATACCAGCAGGAATCTAGATTCATATTATGTCAACATTTTCCCCCCAGGCATATCTTCCCGTGGAGAATTTGGGAGTGAGATGTAGTTTTCATCTTAGACTTAAGCCCGTATGTAGAGTTTCTGGAAGGTCAATTCTGGAAGATCACTGTGGAGTTGCTTTTTTCCTTTCCTTACTCTGTAAGACATTTACACCTCTACCTTCCTGCTAGAGATGATCGCACAATTGAGCTAATGTGAATGTTGTTCAATACAGGAAGAAATCTTGGGTTCTGGGATCATATCTGGAATCAAACTCTGGGTCCATCACTTCCTAGTTATCTGGTCTTAAGCAGGTTGCTAGTCTTCATGAACCACAGCTTATTCTATAAAATAGGGGAGGAATACCTACATGATAAGGTAACTATAAGGATTAAATGTAAAAATGTTTACAAACATTTGTTATAGTCTTCTGTATATAGTCACTACTAGCTCCTTATTATTCTTAATATATTATTCTGATCATTCTGATAATTATAATTTTTTTTTCATATAACAAGGACTAAATGCAGGTTTAAAAAATTGGATTTTCTGAATACCTGCAAATAAAGGTCAACTAAAGATGTTTTATGAAGATTTAGCTGATGCTAAAAAATCTTTTCAAGATATCTTCAGTCAAGTAGGGAATCAAATACTTCAGCATTTTCTATACGAGTCTTGGCTAGTATGTTCTTTTTTGTTATACATTTGGTATACTCTTTGTTTATAGCAAATATTTTTAAGTCTTCAGTTTCCCCATCAATAAACTGGAATGACAAAACTTTGAAACCATAGAATAATGCAAGTACCAAATATCACTATTAACTACCCATTTTGTAAATATGGGATATTGAAGAACTCTTAAATATACTGTGATTAAAAGATGTACCACAAGGGTATCATTTTTATATTTAATTATATAGGTGAACTATAAAGATTTTGTCTTATCAAGTTCAAGGTTCAATTTATTTTTGCATTAAACAAGCAAGGTTAAAGAGTTCAGTATCAATGATCTTAATTTTTCCCCAAGGATAAAACGTATATTTGATGCTTAATGGTAGTGACAGATTGGTTAGCTCTGGAACCAAAGGTTGTACTTTTAGGGGTGGCAAAACAGAGATGGTGAAGACAGAAACTGGTTATCACTATCAAAACATCTAGAAGAATTTCAAACTTCTTGAGGGGGAACCATCCCCTCCAAGGAAAATGAATTGAATGTATACATTTACTGTACTGAAGAATATCACAGTGTTTAAGGACTTGAGCTTTGGGGTTCAACTGACTGGCTTGAGTCCTGAATCCGTAACATTCTATTTGACCTTAGGCAAGTAAGTTACCAAAGCTCTCCTTCAGTTTTCTCATCTGTGAAATGAGGGTAATCATAGTGCCTACCATATACTAGATTATTGGGGGAAAATTAAATAAGGCATGCTAAGGACTTAAAGAAGGGCCTGGAACAAATTAAGTGCTCAACAGTTTTAGTGGTTGTATCTATTATTAGTCTCTTGGCAAGCTTCATAGACATATTTCTTTTAATCAATAGGAGGAAAGACATTAAATACGACGCTTCTGGACTTGAACAAAAGTTTTAAGGATATTGTCCTACCCTCATGCTTGTGTGCCATCCCTTTGGCCTTAACTCATACTACCATTATGATCTGCATCTGTTTTCCTTTTACCAATTACTTAAGGTAAAGCAAAAGACATAAACCTTTTCTCAAGGAGTGGAATAGTCTTACAACAGAAACAACGGCATGCACAGGTGAAATACTGAGGATCTGCTGGAGGCCAATCTTCAAGGCTTACATTTTTATCATTATAGGCTAAAATTCAAAATAGTAGAGTCTAGTGGAATGTGACATATACATAATGCACATTTTTTCTTTGTTCACATGTAAGTCAATGTTGGAGAACCATGAATTTTGAAATCAGAAAGACCTAAGTTCAAATCCCATATCCACCATTTAGACAAGTTCTTTAGTCTCTCTAAGCTCTAATTGCTTCATCCATAAAAGGAACATATCACCCATTAGCTCAAAAGATCAATGTGAGGATTAAATAATATGGCATTTGCAAAGCACCCAGCACAATGCCTCACTCTTAGTAGGTTCTCAATAATTTTTCTTCCCTTATTCACTGCATAAAATAAAAAAAAAAAGGTTTTAAGAATTCTCTAAAACCACGAAGCCATTCTCACACATACTAGACATCATAATCATAGTAAACCCTGCAAGCGTTATTTGGTGTATTTTATCCTCAAGTAAAATAACTTCTGACACATACTCACTAGAACAGTATGATTGTTATAGTAGATGCTCATAACATATTTGTTCTTCTTACCTAAATGTGAACATAATCTACATCTATGTCATTAGAACACAAAATGATCTCCATCACAGGTACTTTATTTCACAATTTCGTCAATTAATAAAAAAATGGTTTACTACTGTATAATTTAGATTCATTTCTGTTTGTGGCATACACAGACAATCTATTCAAACGCATGCTGACAAGATGTTATAGTCTATGTACAGAGAAAGCCCTAGCTTTTCTCCTTTAAGATGATTTTCCCCCTTTGACCATACAGAGCAATAAGCCCTGTACACTGAATCCATGAGTTGGGCCACAGGTACACAGCAGATTTCTCCACATCTTTGTGGAAAAACTAAAAATCAGTACAGTTCATACCCACACTGAAAAAGGACTGCAAACTATCCAAACCTTTCATTCACCCTGAACTGATTTATGAAGTCATTTTCTTTCTTATAATCTCCAATATTCATCTTCTTAGAGACACTCCCTCCACTTTCTGTCTTCCAACAATGAATGAGTTCTATACCTATAACTCCCATGGCTTACTAAAAAGCAAAAGATAAAACCCTGAGAAGAATACCTCACTAGCTTTGCCTTTTAATCTACTGCTGGCTTACTGAGAAGGTTCAGTTTTCTCCTGCAGATAATTCTCTAACATTTATGTAAGCACTGGTATTCATTACACACTGAAGGAGAAAGACAAAAAGTAATGTATCCTCAGCTAGATCATAAAAGGTTGTCAGCTCATCAGTGACTTCCTATGATGTCATCAGCAACCGGAAAGCTAGAACAGTTAAGCTTCTCAAAAACTGAAGATGAAATTACAACTTTAGTACTGACCCAGTTACTTGGCCTAGTGCGTGCAGCAGAGCTCACTTTAATATATGGTTCCTTATCCCTATAAAATACATCAAAGACCAGATTTTCAAAGCCTTCTATGACTGGCCATTTGGAAAGAAGTCTATCCAGGCCCCCAAAGCCTTCATTTTAAGCAGATGGCAGTTGCAATGGCAAAGCTAGAAATTGCAAGCACAGGCTTATGAAGACACAGTTTAACACCAGTCCTGACTAGGGAGGTGCTGGCACGGAGGGAGCCGGAACCGTCACTCTGTTCTATAAAACCAGGTACTGTGCTGATTTGTGGCAGGTCATAGAAGGCAGAGAAGTTTAATTCCTATTTGTTTTTCCTTAGCCCTGCTCTCCCCTGGAGGGCAGCACCGACGAAATGACATTTAGGCCACTAGGTGGCGCTCCCTTTTACTACCCAGTCTATGCACCGCAGCAAAGCCACCTGTCAGGAGATCCATCTTCTTAAAATGCTTCATGATTAAAGACAAATCTGTCAGTTTCTTCTTCATATCATAGCCGCTAAAGATAAGTTAATAAATTCATTTTGAAATCTTGTAGTCAATGTCATCTGAGACTATAAAGGCAAGTATTTGGCACATTTGAGAGATTCAAGAAATATTAAAGAAATATATAACTAAATTGAGGACCTATGATTTTTTTCCTTCTTTTTGAAGACAGCAAACCGTACATCCAACTGAGCTGCTTGTTTGCAGAGTCATTTGAAAAGCCAGTGCCTCCCAGCTTTAAATTTTAATAACTCCTTTTGAAAGTCTGCATAGAAGACAGGACTTAACCTTTACAAGTCCACGTTAATCCTCTTAATAAACATCTGGCAAAATGTTAGAGAATGAAAGTCGTTTTTTTTTTTCCCTCTCTCTCTCTGAAATTTTCCTCAAACTTTGGAAATCTTACTACAGGAAAATAGAAGATCGGAGTCTGCTATGTAGATAAAAATACATTTATAACACACCCTAAGTTACTTTGATGTATAACATTCCCTTTAAAGTTTAAAACAAACTGTTTGATACAATGGATCTTTCAGAATAAAGCTCTCATTTGTCTTCAGAAGATATTTTGAGTTTCATCAATGAAGAGGTTAAAGGAGAGGAAACTTTTAATACACAAAGTCATAATGAAAAACCAGCTGCTCTTCTTCTATAGCCAAAACTTTATTCACAATTGATATGTGTGTTAGCATAATACCCATTATCATCCAGCCATCCCAAAGTAGCTGTTTAGTGTATTTGGATTTTCATTTGGCATTAATATTTATGATTATTATTACATATATTTTGCCTTTTAAATATTTGTGCAGCACCAAATACTTAGTTAAAAATTGAACTGAGGACCTTTTGTTCCAGGTAACATAGCTCAAAGCTTTACGTACAACCATTTGAAGAAACTGTATTTCAAAATGTTATCCCTCCCAGACTGAGATTATTACATTCTCTGCCTCCTGGGACACACATATTTAAGGTTTTTGTCTTCTTAGCATCTCCTGTAATAGAAAAAAAATGGGTTCCTTTTACAAACTCAGCAGGTCTTTGAAGAGGCATCATGCCATTCTTCATCTTCTGACATTACACATGAGGTTTTAGCTTTGTTTGTATTTTCTGTAGTGAATTCTTTTCCCTCCTATGGCAGTCCATGGTGAATTTCCCAGATCTTCCTTTCTATCCCCAACAGAAAAAAAAACATTGGCTCTGAAATCCTGTCTTATTTTTAAACTGATTAGAAGTAAGACATGTATAGCAGCCTTGTGACTAAGAACTAATATTTACCAGCCCACACAAATCTCTCAGTAGTCTGGATTTCCCCAAAGAGGTTCAGCTATTAGAAGAATGAATGGAGTCAGCATTTTCTTTCCTTTATAAAATTGAGATACAATTTCACATTCCATAAAATTCACTTTTTTGTGAGTGAATTAAAGTGTACAATGCAGTGGTTTTGACTGTAAGATTGTACGGCCATCATCACTAATTCCAGAACATTCTTATTACTTCAGAAAGAAACCCCATTCCTCTCCCAACTCCCAGCCCCTGACAGCTACTAATCTACTTTTTGTATCTATGAGTTTGATTTTTTTGAACATTAACTACAAATGGAATAATACAATATGCGTCCTTTTACGCCTCGGTTCTTACACTTAGCAAAATGTTTTCAGGGTTCCTCTATGTTGTAACATGAATCAGTACTTCTTTGCCTATCATAAATTGTTGTTCTTTCTTTGGGTGAGTAGCTAATGTGGGTCTCTAAATGGTGTTAAGGAAAAGACTAAGCTATTTGCTAAAATATTAATAGCTAAATCAAATAGATTTTGAAGTCAAGAAATTTCTGGTGGTCTGGTAAGTAAAAATAAGTCTCTTAATTTTCCCCTCTTCTGCTTTCATATCTCAATAATAATCACTGGAAAAAGTAAAGGGCCCTTAAGTATGATAATTTCTTCAAAATGATATGCATCATATTACAATTGGGTTTTTTAAAGAAAAGTCTACTTATAAAAAAGAAGCATTTGACTTTGAATTAAAAGTATATACACATGTATATATGATATATACATATATATATCTGATATAGTCTAGCGTTTACTAAAATATTTTTTGTTACCTAAAAATTTAACTTAAAATACTCTCCATAAAATAGGGCTGTTAGGCCAATTACTGCATGCTAGATGCTGCCTGCGGCAGTGTCTTGTGCTTATTGAAAGAGTAGATGGATGGGTGGACAGATGAACAATGATTCAAAATTCAAACTATATCCTCTTATAAGTAGTCTATAGTTCTGATAGGAAATACATCCTGTCATGATTTGAAACATTGATTTCAAGCGATACTACATACAAAATAAGAAGCTAAAGGGTATATAGGAAAATGACAAGACTGACAATTCTTTTATGCCATCTGAAGCAGGGGCCCAAAGAGATGTCAGAGACAGTTACATAATGGTAAAATACACACACTGCTATATAATAAGAGTAGTATGTACATGGACATGTGTGTCTTCTTCCATGAGAAAGGCAAGTGCAAACTAACATGGTTTGAAAAGCTAGTAAGTGCCAGGCACTGGGAATATGGAAAAGGCTAAGCACTGGAGATAAGGAAATGATATACCCTTTACCCCTATAAAAAGTACTCTCTTTGGAGAGAAAGAGTCTTACTACATAACACATGCTCCTCCACTGCAGAATGGTACATATACATGGTAGAGAAATGCTGTCACAATCATAAGGAAAATGTTTGGTTGATACACAGCTTCCCAGTGCTTGTTGTACAAGAGGTGTACGAGCACCCTTGCACTCAGCCAGCTGTGGAGAACCACAACACTGCGCACCATGCCCACGTGCCCATCTCCTTCCTCTCACTGTGAGGCCACGTGCTCTTCCGGGAAGTGCTTGCTGATGGTTCTCTCCATCTTTGTGCATTTTGTCCTTTGCTCTATTACTCAATCTCAACTTGTCCTCATTGCCCCTGCCATTAAACTTTTATGTTTTAAAAATAGAGTCCTATATTTACAGTAGTATTTATAGAAACCTAACCCATCTTTTAAACTGTGCTAGTGATTTTACAGATTTGTTGTTGTTTTTGTGGGTGTCCTGTTCACAAAGTTGCATGGGTATTGAAGTGGTCTGCCTCAATCTAATTTTCTCATGAGTCTGGTTCTAGTGTGTGTTTCCCAGGATGCAAAGTGTTTTCCAGAAATGCATATTGTACCATAGCAGAACTGCTGTATGTGTAAAAGTGTGATCAAGAAGACGAATGCAAGAAGCATACCTGAGAGTATTACTAGAAACATAATAAATACATTTTAAGAGAATTCTAATCAGGGTCTGCAGTAGTTAGCTGGCCAGCACTACAGTATCTCAGGGGGTTTGAAGAAGATTTCAAATTGAGTACAAATTTAAAATTTAATACAAATAGTAAGTTGCTGGGTGATATGAAGTAGTGTACTATAGATTAAAAACTTAGGCTCAGACCACACGAGGGATCAGGGCTCATCTACTTTCTGAGTATGTGACCGTGGACACACGAAGTATCCTTTTGTCATTTGTCAAATGGCTGTATGAAGGATAATAATATAAAGTGCCTAGCACGTTGCCTGACCTCCCTCCAATGTTACCATTTGTTATTTGCAACATTTAATATGATGCAAATGATATGCATTATATTAAAATTGGGTTTTTTTTTTTAAGGAAAGCCTACTTATAAAAGAGAAGCATTTGACTTTGAATTAAAAGTATATATATATGATATATATATATATGATATATACACACACATATAAAGCATTCAAGAGCCAGGTACTACATTAGTCTGAGAATACAGCCGTGAACAAAACACAATTGTAAGTCCTTAATTTTTAAAAGTGTTGGCTATTTTAATGATATTTGTCATTTACTGATATCTGCCATATATTTCCAAAACCTGAGTATCCTCAGTAAGGAATACCAATGAGTAAATTCAGTGCTGCAGTGTTATCTGTTCTTTACTCCTTACTGGAAAGCATTAAAGGAAAATGAAGACAAAGGTACCAGGGGTGTTTTCTTCTAGACCACGTTGCCTGAGGGACTTGGAATTTGCGAATGCAGGACATACAAGTCCCCGGCAGGGCGGTCACGACCCAGTGAGGACGACACTGTGTTTCGTAAGATGCTTTCAGAATGCAAAGTCCAGGAAGCTTGCAAAGGAATTTTGCAGAAAACCAATATGGATCCTTTGAAAATAAAAGGAAAAGAAAAAAGAAAAAACCTGCCAACAACCCATCATGGGCAGCACGGGAGTGTGAATAAACGCGGTGGGAGGCGAAGGCTCGGGGCTGGAGCTAGGCCGGTGCGAATCGAGGCTGCATGTGCCTGGGCGCAGCGGACTGTGCACACTTGGGGACACGCACGTGTGCTGCAGTGAGCATCTCCGTGCTCGGAATTGCGGGGGAGAGAGAGGGGCTGCCGGGCGTGTGCAGACTCTGACTCTGCGCCGGCTCGTCTGTTCGGGTAAGCCGAGCGCAGGGTCCTCACTGGCTGCCGAGGAGTTGGCGCCGGGCACCGGAGTCGCAGCCAACAACAGCAAATGGTGGCGGCAGGAGGAAGCCCGCGGTGCTGCAGCACCCTCTAGGGTAACATTCACGAGCTCGAGAAGAAAGCGAATGCAAGAGGGCAGTGCGGAAGGGACACGCTTGAAACCCGAGCGAGGGGATGGGGCCGGAGAGAGGAGGAGGAAGCCAGCCTTGGTTCCAAAATACTGCCTTCAGGTCCTGCTGACACCAAAGCAAAACATCTCTGGCCACCCGAGGGGCTGGGAGGCCGCCTTCAGCTGTCCGTGGGGGTGGCTGCCCTGACGGTGTTGGGTTCTTAGCAAAAGATCAAAAAGCGAGCTCCCTACTCTGAAAGCAAAACTGGCCTGTGCTTTCCAGAGAGGAGCTCCATTTTCACCAGAAGTTATTTTTCAAAAATAGCAACTTCGGTTGATAGTCTTTCCCTCCCTCTATTTCTCTTACCATTCCTATCCTAATTTTTTTCTCCATCTCCCGCCCCCCGCCCCCCACCTTCTCTTCCTATGATTAAGACTAGAAACGTGCAGAGAATGCTTGCAGGTCACATAATGCCAATGAAGAGACTCCAGATTTCTGCTTGATGTTATCTGGCCTGATGCAGAGAATAAACAAAACCCAGCATACCACCATCAGGCACACGGGAGCGAAAGTTTTCTAGCTCCTCACTGACTCAGGGTGACCTTGATCCTCTCCTTCCCATTCCAGCAGGCAGCAGGAGCAGCGGGCATTAACAGACAGCGGCGAATGGAGCCTGGTCTTGGCACTGTGAGTGTATCAGTGTTAACAGCTGGGGGCATAAGTCATGCTTAATCAGGATTTAGTGGCAACTTTCTGTCTCAGATTAGCCCAGCGAAGCAGGCAGGGGCTGTGTTCTTGCCAAAGCGGGGCAGCTCAAAAGGTCATGTGATCTCCTGGGATTAATACTGGTATTTAATGAGGTGCCTTATCACTGGTCTGGGTCAATGGCTTTGTTTGTCACTGAGAAGAAATCACTGCCAAAATATAATGTGATTGAGTGTTGTGGGTCGCTTTCCTTAACTCTCAAAAGTTATCTCTGCAACTTATACCCTAGAAAGCCAGTTAGCTAGCAGCAAGCTCAAAAAAATTCAGAAAGGGAGGTGGTAGGGGAGGTCAGGGAGGCAGGTCAGGAGAGGACTTCTGTGACATCCTAAGGAGTTCAGACTTGGCCCCAAGGCAGTTAAGGATTTTAACCATGGTGCAAAACAGAGTAATAGATTGCAGTCTGTCTTAACTGGAAGAAGGTGCCTCATTGGGAGAAATTCGAGGGACAAATCAGACTCTGAACCAAATTGGCAGCATTGGGAATGGAGAAAAGGGGTTGAATACAAGATACGTGAATGATGTAAAATTTACAGGCCACAGTGACCACTTGGACAGGGGACATGAAGAGGAGAAGAAAACTGCTCTGGCAGCCCAGCTGGGTGGATGCTGGTGCTGCTATTGAGGAAGTTGGGAAACGAAGATAAGCAGATTTGCAGGAGGGTTGGAGTGGAGATAGTGAGTTCAGCTTTGATATGCAGAGTGTGCCGCTCCTTGTGAATCCCCCTTAGCCACAGAGAATTGCCTTGCCCAAGTTTACAACCATCCCAATGGTGACCCACAGCCAATGACTGGCTGATGCCCAGATAACCCTGGCTGCAATTTGGGACAATTCTGAAGGATTATTCCAGCTCTAGAGCTTCCCTTAGGGTTGGCTACAACTTTACGGTGGGTCAGCTTTTCCCTCCACCTACTGCTCCTGCCTTCCTGACTTCCTTACAGGTGTATCTCCCAAGGGCACTCCCCAAGAAACATTTTTGCAGGAAGCTCTCCATCTCAGAGTCTGCTTCCAGGGAATGCTGAATAATACAGTGTAGGAGAAAGGATTCCATGAAGGTGGCTGAGAAAAAAGATGTGGTTCTGGAAACTAAAGAGGGATTTTCCAGGTGGAGGGAAGAATCAGCAGCATCAATTACTCACAGAGAGGTAAAGTAAAATAAGAGCTGAAACATGTCTGTTGAGCAACACAGAGGTAGGCCACGGGTGACCTTGGCAAGAGCAGTTTAAAAGAGCAATGGGCTAGAGACATACTGGGCAATAGGGGAAGTGCAGAGAGGCCATGCAGACTACTGTTTGAAGAAGCTTGTCTGCTGAGATAAAGGGAGCCAATGTAGTACAAGGAGACAGAATCAAGTGTTCCCCTGAACAGAAAAGAACTGAGTAGAGGTGAAATAGATAAGAACAAGAAAGAGGATGCTGATACTGGGAAAAGAGCAGAGCATGAAAAGAGTGATGTGCTTGAGGAGGTGCATGGGATGTGATCCAGGGCCCTGCCTTTCTCTGACACTGGCCATAGAGAGGTGTGCAGGAGATGGAAAAGGGGAGTGGCTGAACACCATCTCCTAGAGCAGGCCCCACATCCTTCCCCGAGCATTTACAGTCCTGCACAATCTTCTTCAGCCTCTACTTCTACCCTTATTTCCCACTAACCTCCTTTAGATTTACAATCTTCAAATCAATCTAGAGCTCTGCAAACCCGCCAGGGTGCCCCTATTTCTATTACTGCTGAACCTGGTTCTTACTGTTTTCCTGGCCTGCCCTTCTAGCTTGATGCAGGATTTATCTGTTTAAACACATTTACCTTTTTATTCTTTAAACTAAAAGGTCAAATATTATCTAACCCAAGATATGGTTTGGCTCTCTGTCCCCACCAAAATCTCATCTTGTAGCTCCCATAATTCCCGTGCGCTGTGGGAGGAACCCTGTGGGAGATGGTTGAATCATGGGGGCGGGTCTTTCCTGTGCTGTTCTCATGATAGTGAATGGGTCTCATGAGATCTGATGGTTTCAAAAATGGGAGCTTCCCTGCACAAGCTCCCTCTTTACCTGCCACCAACCACATAAGATGTGACTTGCTCCTCCTTGCCTTCCACCATGATTATGAGGCCTCCCCAGCCGCATGGAACTATGAGTCCAATTAAGCCTCTTTCTTTTGTAAATTGCCCAGTCTTGGGTATGCCTTTATCAGTAGCATGAAAATGGACTAATACACCACATTCCTCTACTCTCTGTCCTGGCCTCACAGATCTCTTCAAAGGTCCAGTACACTTCCTTTTCTTCCTAGAATACCCTTCACCAGAACCCTACCCTGGACTTCAAGTCTCCCAGCTAACCAAATAGATCAGAACCCCTACTTCCAACCCTTACTATATATTCTCGCAGGAGGGTGTTCCTTCATAACACAGATCAATGTTGCAGTTATGTATTTGTTTGAGTATTTGATGAATTCTGATTTCCCCATTAGATCATAATTGTAAAGTCAGACTTACCATTACATCCCCAGAGCAGCGTCTGGCATATTTATCGGTTGGATAATTAAATGAATACTTGCTATGGTCTACCTTAAGGTTTTATGAAGAGACTAAAAATATAAATTCCGCAGTGACAGAGGCCATGTATTTTCATCTTTTTATGTCCTAAAGTATCTAGTATAATTCCTTGTACAATAGGCAATCAATATACCTTACCTGTGTGAGCAATAAACCTTTTTTAAAACTATTCTTGAAAAGAATTACTAGACTGTATAATCCTAGAGCAGATTGGTTTTGGGAACTGCTGTGCCACAACATCTCAACTCCCTCTTTGACTCTCTAATGCATTCACAAGTTACAAAGCATACATTTAGCATCTATGATGTACCAGGTGTTGCACCAGGTGCTAGAGATACAGCAGTGATCAAAGTCAGATGTGGTCCCTGTCTTCATGGAGTTCCCGGTCTAGTAGTGGACTTAGATACCAGTCAAAGAATCACACACACATAAAAATTCAACTGTAGTTATGATCTTGAAGAGACACACAGAGCCAAATACTGAATCAGATGATATCAGCAAGGGTGTGTAGTACCCTTGGGGAAGGGTACTAGATGAGGTGGGAGAGGTAGAGTCAGCCAGATCTTATAGGGCAGGCAGGTCATGTTAAAGACTGTAGAAGCCATTTGAGTATTTCACTTCGGGGTAGGAGTGACATTAACCAAATGCATTTGAAAACTATCACTCTGTCTTCAGGATGGAGATGCCATACCTCTTGCAGAACTTTCTAACCACCTTCCCAATCTACAGAAACTGCCCAGGTACTCTACCTGTTTTATTTTCTTCAAAATCTTTATCACTCATGAACATTTTTTCTTTTTCTCATTTTCCATTCTCATGTGTCCCACCTGCCTGTTCCAATGGAATGTTGGCTCGATGAAGATCAGATATCTTATCCATCTTGTTTTTTACTGTAGAGTGTATACAATAGTTCCAGGCATGCTGTAGGTATCCATACAAATTTGCCAAAATTGAATTTTAATTTTCATGGTTGGGAGCTGAGACAGAAGGGATGTATGCTGGAGCTTCTGAAAAAAATATTTCTTATTTACTAACTGAGCACGGCCTCTTGGTTTTTCCATGAAAATGCGTCCATAAGGACCTTGCTCAAAGCTTTATGACACCGAATTCTTTTAAACAAGATAATTTTAAAAAACTCTGAGTCTCTTAAGAGCTGTCTTGATGGAACTAAGCGTAAGGCTAAATATAAACATGTACTCCCTCCTACAGTTGCTCTTTTCTAAGCTGCTGAAGCTATGATCTACCACCAGCTATTCTTCCTGTGTTGGAAAAGTTACATAAAGGTTCAGCATCTCTGGGCTAGATAATTTGTTATGATAACCTACCTGTGTGAAACACTAAATTTACAGTTTCTAACAGCCCTTTGGATTGGTAAAAAGATACGAGACTTGCAATTAGCATTCCCCTAAACAGCAAAGCATTATACGGACACATTCAGTATTGAATCCAGTGGAAATTCCATGTTCTATATGTCAGGACATTTATATATTATGGAACAGGTCTGTTACAATTTTATAAGTCATTTCGTTAAAACTTGTGAAACTATTTGAAAGTTTTCCTAGTCTACTGTTAAGTGTATAATTTAGACTGTAGTTAGTATTTAGGTTTAATTAGTTTTGTATGAATAAATGAATTTTTCTGCTCAGATCCCTGGAATTAATATAAAAACTGGTTATAAAATCATGGTTTCCTTTTCAAATTTTGCCTTTAATTTGACTTTTCTGCGTAGTTGCCCAGTTCGATCTGAGGTGTATCACCATTTTTACATCTAACAAGATCAAGTCTATTAAAAGCATTTGGCTTCCCCAATTTCAGCCCATCGGGAAGATCAAAATTGTTTTTTCTTAATGGCAATATTAAATCTATTCACTGCAGATGCTAAGACATTCCAATAATTTATATTATAGTTCATGATTAAAATTATCCAATCTAGGCCAGGGGGAATCAGGAATCGTTCTGTTATGTTTCACTTCATAAAGACATTTATTCTTTTGAGGGAAAGAAATGCAAACATTGATGCCATTTTGGTTATTATAGGCCTTCAATAGAATCTCTATTAGTAGTTAATGTACAGTCATTACAATTGTTCACAACTTTCAAGTGATAAAGTCATACAAATGAAGTTTT
Source organism: Sapajus apella (assembly GCF_009761245.1). Lineage (NCBI taxonomy): Eukaryota > Metazoa > Chordata > Mammalia > Primates > Cebidae > Sapajus > Sapajus apella. The sequence continues at coordinate 15,284,564 of NW_022436982.1, forward strand.
TATGTTTTCGTTTTTAGTTGTAGTTGGCATGGGAAGGGTTTATAAAAGCCTACTCATCTATTAACAATTTCCATAATCTATACTTTCCCATTCTTTTAAAAACAAACAGGAGATATTGTTGGTTAAACAAAAATCTAGCCAAAGTTATTTTACAAAATTTAAAATAGTGAGAAAGATGATGAAAATGTTTTCATTCTAATCCTGCTGTTTACTAGAGAATGTTGTATATTTTGAGTAAATGCAAATTAAAACCTCTATATATTTTCCAGTAGTCAGTTTCAAAAGCTAAAGCAAGATTGGAAACAAAGGAGGTAGGGACACTTGCTGCTATTTGAAGACACCAAATCCCACCACTAAAGGTATAACATAATTTTAACTCATAGAAGAGCCATCATACTACAAACATTGCATATGATGAGCTCTATTACAGATGTGAAATAAGGTGCTCTTTCTTGTATTGCTTCAGGAATTTCATACACATGTTGTCAGCCTCACTACCTGTATTTTTTTTCTTAAAAGGAATGAAGGGCTCAAAAGAAGAAAGACTTTAGCATTAGAATTAAAATGGAAGATAAAATATCAGCTAACTCCAGATCCGGAATTATATCGGAGTGTCCCACGTGAGCATTTAAAAAAATAAAGTGATCATTATTAGCATCTGACATGGCTTCATTAAGAACAAGTGGTATTAAACTAATCTTATTGCTTTTACATACACAATACTAGATCAGCCGATAAACATAATAATGAGCCCTCATTTTTGTGTAGTTAGGATGGAGTAATTTATAAGCTATCTTCACATATGTGATCACTTTTGATCCTTGTAATAACTGTATGAGTGTCAGAGCAGGTATGAATGATTCCCACTTTCAAACAAAGGGGAAACAAGGACTATAAAAGAGGTTATCTGAGGCCCTCAGTGAGCCAGTGCTGGAATGTGGGTTTTATTGACTCAGTCTAGTACTCATTTCTTCTATATAACTACTTTATTTTAGCAAAGCATTTGATAATTTTTGGTGATGTGCTATGGGAAAGACAGAATAATGTAAGCTATATAAGATTCGAGTTGAAAGATACATACATGGTAAAAACCTACACATTTAACTCCACAGATATTTATTGAGCACTTACTATGTGCTGGGCTCTCTGGTAGGTCTATAGAAACTAGTAAATTAATGCCAATATAAAGAGATCGTGCAAGACTTGAGATTGGTCTAATCAGCATTTTCATCAATGATTTGATTAAAGATACCAAAGAGATTATTTTGTGTAATCTGCAGCAGGTATACAACTGAGATGAGCAGCTAAAAAAATCCTGTTCGGCCAGAGCAACAGACCAAAGTTAATGAGCTGGCCTCTTAAAGAGATACATGTCAGATACTGAATTTAAGTTTAAAGAAAAATCCATCATCTAATAGAGAATAAGGAAGAGTTTTACCATTGTTCATGTGAAAATGCTATGGACTTTCAGTTTTCTATAAACTTTGTAAAATTCAGACGTGTCATAGCTAGCAGAAAAAATGTACATTATGATACATGAATTAAAAAACAAACAAACAAAAAAAAAACACCCAGCCTATGCAGCCAACAGTTGTGCTGTATCTGTACTAGTCAGGTCATGTGAGTACCATGCTCAGTTCTGGAGGTCACATTTTTAGAAGGATCTTGATAATTTGCTACTCATTAGATGGTAAGGATTGGTCATGGGAAGAAAAGTTGGAAGAATGGGGCTGTTGACTTGAGGCAGAGAAGACTTTGGAGCAGCTGAGAGATTCTCTTTATCAAGGTGGAAGAAGGTGATGACTTCTGGAAATGTTCAAGCAGAGGCTGGGTGACCATCTGCCAAGGAATGTAGCAAATAATATTCCAGCTTTGAGTAGCAGTTTGGACTAATGACCTCTAATGTTGTTTCCAAGTCTAAGATTTGGAGTTGCCAGTATAGAGCCCTTAATTCTTATACCCAGTACAGTTTCTTCCAAATTTCAGGAATCTGGATCCTTAGACATCTCAAAGGATGTCTCTGAATGAACATGTACAAGCTTAGTCCAAGAGAGACTTGTGAATAATGAGCCACACTGATACACTTTTAGCTTCTTCCAAAAATGGAATATTTTATGGGATTTGCCTCTGACAGTGTCAGATTCTTGAAAGTCATCTAAGCAGCCCTCTTCTGCGTCTGCATTCTGGACACGTTAATTCAACATCTTAACCAGTAAAAACACCTCTGGGGCATTTCTGAACCTGAGCTAATCCCCTAGGTCTATCTTAAATGAAATCTACTTTTTGGATATTGCCCGGTAGGTGACCAGGTACTAGTGGCACAGGTGCGGCATGTGTGTAGTACGTCGACCTAGTAGAGGGCATGATACCATTGTTCTATGCCCCTGGCCCACACAGTCTTTCTGGCATTCAATGATTAGTGTATTCATCTGGGCAGTTTGGTACTATTTCCCTACCATCTCTCTAGGGACCTAATATATGCAAATGTCACATGACCCATTTAACCTGTTTTATGTCTGTATAGATCATTTATGGCCAAATTACTATGGGGCTAATCATTCTAACCCGCTTCCTGCCCAATTGAAAATACTTACAATTCTGTTGGTTAGTGGTACAAGGGGCTTCAACTTTCTGCCCTTCTCATTCAATCTCATGTAGCAAAAATTTATTTATCCCTTCAGGATGTACAATTTTCATTCTAGCTCAAAGGATGTATGCTTGGTGCAAGAAGAAGCTGAAAGACAATGGATTGCCCTTGTCTTAGTATCTGGTATAGAGGAATTCAGAAGCCTCTTTTAGTTCTGTGATGCTTGGGATTAGGGAAACAGTGTAGGCAGTTTGGGATGAGATCCCAGGAGTGAGTCACACGAAACCCTTTGAAATGCACAAAATGTGTGTCTAAAGCATGCTTTAGTTTTCTACACACTGCTAGAGTATTTTTAAGGTCTGTACAAACACACACGAGGGGAAAAGTTAGAACTAGATCAGTTCCAAGTCCATAAGAAGGTTTATTGAGACATTCTTCTGGATTAGCAACCTCTAATATAAGTAAGAAAAGAGTGAGTCATGCTGAACTTGGCATCAGAAGGAGAACCCTGGTGAGCACATTTTAGGAAGCCATTGTGGGTCAGAGAAAAATAATGCTATTGATGAAGCTTTGTAATACATGCTTAGATACTTAAAAATCTTGTTCAAATGTTGTCTAGAAACCACCTGGCACTTATTAAGAAGGCACAATCTCAGGCCCAAGTCTGGACCTTCTGAATCAGTATTTGCATTTCAACAAGATCCCCAGGTGATTTTTGTGTATATAAAATTTTAAGAAGCCTTGTTTTGAATCTTACTACTTTTGGCCAGGCATGGTGGCTCATGCCTGTGATCCCAGCACTTTGGGAGTCCGATGTGGGTGGATCACCTAAGGTCAGGAGTTCAAGACCAGCCTGGCCAACATGGTGAAACTCTGTCTCTACTAAAAATAAAAAAAATTAGCTAGGTGTTGTGGCACACACCTGTAATCCCAGCTACCTGGGAGGCTGAGGTGGGAGAATTGCTTGAATACAGGAGGCGGAGGTTGCAGTAAGTTGAGATTGCACCACTGCACTCCAGCCTGGGAGACAGAGCAAGACTGCATCTCTAAAAACAAACAAATAAACAAAATATACTACTATCATGTCCATAGAGAATTAAAATGGAATAAAATGTTTTTAAAGGAAAAGTCCTCAGCGTTTTAACAACAGAACTTTTAGACCTGCCCATCCGAAGGGGAATGACAAATTGTAAGAGAATTATTTAGGCCTCATGAATAAAATTAATGCAGCTCTGCACCTTAAGTTAATGTTAATCTTTTTTCCAGGGTCAGGAGAATCCTGGAAGCATTGTTCTAGGTATTTGACTTTAATTAGCAACTGGAGAAGCAATGGAGTTAAAGTTTTAGTTTACAAACCCTCACTTATTTAGCCTCTTAGATTTTCTGCTCACACTAGCACACAGACACATCAGACATATCCAGAACTCAATACCCAAATAGAATCTCAAAGCATTTTGGAGGTATGTAGTGAAAAGTTACTCTGTTTTTTCCTCCTTAACCACACAGAGCTATTTTGCAATCACAATTGAGTTTTGTAAAAGTACGGGTGAAAACTATAAAAGATATGAAGTCATATTTAGATTGACGAAGAGGTTATGATTTCCAAGTAAAGAGAGTAATGTTTCCAAAAATAGTATAGCTGATCTAGTGGCAAAGAATATGTCATTATGAAATGTAAAATTTATAGATGCAAATTCACATGTGTGTATGCATGTATATTTATATGCATACATAAACTCAAAAATGCTATGAACTAATGAAAATAGCAACTGGTGGTAGGGTTTGTAAAAATGCTATAATTCAGACACACACCATTAAAAAACTCATTGATAAATCATTGGAACTTATAGCTGACTTTTGATTTATTTTTATGCCGACTGTAGTGGTGACTCCAGGGAGACGTTTATACACCGACAATTTCAGTGAGGAGCAGCAATAGCTAATCTGCTCAGTTTTTGAACTCTGAGAGTTATGCTTTGAATTAAAGAAGATTTATGGAGGCGCAATGGCCTTTTATGGATTACATGCTAAAGATCAGAATGAGTAAGAAAGAAGGCATTCAAAAGAACTGAGGCTTTTTATTTATGCACATTAAAGAAGTATACAGTTGCAATGGTCAAAAAGCATGTAGATTGCCTCATTTTTATATAGAGCACAATTTACCTTCTTCTATTTACATGCTACTGTTTGATATGTTCCAATTGCTTTTTTCGTGTTTTTTTTTTTTTTTTTTTTTTTTTTTTTGGGGGGGGGGTTTCGCTTTTTGTACCCAGGCTGGAGTGCAATGGCGCGATCTCGGCTCACCGCAACCTCCGTCTCCTGGGTTCAGGCAATTCTCCTGCCTCAGCCTCCTGAGTAGCTGGGATTACAGGCACGCACCACCATGCCCAGCTAATTTTTTGTATTTTTTTTTAGTAGAGACGGGGTTTCACCATGTTGACCAGGATGGTCTCGATCTCTTGACCTCGTGATCCACCCGCCTCGGCCTCCCAAAGTGCTGGGATTACAGGCTTAAGCCACCGCGCCCGGCCCTCGTGTTTTTTTTGTTGTTGTTGTTTTGTTTTTCTTTTTCTCTTTTTTGAGACAGGATCTCAGCTGGAGTGTACTGGTGTGATCATAGCTCACCGCAGCCTCGAACTCCTGGACTCAAATAATTCTCCCACCTCAGCCTCCTGAGTAGCTGGGTCTACATGGGCATGCTACCTTGCCCAGCTAAAAAAATTTTTTTGTGTAGAGATGGGGGTCTCTCAATGTTACTGAAGCTGCTCTTAAGCTCCTGGCCTCAAGCAATCCTCCCACCTTGGACTCACAAAGTACTGGGATTTACAGATGTGAGCCATTTAAAGATGTGAGGTGGCAATCCTGCCTCCGATTCTTATATCTGTGTAATTCCTTTTCTTTTTTATGGGTAAACACAAGAGATCCTTGCATTCCTCAGGGACAATGTTCCATACATTCTGTCTTCTTTAAGGCCAAATACAATGCCAAATACAACAGATTTTATAAAAGTCTATTGAATTTTGTGGAAAAATTATATAATGATCGAAAATTGCTTTACCATGTTTGGATGACTGTAAGATGTTTAAAACAAAAGGTAGCCCTCAAGAAATAACCTTGTTTGGGGGATACAGGATAGGTGGAGAAGCAGAGTGGCAAACTGCCTGATAGCTTCAGCACTGCAGAACTTTGCAGACATCAGGCTTCAAAGAACTGGACCAGGCACAGAAGAAGGAAGAGGCGCTCTACTCTTTACCAAGTACTAAGCACATCTGTTTGACCACAGTCATGGGAAATGAGTAGGAACCGAGCAGTTTCATCATCTCTATATTCAGAACAAGATCCGCATGTGCTTTTGAGTACAAAGCCAACACAAGCTTAAATAAAACTTTTTAGCTAATTGAAAGGTTTAGGACAATGTAACCTGGACAGCTTTGTGCTTACCTCTTGAAACTTTGAGCCCCAAGGCAGGTCCTGGGCTCCTGCCTCAGCAAGAACATCTCTTGAGATTTTAAGACAGTGAGAGAAAAATGTGGGCAAAGCCAGTTAACTCCTCTAGTTTAAGTTGCACTAAAAGAAACAGATGTTTTACACAAGTAGCACAAAATGATTGAAACTTTAAAAAAATCGTATTTCTCTTACTCTTTGCCACAGTTGCTTTATCCAACTTTTTATAATATCTGTTTATGGTGACTTATAATTTGTTTAGATATAGAAATCACCTACCAAATATTTTAGTAACATACTTCTATGACATAGCTCGTGAACCTGTTTTTCTATCCATCAAGTGGCTTTTATTAAAAAATACAGGAATTATCCCTAGCCTGAGCCATGGAAAGCTTCCACTGAAAACACAGCTGAGTATATTGCTTTTCAGCAATTCAGCAACTCAATTAACACACATCTAAACAGGAATCTTTCTAACTATAGCTGATAATTCCTAAGTAATAATTTCTAACTATAGCTGATAATTTCTGATAATTCCTAAGAATTGTGTGCACTAAATTTTAGTTAGATTTATTTCATGACAAGTTTTTCAATTTGCTATAAGATTTGTCTTTGATGACTAGACTGGCATTTGGGAATAATAATAGTGGAAGCATCAAAATATCCATTCCGCTTAAAGTCTTTCAAGAGAGGTGTGACTTCAGAGCAAGGTGCTATGTGGGATGTGTACAGAAAATGATAAAAATACTTCCAAGATGCTACAGTTCTCCAAGCCTCCTAATAAAACCTTTTGTAACTAATCAAATTCATCAAGGAACATCCTTCCTTGGAAAAAATAAAGTGATAAACTGTTCCCTGCTCTTCATTTGGTTAGTGTATAAGGTTGCTCATTTCAGATTATGAGCATAAAAATTTAGAAAGATTTGGACCCAGGTTTGAATTCAGCCAACCAAGTTGCCTTGGGCAAGTAAAAAGCATCTCTGGACCTCAGTGTCTTTACAGAAGACCGCCTGGCTTCTCGCTTGAGTGTGTGACCCCCTGGGCTTACAGCTACATCCGTACACTAATTCTGTGATCTTTGATTGGTTACCTAAAGTCTCATCATTTGAGATGTCATCACCTTACAAGCAGAAAATGTATTTAAAATGCTTAGAAAATTCCTAACTGTAGTGAGAAATCAACCAATAGTAGCTATTATTAGTAGATAATTTCACAGTATGGTTGCTTCCAGGAGGAAGAAGCTAAGTCCCACATGCAGATTAATTACTGAGTATTTATACCTCTTATACATTTGACCATGGCCTTTTCTTATACTTAGGGAATTATTTGCCAATGTAACTTAAGAGAAGTTGAAAATACAGGTATCCCTTTTGGAAGGGAGAATAACTTGAATGCAAAGTGAAGCATTGCTTCCTATAAAGCTTTCTTCTATCCCAGCCCTCTGTGACATGGGTCATGGAGACTTCCTGGGTGTATCAAAGCTGGCCAGTGGACTGGGCCCTAGGCAAGGATTCTCCCTCCTATCCCTAGGATATTTTTCTTAACTAAGTAATGCAATGAATTAGGCTGCCTTATCTCATCTCTTTATGATTCTGAGATCTTTAGGGCTCAGTGACCTTCCACCAAAGAGTTCTGATTGGGATTACTGTAGCCGCACTTTTGATGAAATAAACTAAGCATGCAAGGGAAAATATAAGCATCCCACATCTGATGCTAAAGGAATCAGCACTTTTCTGGGAATTTTTCCTCTGATGGTCTTCTTTCAATAACAACATCTTTTCACCCACCACCCCCCCCCCGCCCCGCCGCACCACCTTCCAAAATAACATCTTTTCCTTCACTTCCCTAATCTATACAGGTCTTTTTTTTCTTAAGAGGCAGAGACCTTGCTGTGTCACCGAAGCTGGAGTCTAGTGGAGTGACCATGGTTCACTGCAGTCTCAAACTTCTGGGCTCAAGTCATTCTCCCACCTCAGCCTCCAGAGTAGCTGGGACTACAGGCATGCATCACCTGCCCAGCTAACGTTTTATACAACTTGTTTAGAGACAGGGTGTTGCTATGATGCCACAATGGTCTCAAACTCCTGGCTTCAAGCCATCTTCCCTCCTCAGCCTCCTGAGCAGAGTAGCTGGGATCCCAGATGCAAGCTGCTGTGACTGGAAAATTTTCTTTTTTAACCCACACAGAGCTATTGCTGTAAAACTAAGAACTAAACCAGAGTTTTAGACATTTCAAGTACTCTTGGATATTTTAGCAATGTTTGGGGATTTCTGGTGCTTAGCTGAGGGTATATTTTTGGGAGAGGGCATATTTTTGCTATTCTAAGAGAACTCTTAAAGTTGCAAGTTTGGTTAATAAATAGTAGTAAGACTTCCTGTGTGCATTTTGTACCTATCTTGCCAAGGCTGTTCTATTCAACTATGAAAATTCCCATAACTCCAATCAATTTACAGTTCGTTTTTTAGTTGAGAGCAAGAGATTGCACGGTGAGGGATGGGAGAGATTATCAGAGAGAGAGAGAGAAAGGATGGGGTAGGGGAGGGGGGAGAGGAAGAAAGGGAGGGAGAGAGAGAGCGAACAAGCATGCACTGTACAGCAAAATCGCAAAGCGAATGCTATCAGTTTCAAATGTCAGCCCTACCTCTACCCCTAGCACCTTTAGCAGTGTTTGTAAAGGTTGTACTACTTCCTTTAATAGTTCAGCATTGTTTTCAGCCAGTTGCCATCTAATATCCAGATCATAGGTGGTAATTCAAACACTTTCTGGGTGGATATGTGGATAGGAGGTCATCTGAAGACCGAAAGACTTAAACACTCCAAGGCAAAATCTTTTGTGATGAACCACATTTCAAATGCTATAACAGTGTGAAAGAGCCTAGTGGGTCAGAAAGGCTGGCTGTAGAACACCTCCTCACAAATCCTCAAGATTCTACTTGAAAATAAGGTCCATCCTGATCATAAATGAGACTGGGTAGGTCTGAATGGCTCCAAGAAAATCACTGCCAGAAAGACAATGCAAAGCTCTTCTTTCTAGAATATGAGTGAGTAAATCATCTTCATTCTTTCCAATAAACAGGACAACAGGGGCACTGCTTTCTTCCCCTTATATGCTTGGTGTTTTGATTCTTGCATTTTTCTAACTTTGGGGTTTATCATTCAATGTTATCAAATGAGATCATTCTGTGCAGACTATCCTGGAGAATTATCTACCCCACACCACTTGTTTAACTTTTATTATGCGCTTATTATGTACTGATTGATGGTAACACGGGTGATGCATGTTCACTGTTGCCCAACTGAGCTGTGAGTGCTGTCATGGGGATTGTATAAGATTCACCTTTCCAGGCCCTCTGCTTAGCACAGTATTTAGTCTAGAGTATTCACTGAATGTGTCCCCGGGCATTGCATGACTTCTCTCATAGCATGAGTTCAACAGGGCAATTAATTGTTTCTTAGCCCCACTTGCTTGTATTTTATTGGCCGAGAGGGTCATCAGAGAGTCTCAGAAATGGAAGAAACATTAATAGTTCAGCTTCTTGTCTACTCTTTCACCATCAAGCAAGCCCATATCTAAAATATGCCAGACAGAGGGAAATTGATCTTATTTTAGAAGACATTCAGAGATACCACTAAAGTGATTTCTTTGAGGTTAAATTTAGCATATCTTTGAATAAGTAACTCAAACATTCTCATGTTCAGCTACATTTCTGCTCTTTCTTCAAAAGCATTATTAACATACCAAGATTCTACCCATTAGCTTGGAGAATAAGTGCCATTCAAGCAAATATTTATCTTAATCTCATACTGGAAAACCGAAGACAGGAAAGTTTTTCTCATACTGGAAAACCGAAGACAGGATTGAAGATATGTATACATTTTAAATCTCCAGATTCTTTTAAAAGATAATGGAAGCTATCCTATTTTGTCTCCACAATGCAAATAAAATATGGATTTCCTGTACATTTTTACCAGGAGATTTGGCTTCAACACTCAATCTTCTCTAATGCAGCTCAGGCAAATGTGACCTTCTTTTCCTCTGACCTCCAAACGCATACTCCTATATTTCTTACAAGGTATAATGCCATTTTTACCTTGCTTTCTTTATGTTTCTTACCTTGCCAATAGGGACAATATTGTCCTTAAGGAATTGCATCTCTCAAAGTGCCTATTGCAATGCCTTACCTCCAACAGATTCTTGTTAAAGGTTTGTTGAATACATGGTCACTTAAGCAACTTCTCTCTCAAAAAATACCAAAGAAAGAGACTGAGTACAGATGCTTACCTATTTAACCATTAATGGGGATGAGAGTGTGAATCTGGGGGGGAAATCAGTGGACCAGAGACCCAGGATTATCAGCTTTTTGTTGGCATCTTTCAAAATGCTCACTTCCTATTGAGGTGACTTGTCATACAACAAGATTAAAACCCTCTTTCCTGGGTTCTGGGTGATTTATGATTTTTTTCCATTATTATCTAAAAACATATACAGAAAGAAAATCCAATTTAAATTGTCTAGAAAGTAATTTCTCCGAAGCAATAAACCATTTTTAGGCTCAGAGCCAGGTTAGTTCCTACACATGTAATCCCTTGGGGCCTTTAGGTTGCTAGCAAAAGGCCTCAGAAAATTTAATTAAAGAGATTTCCAGGAAGAGGAAACAAATTAAAGAAATCGGCCACTACAACATGAGGGAGTTTTCATATCCTATACAAAGGTCTTACACACAAGACACACCAAAGTCTGGAAGGCAAGTGGGCTCTTCCAGAAGCCTCTGCAATTAACACTATTTGATAACACAGTGCTGTTGTCAACCGTGAGAAAGAAATTTAGAGGGCAAGGTTATTTCATTTAGTCACTCAACAGCATTTAATTATTTCTTTTCTGTGCAAGACACTGGCATAGCTGTTATGGGCACTAAAAGCAGCAAGATAAAGTCTTTATCCACAGGGGGTTGTTGGTTATCTTTAGGGGTGGGAAGATGTACAAGAAAGCAACCAGTTACTGAACTATATGAGGAAGGCTGTGACAGAGGCCATACCAGATGCTGCAGGAACACAGAAGAGGAAGGATCAATGCCCTCTGATGAATTCCCAGGAAGGCTTCCCAGTTGTGTCAGTGGGCTCTTGAAGGGTGAGTTTTTTATGAAAACTAGAAAAGGCATCCTGAATAGTGAGGACAAGATGGTAAAAGGACTCAGAGGCATGCAGGGGCACGCAGCGCGTGGTGAAATACAAGAAGGAGCAGGAGTAGCTGAAGCCTGTTCTGTATGTGGGTGAGCAATGAGGCTCAGGAAAGCAAGCGCCAGTTCATGGCCCATGCTGTTTAAAAAAAATGGATGACAAAGAAACCACGTAAAACCCACTGGGAGGACATGTCTGAATGCCACAGAAACACAGTTTAACATTATTCAGAGAGAAGTCAACGTATTATTTCAGTCTAGAAGAAGGGACTTCAGTGAAGTGTAGGAAGAACTCACAGAAGATGCCAGAGAATTAGATCAGAAAGAGGGGTATCACTTTTGATGTGATTAGAACTTTTAGAAACCTCACCAAAATTTAGAAAGGGGCAAACATTCTATACTTTCTATGTTTAAAATGGTGTGTGTGTGTGTGTGTGTGTGTGTGTGTGTATGACATTATTCAATAGGCAGAACATATTGCACTTTAACTAAAGAAAATCACCAGGGAGATTTTATAGGAGACCAGGGAGAAATGAAACAGAGATGAGCCGGATGCAGTTATAAGATGCCAAATTTATTACCGTGTTTAACAGATATAGGTAGTATAACATTTAAATGACTACCATTATTTTATTTAGTTCTGTATCACAAAGCTGTCACCAATTCCAGCAGCATTCAGCTAATTAATACTAAAATTACTTTGCTAGGATTATGAAGCAAATGATGATGAAGGAAACATCTTGCAAATATTACATTTTAAAATCCTTGACCATTTATAGTAATCTACTTCCATATAAAAGTAACATCCCACTGGTAAATACAGTATTGCATTTGAGTAACTCTGCAGTACTTGTAAAAACTACCATGTATTGAACACCTATTTTATTCCACACTTCATTCATACTGCAAAGCTCTTACAAGTTATTATCATTCTATTCTTATAGGTGAGAAAACTAGCTCTGAAAGGCTGAGACATTTGTCCAACAGCACAGAGCTAGTAAGCTGTAGAGCCAGGATTCAAACATAGGACAGCAAAATTCGTGTCCTTGTTGCTATTAACAGCAATCTGTACTCATAATATTAAATGTGTCTAAAGAATATCTACAGTTACATTTCCCTGTTTCGCACTCAGCCCACCTGAAAGGTGGTTGGGAACAGAAGAAGGTGATCAGGGAACAAGTTCCAGTGATGTGTGACCTCTCTTATCTTCGGCATTTCCTCTTTCAGGTGCTCATCTACTAGAAAGGCTTCAACTTTCACCTCTGCTGATGATGTTCCAGTCCCAGTCTGTCCAATATGAACTCTTCCTCAGCCTCTGCTTAGCCTTCTATTCTCCATTCCTTCTACGATCTAGGCAGACATTGAGGATTATGCCTGGCACATTTTCTCAGGGGGCCAAGATACAGCCTTAATTTCCCACTCAACTGGGAGCTCTAGGCGCCCATTACCATTCAGAGTTGGTATTCGAGATGAAAGTTACTTGGTTTTTTTTCCTGAATCTAGTCCTTTTTTCTTAAGCACCTTAAGGAATATACCTTTTTAAGTATCTCAAAGAATTTCATTCCTCCATTCATTCAACAAACTGTTAACAGCTTTCCATGTGCTGGGTGTTGAATGCAACATGCTCCCTCTCAAACCCTTTCCTGCTCAACAGCTCCCCTGCTATCAATGGAACCAGCAATAGCACTGAAAGAGTAATTATACACCACGTAACACAGGTGAGCTGGCACAGCTCTCCATGTCACCCTAGCTCCTCACAAAGGTAGGCCCAATATTTGGAGGCACTGATAGCTTGAGAGGAAGGAGAAATCCACCTGACCTGTTGGCTTGCTGCCTTTCTTACCTACTCTTGAAGAAAGGCCAGGTTAGCATCCAAGAGTCCACCCTATCACCATATAAGGGATTCCATGTCAGGCCAATATACTTCTATTTCCTAATGCTGGTCCTGGGTCAACAGTGGTCTTGTCATGATCAATACGCTATTCTAGTTCAAGCCCTTATCCCCTCCCATATGGATAACTGTTAACACTCTCCTCTCCAGTTTATCCTATAAATGCCATGCTCAAACTCTACCCCCAATTTTAACATCTCATAATCACTGATTTGTTCTATATGTTCATGCATCAGTAATTGCAGTTTTCACCATTACTTTTAATGTTGCATCAACCTAATGCAACATTGCAATTTTGTTTTTCAAGAATGTCAAATAGGCCAGACACCGTGGCTCATGTAATCCCAGCACTTTGGGAGGCTGTGGCGGGTGAATCATGAAGTCAGGAGTTCGAGACCAGCCTGACCAACATGGTGAAACCCCATCTCTACTAAAAATTACAAAAATTATCCAGGCGTGGGGGTGCACACCTGTAATTCCAGCTACTGAGGAGGTTGAGGCAGGAGAATTGCTTGAACCCAGGAGATGGAGGCTGCAGTGAGCTGAGACTGCACCACTGCACTCCAGGCTGGGTGACAGAGCGAGACTCCATCTCAAAAAAAAAAAAAAAAAAAAAAAAAAAAAGAAAAAAAAAGAAAAGAAAAGAAATGTCAAATAAATGAGATTATACAGTGTGAAAATTTTAATATTGGCTTTTTTCACTCAGAATAATGCTTTTGAGATTTATTCAAGGTATTACACACAGTGTGTCTAGCAGTGTGTCTCTTTTAGTTGTTGAGTTGTATTCCATGGTACAAAGGTATTGGTTTGTTAATCCATTCCACTGTTGAATGGTATCTTGGTGAATTTTGGGGTGCTTATGAAGGGAGCTGTTATAAATATTAATGTACACGTTTTTGTACAAACATAATTTTCTATTTCTCCAGAGTAAATATCCAGCAATAGGACTCTTGGGTTATATGGTAAGAATATGTTCAACATTTTATAATAAGAGAAAAAATAGTTCCATTAAGTCTGAATAATAGTTCTGATTAAGATTTACCAATCTTTTAATTTCTGAATTATGCTTTTTGTGTCATGTCTAAGAACTCTCTGCCTAAACCTACATCACAAAGATTTTTCTTCTAGGTTTTCTTTGAAAAGTTTTATAGTTTGACACTTTCAACTTAGACAAATGAATCATTTTGACTTAATTTTTGTATAAGGTGTAAAGTTTTGGTTGAGAGTTTTGCTTATTTGTTTTTGCATATGTAGATACCTATTTTAAAAACATGATTTGTTAAAAAGATGATTCTCCATTGAGTTTCTTGCAACTTTGTCAAAATCAGTTGGCCATATTTATATGAATCTATTTATGAACTTCTTATTCTGTTTCATTGATCTCTTTCTCTTTGCCAACACCACCCTGTCTTGATTACCGCAGCTTTATAGTAAGTCTTAAAACTGTGTAATGTAATTCCTCCAACTTTCTTTTCTAAATTGTTAACTATTCATATTCCTTTGCCTTTCACATACATTGTAGAATCAGCTTGTGTATATATACAAATATTCTCAGAGGACTGTGAGTGGAATGGTGTAAAATCTATAGATTAATTTGTGGGGAAATAACATAATTACTATGTTAATGTCCATAAATAAGGTATGTCTTTCCATTTATTTAGGTCTTCTTTGATTTATTTCATTGACATATTTTAGTTTTTGGCATACAGATCCCATACATATTTTGTTAGTCATATTTCATTTCCCCCATTTTATCCCTATTTCTTAAATAGGATTGGTTTTTGATTTAATTTACCAATGAATTAGTTTAGCTTTTAATGTATGAAAAAGCTTTCATTTCACCTACATTTGTGAGAGATATTCTACTGGGTTTGGGTTTCTAGATTATCAGCTTTTTTTTCCTTTCAGTACTTTAAAAATACTGCTCCATTCCCTTCTTGTAGATGTTGTTTCCAGTGGAAAATCTACTATCGTATTTAACTTTGCTTCTCTACATAAAACATGACGTTTTCCTCTGGCTGCATTTAAGATTTTCTGTTTATCACTAGTTTTAAGTAATTTGATTAGGATGTGCCTGGGTGTAGCTTCCTTCATGTTTTTTGTCCTTAGAGTTTGTTGAGACCTCTCCTTGAATATGTAGATTTGTTTTCTTTTACTCAAATTTGGAAAATTTCTGCCCATTTCTTCAAATAGTATTTTCTTTGCACCCCCTCCTAACTTCAGGAACTCAAATTGCATATATATTAGGCAGTTGAAGTTGTATCACAGCTGAATGACTGATACTTTGTCTTCTCAATTTTTTAATTCTATCTCTCTCTATTTCATTAGGGATCTTTCTACTACTATATCTTTTAGCTGACTACTATTTTTTTCTGCAATAGCTAATCTGTTACTAATACTGTCCATGGGATCTTTTTTCTTGGTTATTAAAGTTTTCATTTTCAGAAGTGTGATTTTTTTGAATATATCTTCCATGTCTCCACTTCACTTTTTAAACACATGAAACACAATTGTAAAAACTGTTTTAATGTCTCTGTCTGCTAATTCAACATCTGTGTCGATTCTGGGATGGCTGTGATGGATTGATTTTGTTCCTTTTTTAAGGGTTTTCCCACTTCTTTCCATTGTTGCCAAGTTTTGATTGGATGCCAAACATAGTGAATTTCATCTTATTGGGTACTAGAAATTTCTGTATTTATGTAAACATTCTTAAACTTTGTTCTGCGTTGCGTTTAAGATACTTGGCATCAGTCTGATTCTTCTGGGTCTTGCTTTGGAGATGTATTAGGTGAGGACAGGGTTGTTTTTATACTGGTGCTAATTATTCCCCGTTATTGAGGTGAGGATTTCCTACCACTCTACCCTAAACTCTGTGAATTGTGTTTTCCAATATGGTTTCTGGAAACAGGCATTACTTCCCACTCTTTGGGAGTGCTGGGCATTCCTCTCTCTAATCCTTTTGAGGAGTTCTTTTCCTGGCAATGGGTGGTTTTCTAACATGCATGTACTGATCAGTATTTTGCTGGATACTTCAACGTGATTCTCTGCACGTTTTCAGGTTTCTTTCTATAGTTTTCTCCTTGTTGGTACTCTTTTGTATAGCCTCTATCTTGGTCTTCCTGCTTCAAAGTTCAGCTCCTCAACTCAGGGAAATTTCCAGGCTCTGCCCAGTTTCCTCCCTAAACCACAGCCTGGAAACTCTCTCAAGGAAGAAAGCTGGAGCAATTGCAGGACTTACCTAATTTGTTCATCATAATTGAGAAATCACTGCCCTTCACTGCCCTATATCCAGTTTCTTAAAAACCATTGTTTCAAACATTTTGTCTGTTTTTTTTTTGGTTGTTTCAAGCCTGAGAGTAAATTGGTCCCTGTTACTCCATCTTCGCCAGACGTGGAAATGATTATTTCTTTTTAAAAATGCTTAATAGAAGCTGTTTATGTTGAAAAAATCCATAAATTAAGATTGTATCTGAATAGAATTAAGAAGACTCTCATTTTGCTAAAAGATGATGTTTCCATTACAGTGAACTCTTTAGACTCAATCAATAGGGAGAACATGCTGTAAGTTCCAGATGTTGATAAATGCATTAATAAGCATATTTTATATGACATCTCAATTTTAGCTTCTTTGAAGCATAAACATCTTTTGAAGAATTAGAATTAAAACTGATGAAGTGACAAAATTTCATGACATAAGCCTTAGAGACATTATTACGCTCATACTTGAATATTCAGCTGCAGATAAAATACCTTTTGTAAAACTAATTAAAAATACCAGCTGTACCCAACATCTCACTGCCTTGAGTCAACCGGCAAGTCCCTTTGCTTTTTTGCCACTCACTGTGATGCTCCAACAATTCAAATTTTGTAATTTTCCTAAAGATTTCATAGTGCAGACAGAATTGTGCATTTTTTTTCTTCCTCTGAGTATCTGAGAAACAGAAAATTTAGCCAGGGTATCACACTGTGGCCAATCTTTTATTTTAAAGCTCTGCTGGAAATCCCATAAACATGTCTTGAATAATTCTGCCATGATGGAAAGCAAGAAAAATGGGACAGGAAGTTGTGTGAGGAAAGAGACTTTACAACTAAGACTTTGAAGCCACAACAATTCAACAATAAAAGAAAATGAAGAGTTAGGCTCTGGGGTAATTGAAACTTTTTCTTCCATCTTTCCCTCCTTAAAAACAAATCATAAGTCCATATACTGTACCAGATGTGCTGAGATAACTCTCCCAATAGAAAACACGTAAAACGCTATGGAAAATGTTAACAATATTTTTTTTAAGTCACAGCTGAGCTGGTGGTAAAATAATTATTACAGACACCGAATCAATAGATAAGCATGTTTTCAAAAAGAAAACATAATCCTGGCTGGGCACGGTGGCTCACCCCTGTAATCCCAGCACTTTGGGAGGCTGAGGCGGGTGGATCACCTGAGGTCAGGAATTCGAGATCAGCCTGGTCAACATGGTGAAACCCCGTCTCTATTAAAAATGCAAAAATTTTCCGGGCATGGTGGCGAGTGCCTGTAATCCCAGCTACACAGGAGGCTGAGGCAGAAGAACTGCTTGAACTGGGGAGGTGAAGGGTGCAGTAAGCCGAGACTGAGCCACTGTACTCCAGACTGGGCAACAAGAGCAAAACTCAAGCAAGGAAGGAAGGAGAGAGAGAAAGGAGATAGAGAGAGAGAGAGAAGAGAGGAGAGAGAGAGGAGAGAGAGAGAGAGAGCAGAGAGAGCAGAGAGAGTGAGCGAGCATTATCCTAAGAGGGCTTACAGGTAACTAAGCAGTTAAGAAACAGATAATTCTCCTCTTACACAAATTAGTCAGAGTATAGGAAAAGAGAAAACACACCTTAACCTTTCTATGAGCCTACTAAAAACTTGGTAACAAAAAATGACAAGGCAATGTGTATGTGCACACACACACACAGCTATGTTTAATATCACTTGTGAACATAGATGCAAAAATCACATACAAAATATCAACATATCATACCCATTTAAAGGAACCAGAGCTTCTTGAAGAAATGGCTGACTCTATATCTGATAAAGGCAAAAAAAAAAAAAAAGAAAAAAAAAAAAGCTTAACCCAGAACATCTTGTTCTAGAAAGCAAAGACACTTATAAAGATGAATGAAATTATGTAAAAAAAAGAATATATTGAGAAAGGGCTTCCAGTGGCCTAATATGGGATAACTTGAGAATCAGAGGGAATAATTCTATTGGATGGAAGCACATCAAAACTATAAAAATCCATAAGTCCACAATGGTAGCAAAAACACAAAAACAAAATCACCACTCACTGGTGGTTGTTAGGACAAAAATTTATAGTCTGAAAGCTGATAAATAAAGGAAAAGAATGAAATATTTATCTTATCTTTTCTATAAGAACTCTGTTTCATTGTATCTAAAAGTTGACAAGGAAACATTCTTCTATGAAAATGAATTTAGTTAATAAATGCAAGATTCATGATAGAATTAGAGAATCATCATTTTACAACCTCGAATGAAATAATACACGTGGGTAATAATTACAGATGGATACTAAAACCATTGGGTATAGGACGATGGGGGACTTTACAGTGGCTGATCCCACCTGTGTCCACTGATCAATCTTAACATCAGCCAGTGTGGGACAATCAGATATTTTGTACCTATCACAATGTGATTCAACACGAAGGAAACACTACCACCTATGAAACATTCTTGCTTCAAAACTGGAACCTGAATTAAATAATGCCTCTAGATCTGAATTTTGGTTAATAGGAAAAGTGGGGACTAGAAGGATAACTTAAATGGTACCATGAGGAAGCAATTAGCAAAATCCAGGATGAATATTCTAGGACAGATGACCCAGTTTCCCTGACAAGTCAATGTCTTGAACAAAAGGGAATGAATGGTACAGAGACTGCTATAAAGAAGCCTTATGAGATCTAAATGTGATATGCAATTTCCACTGTATAAATCTCTTATATAATGATGTGGGGAGGACATCATTCCTGAAAATATGAGTATCAAATAGGTATTAGATTACATTAAGGAATTTCCATTAATTCTTTTGGGTGCAATAATGGGATGTATGCTATATGTTCTAAAAGTGTCTACCAGTTAATGACGCATATTATGATATTTATGGGTGAAATGACATGATGTCTAAGAGTTGCTTTTAAATACTCTTAAAAAAATGGGGTGAGGGAAGGACAGATAAAGCAAAAAGAGCAAAATATTGATTTTTTTAAGGCTGGGTAATGATAACATTAGGGTGTGTTTTACTATTCTTTTATTGTATATATAACAATTATAATAAATCTAGAAATTATACACATATATTATAATCAAGTTGAACTGATTGAAAAAAATTTAAGGTCTGTTTAATATTAGAAAATCTACCAATCAGGCCGGGTATGGTGGCTCACGCCTGTAATCCCAGCACTTTGGGAGGCCAAGGTGGGTAGATCACTTGAATCCAGGAGTTCGAGTTCAGCTTAGGCAACACGGTGAAACCCAGTATCTATTAATTTTTTTAAAATTAGCCAGGGATGGTGGCACATGTCTGTAGTCCCAGCTACTTGGGAGGCTAAAGTGGGAGGGCTGTCTGAGTCTGGGATGCGGACGTTAAAGTGAGTTCAGATTGCACCATTGTACTCCAGCCTGGTCAACAGAGAGAGACCCTGTCTCAAAAAGAAAAGAGAGAGAGAGAAAATCTACTAGTTGATTAAGTACATTAACAGATTAAATGATTCAGGGCAAAGACCTAGAGGCAGAAATGCCGTTAGACCCAGCAATCCCATTACTGGGTATATACCCAAAGGAATGCAAATTATTCTATTACAAAGATATTAATACATACATGTGTATGTTCATTTCAGCACAATTTTATAATAGCAAAGTCATGGAATCAGCCTAAATGCCTATCAATGATGGACTGGATCAAGAAAATGTGGTACATATATACCATGGAATATTATGCAGCCATAAAAAGGAATGAGGTTGTGTCCTTTGAAGGGACATGGATGTAGTTGGAAGCCATTATTCTCAGCAAACTAACACAGGAACAGAAAACCAAACACTGCATGTTCTCACTCATAAGTAAGAGCTGACTGATGAGACTACATGGACACAGGGAGGGGAACAACACACAATGGGCACCTGTTGGGGGTGCGGGGGGAGGGAGAGCATCAGGAAGAACAGCTAATGGATGCTGGGCTTAATACCTGGGTGATGGGTTGATCTGTGCAATAAGCCACCATGGCACACGTTTACCTGTGTAACAACCCTGCACATCCTGCACGTGTACCCCTGAGCTTAAAATAAAAAAAAGAAGTAAAAAACAAAAGGATTCAGGGCCTAATTATATCAAGGAATTATCACTTAATGAAATTCAACATTGATTTATAATAAAATATTTAAACTAAGAATAGGATTAAACATTTGTTTAATGTAAGAAAGGTCATCTACAAAAGTGTACATTAAGCACCAAGCTCAATATTAAAATATTAAAAGTATTTCACTGAAACTCAGGAAGAAGACAAAGATACTTGTGATTGGGACTCTATTATAATGTATGTCTTAGCTGTATAGTTTGAAGAGAGTAAAACAAATAATAGGAATAGGAAAGAAATGAATTTTCATTATATATATATGTATATAACATACATACAAATAAAAATTTTCATTTTTCATTATATATGTACAGATAAAAATTTTCATTATATATGTAAAAAATTTGGAGTCTTCTAGCTAGACACCCATATGTATATATAAATATGTTATATATATACATGATACATATATGTTATATATACATACATGCATGTTATGGCTGTCTAGTTTGAAGACCCCAAAACTGACTACCATGGGTTTCAACTGGGAATAACAGAACTAGGGAAAGAACATTAAAAAATAGTTTAAACTGGGAATATCTCAAAGAAGTGATAATCAAAAAATTTAACCCTATATCATAATAATCTTCCTGTTTTATTTAACATTAATCCACAGCTTAATTTTTAAGGCTGCATAAAATGCCAATGGAAGTATTTGCTTAGAATGTCAGTTTTTTATTAGGTTGTGGGATCTTAGTTAAGTTCCTCATCTATCTGGATGTCAGCTTTCTTTTTCTTTTCTTTTTTTCTTGAGATAGAGTTTCAATCTTTTTGCTGGAGTACAGGGGTGTGATCTTGGCTCATTGCAACTTCTGCCTCCCAGGTTCAAGTGATTCTCCCACCTCAGCCTCCTGAGTAGATGGGATTATAGGCACGTGCTACCATGCCTGGCTAATTTTGTGTTTTGAGTAGAGACAGAGGTTCGCCATGGTCTCAAACTTTCAGGCTGGTCTCGAACTCCTGACCTCAGGTGATCTGCCCGTCTTGGCCTCCCAAATTGTTGGGATTACAGGCGTGAGCCACCACACCCAGCCTGGATGTCAGTTTCCTGATTTGAAAAATAGAATTGCAGATTACGTGATCAATAATGTTCCTTACAGTTCTAATTTCCATGATTTTGCTAAGTTAAAAGAGCAGTAAAAATATATATGCTTCATGGGTATCAAAGTAAATCTATAAAACTCCTACAAAAATTGTTTGATCCATCTCTCATTTAAACTTGTGATCTTATATTATGTTTTACTCTTTTTTTTGAGATGGAGTCTCACACTGTTGCCAGGTTGGAGTGCAGTGGCATGATCTCAGCTCACTGTAACCTCCTCCTCTCAGTTTCAAGTGATTCTCCTGCCTTAGCCTCCCGAGTAGCTGGGACTGCAGGCACATGCCACCAGGCCCAGCTAATTTTTGTATTTTTAGTAGAAACGGTTTTAACCATGTTGGCCAGGATGGTCTCAATCTCTTGACCTTGTGATCCACCTGCCTCAGCCTCCCAAAGTGCTGGCATTACAGGCGCGAGCCACCACACCTGGCCTATATTTTACCCTTAAAAGGTTTAGGTTCAGTTAGTGCAATTACTTCTATCACAGCAGAACACATTTCTTCCAACTCCTTGTTTTCTCTTATGCCTGACTGCCTGACAACATTCTATGCCCAATAAATGCCAGTTGAAATGAGAAATCTTTGTGGATAGCTGAGATATTTATTTATTAACAACTTGAAAATTAGAAATAGCAGAAATGTGAGGTTGCATACCTAGACTGGGACAGAACTGAACATGCTTTCGTTTCAATAGTTGTTTTTATAATATTTGTGATGGCATCTGCCTCATATGTTAGACTGCAAGTTTTAGAACAGCAGGGAACACACCTGTCTTTTCTATATGGTATCACAAGCACATAGTAGGTACTTAATATAATTTTCTTTTTTTGAGACAGGGTCTCACTCTGTTGCCCAGGCTGGAGAGCAATGGCACTGTGTTGGCTCACTACAACCTCTCTCTCCTGGGTTCAAGCAATTCTCCTGCCTCAGCCTCCCAAGTAGCTGGGATTACAGGTACCCACCATCATGCCTGGCTGAATTTTTATATTTTTAGTAGAGATGAGGTTTCACCATGGGTCTTCAACTCCTGACCTCAGGTGATCCACCCGCCTTGGCCTTTCAAAGTGCTGGGATTACAGGCATGAGCCACTGCACCCAGCCCTTAATATACTTCTTAAATGAAAGGATGGATAGCTGTCCCTTTCACCCTGAACTTAAAGAAAATTACTATGTTTCTGAAATTTATTTTAGCCATAGGCTGTGATATACATACTTATATTTTAATTGATAAAAACATCACAATGTACTTTGTAAGGACTCAAAATTTTCTAAATTATGTAGACATATATAGTATATATATGTCAAATTAAAAAAAAATGTTCCAGTCTTTTTTATTTGAACTGAAACATCCCCTATAACACTGTCTTCCATAGTTACTTCCCCATAATGTTCCTTCTTCTAGCAAAGCTGCTGGAAATAAGTCAACATTCCCTAACATCTTTGATCCTCTCATTCTTCTCTGACAATATCTCAACTTTCTCTTTTTATATTCAGCCAAAGGCAAGATAACACTTACTCTTTCCACATTTCGACTTCCTATTCGCACTTCAAAACACTGCAATAAGCTTCCATTTTTGCCTCTTCACTGATCCTCGCAAAGATGATCAAGACCTCTAAGTTTTTAATTTAGTGGATACCTTGCTTGATCTCTCAGCTGTGTTTGAAACTCTTACCACTCCCTTATTCTTGGGAGTTTCTCCTCCATTAATTGTCAAAACATTGCTTTACTCTAGCTTCCCATCTACTTCTCTGGCTACTAGTTCTCATTCCTCTTCATGGGTTTCTCAATGTTTATCCCCATCTTCCCTCTGAAACAATCCTTAGCTCTCTTTTCTCATTCTAACCAGGATTCAATTGCTTCCTCTATGATGAGAACTCACAAATTTCTAATTGTAACTCAATTCTTCCTGAGCTCCAGATGATAAATGTACCATGTTCCCTCATACTTTTGGGTCTGCACACATTCTATTTCTTCTCACTGGATCAATTTCCACTGCTCAATCATTTGACAAAATTTTACTCCTCCTTCAATTTAACTCAAATGTCTATCTTCTCTGTGAAGTTCTTGTGAGAACCCCAGGCAGGTTTGAGTGCTTTCCTTGCTCTTCCTGCATTTTGCATAGACTTTAATTCATGCAAGTATCTCATTTTTTAACTGCTTGAATATGGTCTCTGATGGACAGGAAATTGCCATAGAGATGGGCTTTGGTTTCCATTTTTATAGCCTCAGTTCCTAGGATAGTGCTTGTTGCCTAATAGAAACTCAATAAATGTTTATTGGATGAATACATAAGTCTTTTATTGTGACGAACCTGCTTTTCACATTTTTTCTCAAATTCAATTCTCAAAACCTCCTTGAGAAGTAGATATTATTATTATTACCCATATTTTACAAATGATGAAAAAACAAAACTTTCCCACAAGCACACATTTGTTAAATGGCAGACCAGTGACATGTAGCCAAATCTTCACTCTGTATCCAGGGTTCCAGTGTGTATCAGAGTAAAACACAATGGAGCAACATGAGTAAAATACAATAGATAATGACCTTTGCTTATTTAGATTAAAGATTACTAATTAATAGAAACAGAAGAGCTGCTTTCCATTAAAATTTTTTCAGTAAGAAAAATTTCTTGGCGGGGTACGGTGGCTCACAACGGTAATCCTAGCACTTTGAGAGGCCAAGGCAGGCAGATCACTTGAGGTCAGGAGTTTGAAACCAGCCTGGCCAACATGGTGAAACCCCATATCTATTAAAAATACAAAAAAATTAGCTGGGCATGGTGGTGTGCACCTGTAATCTCAGCTACTTGGGAGGCTGAGGCAGGATAATTGCTTAAACCCAGGAGGCAGGGGTTGTAGGGAGCTGAGATCATGCTACTGTACTCCAGCCTGGATGACAAGAGTGAGACTCCATCTCAAAAAAAAAAAAAAGAAAAAATTTATTATACCAGAGAGCCATACCATTTTATTTTTACTTTCATGATCATATTCTTTGAATAGGCTATTCTTCACCAAAGGCCCTGTGATTTCTCTGCTCCCTCATCCATTCAGAAATGGAAAACTAGATTGCTCTGTAGACTTAAATCTTTATGAATTAGTGAAGAGATGGGTTTGGGGAAATCTCTAGAACACAATTGGACTGCATTCAATTTGCAAGTCTTGCCAATTTAATAATGGGTATCAAAAATATAATTTGTCCAAGACCTAACATTGTCAAGAAGAGCTAAGCAACCAGGTTTAAAGACATTTATGATAAATTAGTTGGGTAATTTTTCTGTAACTTTCTCTGCTTAGAAAAGAGCAGATATAGTTCCCAAGAGTGATGGTTTTTTTTTTTTTTTTTTTTTTTAAAGAAATAGGGCCAAACCAAGCTATCTGAAATGTCAGGTGAAGAAGAATACCCACAAGATTACATTAATTAGTATGAGTGATATTTTGTTTCCTCTCTGTCTTTTTAACGGTCTCCTATATCTAAACATAATACATTATTGTGTAAAATCTTAGTCATTACTAAGCATAATCTTCAAAGAACCATCATAATAGTTCTAAATTAACTTGAGCCCAAGGTAAATCTTTTTTTTTTTTTTCATTCTTCTGTTTTTCCAAGTTTTGACCTTTCTTCTTCTCTCCAAAGAGAAAGCTTGCGGGAACATGAGCGTGGCATGACCTTTTTCCCGCCTCTCACTTCAACTGCTGCTTGGCCTGATTGGAATCTAAATCCCAGGGTGGCCCAAAGCCAAAGCTGTAGAATTGCTTTTGGAATTTAAACTGTAGACACTCCTAGAGGTTTGGAAAAGTGCCCCTGTCATCTGCTGCCTGACCTTTCTGTGTCATCACTGTTGTCTTCCATTTCCATCCTTTCACCAACCTCAGGGTTTAGAGACAACTCAGTTGCTTTCTAAGTAAATGAAGAAAACACAGCAGCTGTAAAGAGGGTGAGGTATAGATGCCAAACGGCAGTGAATAGAAGGTATTTGCTGTGGCTGGCACGATCAGAAAGTCAAGTGATTCTTTGCCTTTGAAAATAAGCATTTGTGTTTTCTGTCAGTTTTAATATAGTTGGAACTGCACAGCACCATAAAGAAAAAGACGTAGCTACACAGGTAGAGCCTCAACCCTTACGCCATGAGGCTAGAGGGAGAAAAACACAGGGGGCCAGTGAGGGAGGTCTAGCTCTGGAAATAAAGGAAGAGGGAGATTCAAGGCAAGTCTACTCAAGGAAGTTGTTGGCCAGACCTGACGGCAGACTAAATCCAGGGGCAAACGGAAAGAGATGAATCAAAGAAGATGGGGAGGGTGCATGTGGAACAACAGGAGACAATCTGAAAACAGGGGAAGTGGAATAAAAGGGTGAGTAATGGTTTTCCATTCCAGGGGGCCAAGAATTCCAAAACACCTAGTTTGTGTAGCTTCTGTAATGGGAGCCTTTGCAACTCTCAAACGTGGCACCTAGAAATCCGATGGAAACCCCACTGATGAGCTTTAATGGAAATTTACAGTTTTTTCCTCCCCTTGGGCACAATGCCAGGGTCCTGACAGGAGAGGTGATGAGAGAGGAGAAAAACTGATTAAGATATTGAGACCATTTGTCGAAAGACGCTTAGGTGAGTTGGGAGAACTGTAGCTGAAAAGGAAAGCCTGGGTGAATTCATCATCAGGCCATTTGGAAAGAGGTCAAGGCTAGCAGGGCACCACCTCAGAGGCTGACTTGAGCCTGGTGAACAAAACCTAATATGATTTAGACCTGTGTTTCCCATGGTTCAAAGCAGCTAGAAAGAAACACATAAAACTTGCATCTTTTGAGCTATGGGAGAATGAAGCTTTTTAGATTCAAATATTCATAAAATCCTTCATAATGATCAACTGCCATGACTCCATGTCATTGTTTGGTAGTATATCACAAAGAAGGTCTTAAAGTATTCAAGAATTAATCATGCCCAATAAATTGAAGGATGAAGGAAGCAAGATAAAAAATGTTTCTATAACTTTTAAAAAGTGTAAACATCGCAGATACTTGAAATTAAAGTTAGAATTAATTTAGAGTCAGAGAAACTAGAATGCAACGAGATAGAATACTATTTGTAAGGGAAGTTTCTATGAGAAAAGGATAAGTAACCTCACCCTTATGAAAATCACAGCATTATTTTATTATAAGCCATAAAATGACGGAACAGAAGCCTATAACCTCATCATTATTCCCTTCTATTGATCCTTCTGTGGGGAATTTGATTTGAGAAATTTCTTGGATGTATATTTTTATATGAAAGGCTCACATATCACTATCACCCCTGAATTTCTCCCCACAACCAAAAACAACAACAGGCCCTGAAAGTTAGTATATGTGGAAGAGCATAAGAATATTGATTTAAAATATTTTTGGATAACATAATAAATGTTCTTAAACTTTAGATAAAGAAAGTAAAATTTCAGAAGAAACTCAAGGACTAGATCTTGCCAGGATGATAATGCAGTGGCGTGATCTTGGTTCACTGCAACTTCTGCCTCCTGGGTTCAAGCCTGGGCAACAGAGCAAGATTCCATCTCAAAAAAAATTGAAAAATTAAAAAAATAGGAAAAAATGAAAAAAAAAATTACAAGAAAATGTGATAATGGGCAGCAGTGAGGCTGAACTTAACAGAATTAGCATTGCAATCAATTTGATCAACCCAGACTTAAATCACAGCTCTGCCGATTACCAGCAATATCATCTTGGGTCAGTTAATCAAGTCATAAACCCCTGGCTTTCTCATCTAGAAAATGGACAAATTAATGAAGTCAACCTCATAAGATTCTGTGAGCATCAAATGAGAGAATGCATATCAAGCACTGAACTTAACATCTAGTAAATGTCTGATGAATACTGGCAATATTAGCAACAATTCTTATGGTGATTATAGCCCAATAGCAGTCATGATACAGATATAGTGTATATGCTAGCAGCCCCTAATTCCCGGGCCTCGGTGGTGTCTAAGGTCAGCTTTCTGGAAGAGACGGCGCCTAAACTGAATAATGAAGAACAAGAAAGTGTTTCAGGAGAGGATAACCAAAAGACGAAAGGGCTGGAGCAAGAAAGCGCATGGGATGTTCAACGGATGGAAAGGTATTGAGAAAGGCTGGAAAGAGATGGTAAGAAAATACTGGAAGGTATCACAGGGATACTGAAAAATTTGGACTTCACCCTAGGAGCCATAGGAAGTCACTGAAAAGTTCTGTGGAGAGGAAGCACAAGAAGAGATTAGAGACTTAATGATTTAGGTAGTAACTGAAAAAGATTTAGACCAGAAATGAAGGAGACAAAATGGGTAGAAGAGTGGCCAATTAGAGGGCTGATGCTCTCATTCAAAGATGAGAGCACACCAGTGACAGTGGCGGTAAGGTAAAGAGAAATGGACGAATGTGAGAGATATTCAAACTTAGAATTGATTTATTTTATTGACCAATTAAATGAGAATGGCAAAGTACAAGTCAAGCTTAAAGGGTTTCTTCTTATTTTGGGCAGCTGGTGTCAAAGAGGAATGGTTATAGTGACTGTGAAAATAAATAACAGAGCAAAAGCAGATGTGGAATAAGTACGATTTTAGACAAATGAGTCTTCTGGATGGTTTCAGGGGAAACTCAGAGATAGGAAGATCTGGGTGAAGGCAGAGAGTTCGGCAATAACTCACAGGAATAAGAAAAGTGTGAAGAAAATAAAGTTCGCATATCACCAGATAGCTCACAATAAATCTGCTTTCCTCTACATAGATATAATTGACTCTGTGAAATGAGAAACGTACATGATATAGGCACATTTAATATTTACATATCTACTTGTGCTAGAAATGCTGGTCATGAAGGCTGCTTGCCCTCATACCCTTGCAGGTGGGAACGGTCCTCCCACTTTTTCCATTAAGGGAAAGCATGCCGGAAGCACAGCTGAGATCACAGAACAGCTTCCTCTCCCTCAACATATTTTCCCAAAGTGGTGCATTTATAACCATTTTAAAGGTAATATATCAATATGACAGTTATTAATATTCTGTTGAAAAGGGTTCACTGTACAGAAAAGAAGGCAAGAAGCACAATAGAGAAGAAGTGGTATTCCTTTCAATATGCTCTCACCACCATTATCCAAGGTGGCAGATTCTACCACCCCAGTGGTCCTAGTTCCTTAACTCACTTTCCTCTTTACCGATGTTAAAATCTGGTGATGTTTCAGCAAAGTCCTCTTCAGATATTGCCCTTCTACTCTCTCCCAGCTTGGTCACAGGTAGCTGGTGCAGTCATCGGTACTTAAACCAGAGCAACCACTACTAGAGCAAAAAGAAGTAAACAGTGAGAGGCTAAGCTGAAAGGCAGCAATCAGGGAAGCCAGAATGTAGAACTGGGCTCCATGGGAGTCAACAGAAACTGTGAGTAGCCAGAAGCCACGCAATAGAGAAGAGGTATAACGTGGATTTTAAAAAGCCCGTATCACTTGGGAACATGAGAAAAACAAAACTCAGAGGTGGAAAGCTAATGAAGTTTAAGCTTCAGACTCCTCAAGTGCATGTGTTCCAAGGCCTTGGGAGTAGCCTTTGCAATGTGTTCATATGAACATAAAGTTTTCCAAACACTAAAATATTATTTATTTATTACAGAAATAAAATACTTAATCCACTGTCTCTCTCCACTTCAATTTCCTTTCCGTTCTACTTTCTCTCCGGTCAATTTTCACTGGAGGGATCAATAATATTTTTTATATCCAGCTAAGGAAAAGTTAAACTTAGGGTAGAGTTAGCTTGGATTTAGTGAGGTGTATTTACACTGTTTACAATTACTACAGGGTATAGTTCAGTTATTGTCAGTTGTCCAGAGCTTAATGAAATACTCTGACTACCCACCATATTGGCTCACCCAACCTCATGGCACGAAGCACAGGGCTAGAGATGTTAGTGGGATCTACCCTCATATAAAAGGTATCTAATATCAGAAATATGTGAATAATGAGTAAAAGCAAGGTTTGCAATGTGTAGAACCCAAAGATAGTCTGTAGAAAATTCTTCTATTCATTAGACATATGCAGATTTTAAGCTGAGAGTTTGATTTCCATTGATACCAAGTCAAAATGGAAATTCATCCTGCTCGAAATGTATTCTGTGTACAACTACAAATATATCTCACGTGTTTATGAAAAGTACAGAATAGAATTTAATTGAATTCCTGGGTTTGTACGCACAAACCTATAGCAATACTATAAATGGCAAGTATTCTCTAAGAGCATATTGTGAAGGAAACATAGTAAAGGCTTTCCAAATCTGACAATAATCTGCAAAAGTTAAGTGACATT
This sequence comes from Sapajus apella, assembly GCF_009761245.1. Lineage (NCBI taxonomy): Eukaryota > Metazoa > Chordata > Mammalia > Primates > Cebidae > Sapajus > Sapajus apella. The sequence continues at coordinate 15,314,459 of NW_022436982.1, forward strand.
ACCAATACTGAGTGCTGAAATTAAAAGAAACTTTAAAAATATCAACAAAAATTGTTCTGCTTAACAATACTGGAGAAAAGAGTGAATTATATTTCTATGCCTATAATAAGGGAGCTTATTATAAGAACTTTCTGGAGTAGTAACAAAACTAGGAAATCTGCCAGGAACCAAGACAACTCTAGGAAACTTTGGTTTTTGTCTTGGAACAAGCCAGCTCCATGGCTGTGAATTCCTCAAATTTTCTTTTTTATATTTTCCTATAGTCTTTGACAATAAAATACATTATTTTGAAAGCTATGGCATACAGTATTCTAAAATAAAGACTTTAAAATATAGGTAAAGTGGCCAGAAATGGTGGCTTACGCCTGTAATCCCAGCACTTTGGGAGGTCAAGCCAGGTGGATCACTTGAGGATAAGAATTTGAGACAGCCTGGCCAACATGGCAAAACCCTGTCTCTAAAAAAATAAAAAAATTAGCTGGGCATGGTGACACACATCTGTAATCAAAGCTACTTGGGAGCCTGAGAGGCACTCCGGCCTGGGTGACAGAGTAAGATTTCATCTCAAAATATATTTGTGTGTGTGTGTGTGTGTGTGTGTGTGTGTTTAGTGGATAGAGGAACTAAAGAAATTTATCATCCTTCAATCCTGAAGTTTGTGAATTATCTCTGGGCAAAGAAAAGACTGTTCTTCTTTCTTCAACTCTTGATCTATAAATGCTTCTGACACTTGACAGTGAACAGATGCGGCTCCACCTACAAGCTTGTAGGCTCCCCAAGAGCTACAAATGTACTAGATTCATCTCTGTAACCCCAGGAGAGAACATCTATTTAGCACATTAGTGGCTCTGTGGTATGTGTTTTTTGAACTGAATTTCCCTACCCTTACACTTCAACATATTATCTTAAAATTCCAGCCCCTGGGATGCCTATAATTGTATTGGTTTATATTGTACCGCCTACATTATCATCTGAATTTCAATCTTTGACATTTAGCACAATGCCTCATACATAATAGCAACTCATTAAACATTTGTTGAATTAATAAATGAATAAACTTTTATTGATTAAAAAATTTGATTTCTTTACTCCTACTGTACATCAGATTAGATTACAGCCCTCTAAAACCCTACAATGACTTCCTATTAAAACAGCTTATAAGGTCCTACCAGATCTGCCTCTCTAATCACTGCTAACAGAGTGAAAATGAATAAATGGGATCTAGAAAGCACCTTAAACTATGTAAAACAAAATTAGGATTTAGAATACATTTTGCGTGAAAGACATGGTTTCATGGTAAAACAATTGTAAAAAGTTGACTATGAAAAATTAAATCTCCTTAACCCCAGTTATCTCAGGGCATTTAAAATTCAAATGGGCATTGTGACTTTTTAAGAAGGAAAACAGAGTGGATAGAATTTTCCAAATTTAATTAATATTAATAACTGCACTAATGATCCAGAGTAGGGAACTCTGATCCAGATCAAAGTAGAAGAAAATCAGCATATAGCTGTATCTGATGAATGCACAGTGTTCAGGTCATTCTTTAAAAAAAGGTTTATTTTACTCAATATGATCTCATACTTCTATTTTATCATAATGACACCATGGGAGGACACACGGGTCAGTAGCAGAGCAATTCAACTGCACATATGATACATGACGCATCAGGGCATTATTTGGGATTTTACCATTCAATGTGAATGAGAAGGCCGATTCTACTTAATTTGAGAAATTTAGTAAGATGATAGTCTATTGTGGCTCTGATGGAAAGAGAGTGTTGAAAACCAATACTATAAAGCCAGCTGTTAGATTGAATATACTTTCAGTGTCATTTTACATCTGACAATTACCTCTTGATGTACACTGCCCTGAGCAAGACAATACTGTATTGCTCCTGGGGTCTTTAAAATGTACACACCTCATTATGGACATTAGCCTCTAAAATGTTCCATTTTTATGGAGGCTGGGAGAAAACATCAAGTTGAATCCAGAGAGGTTTATTCAGTGATAAATGACCTTAAGACATCTGGAAATCCAGTTTGGAGTAGGACAATGAGGTATAGATGCTTACCCAAACATTTTAGAAGTTAAGAAAAATATAGGCAAACACTAACTTTTGAACAATTTAATGTATTTTGTTGATTTTAAAATAAACCTTTTTCAATCTATTTCAAAATCTCTGAAATTGAGGTATGTCCTATAATCCAATGGTGATTTACAATCAACTTCATGAATTCAAACTGAAAGTATATATTTGTATTGGGTTTTGGTTCAAACAACCAGGGGAGAATTTTTTCTTTGCTCCACCAGTGCCAATGTTGAGAAATACGTTTTCTTGCTGTCCCTTTTTATATGGTGGTTTTGTTTGTTCATTTATTCATCCTTCATATAGTAAGGATGCAGTCCTCTTAAGTGCAAATCTATTATTAGACTTTTCATCTTGAGCTTTTTCTCTGTTTTGGAGTGCATGTAACATCAGTGGTGCATCTTTCATCAGGGTGTCATGGATTGAATGGCATCACAGACTCAACAAATACGGTACTTATAAAGCTCAGAAAATGTGTTCCTTTCACTTCTTGAAAAGAATTATACCAAGAGGCAGGATTTCCTTCTGGGATGAGAATATCATATGGGAAAGGAAGCAAGACACTCTCAACCCATTCTAAGTTCATAACTCCATAGACTATTGGAAAATCATTTCAAGAATACCACCTGTGAATAAGGGTAAAAGGACTGGGAAAAAGAGGAAATAAAAATCAGATAAGAAATCAAAACAAATCTAAACTTAATGATAATGTCTAATTTATGCACAGGGGTGAAAAAACAGCAGCTTACAGGGTCACTGTGAATGGCATGGCATGATGATGATTTTTAAGCTGATAAAGGCCTGTAGTCTATTTGCACAGAACAGTATTAACATAAAAATAATATTATAAAATAATATTTGTTCTTATTAAATTTTAGTGTTTATTAATGTAAAATTTGATCACCATTAAATTGTAATTATATTACATGATATAAATTAATATAATTATAGAATTTTATTCATATTAAAGTTTAATATGTTAATATAAAATTTAATGTTAAATCATTTATTAGAATATTAATGAATATTTATGTTAAACAATGTCAACATAAAAATAAAAACTGCTGGACAAGAGACTTAGGTTTTATGGGTTAATAGCAAACTTCCTGTGAAATAAGTCAGAATCTAATTTTATACTGTATGTCCAGGAGGGGGCACCCTGACATTCCAGCTTTTGGTCAACCTTCTGACTGCTTCCATATTGAGCTAAATCTGCACAGCCATGGCCACTATCTTTCTTAGCCTCAACTGGGATTGTGCAAGGGCAGAGGCACCTAAGAGGCAGACCAATACCTTAATGAAAAGGTCTGGAGTGCTCTAAGGTTGGATAAAGCACAGGGGCACTGCCTATGAGGTACAGCTATCTACTGTAACCCATATGTGGGTAATCCATATGTGGGTTATAGTAGATAGCCTCTGCAAATTCTCTTCATAGGCAAGAGCTAGCCCCAAGAACTCAATGGTCTAATTCAAATGCTGATTAGCATCAAAGGTTTCCTTCTAGAGAAAGGCCAGACTAAAAGGGAGTAAATAACTTCAGAAACATCTGGAAAGAAGAAGACAACATATAGGGGTCTTGTACTTCCTCTTCGGTGTAATATCACCTATGCAGAAAAATGACATATATGTACATTTTAGTTCAGCTTCTTGCATGGTGCTCATCCGACAGCCATCTGTGTCACAGACCCAAGAAACTAAAATGTGTCCCACTTAAACTAGGCTGAATCAAGGCTAGTTCAACTAGACTTTTCATCACCAGTCAGTTTCAAATGCAAAGGCTCAGAGAGAGCTCTTTGACCACTTGCAGTTGAGAAGGATGATAGACCTGTGCAGTTCAGGATATAATTTGGCCTAGGGATGCTTCAAAATCTCCAGAACAGATTCTGAATTGACTCCCCAACCATTCATTCATTGAATTTTGCCAAATAAATAATGTGTCAGAAAAGGGTCTGTTTCCATTACGTCACAAAGAGCAAATCCTCACAGCCTTCCTTTGGAAAAGAATAGGTAGAGACTACCAGACCTGTCTAAATGATCCCATTTATCAATGGATGAGATTTCTGAATAAAGCATGTGAATTTATTTTATGCCAAATGCTATAAACTTTAGGTCAGCATCTAGCCAGCAACAACCAAAACCCACATTTTTTCATTTTTTTTTCTCTAGTGGAAAAAAGCAGGATTTAAAGCCACTGCTGATCAAACACATGCTTCGTTTTTAAAAAACCAGAGTAAATTCAGTCTGGCTTCCGGGAGAACTGTTTTGAAAGGCAATTTACAAATCTTACCATTGCTTTTCCATGACATAATGCTGGAGATCTGACATAATACTCACATACCTGGCAATGGCCTAAGGACAAAGCAGGAGTGAAGGGGAAGCAAGAGGAAACTCTGGGAGATCCATCCTGAAAAATGCACTATTTACCAAGTGGGGACATCAAATCTCAGACTAAGTGATAAAGAGAATTTCGTAAACCAAGGTTTCCAAGAATCTTTGACAAATGCTGACTCTTTACAGTTCATGAAACAACCACCAAAGTCAACAGACACATCTCCACAGCCTTTCAATTTGCACACATTTTCCCCACTGCCTTATTTATAACTTAACATAATAGGATGTTTTCTCTTGGCAAAAAAGCTGATTAAGGGGTCCATTTAATAGTGTAATGTAAAAAATGCTTTCCTTTTTTCAGACCTGCTCTTCTCCTACTGTCTTATGCTGTCTACAATGGAGAGTTGGTAACTATTTCTGGGTTGGTGTGCCTTTATGATGAAAGCAATCTTGAGATACAGAATGAATAATGAAACCCATGTTGAATTTCTAATCAACTTTCTTTTATCTACACTCAAGGTTATTATTTTAACCTGTTGTCTTTGAAGTTTGGGAATACAAAAATGAGCTTTCTGTGATAAGTTGAAAGCAGAATAATTTATAACAAACTTCTTTCTCTTATTCTCCTATTCTCTCTCCATTTCTGTCTCTTTCTCTTGCAGAATGGGTCTATTCATTTATATATCTATCCTTTTTGATTTGGTCTTACATTTACAATGTCAGGATATCATATCCATTCAACAAATAATACCTGACAAACAAAAACAGGGCATGGGATCAAAAAGCAGTGCTGTGGATAGATTCTGTTATTGGAATTAGGCATCTTACCTCCTTTTAAAGCATATGGGCTTGAAAAACTTTTTACTATTTGTAACAATCAACTCGAGGATTTAAAACAATGCAATCCCCAGCTGATGTTTATTGGTCAATGGTCTATTCATTTGTTTCACAGCTTCTCCTTTTATTTATTTATTTTAAATTCCCTGTTCTAGTTTTACTTTTAAAGTTAAAGCGATAATCTCCTTATGGCTCTGCTTTCCCTACGCAACCATCTTATGCCAGGCTACATTTTTCACCCATTCAGTCAGGACAACCAGTAATTAAAGGCTTTATTACTTTCCATGATCATCATCTGCAATGCTTTCAGCTAGAACAAACAAACCAGAAACCTTATTTAAACCCACTTACATATTAGGATATTTGTTTACAAACAAGTAGTCAGAGGTACACAGTGGGCTGTGGAGTTGGTTTATTTCACAGCTGAACAATATTATCTAAGACCCAGGTTTTGTTTTCTCTGCCTTCACTTTTGGCTTCCCTCCAAGCCTTGTTTCTTTCAAGGTCATGGGATGGCTGCCAGGAATCTTGGGGCATTTAACAGGAGAGAAAGGCTACCTTTCTATGTTCTCTCTTAAAAGTAAGGCACTGCCATTTTCCATCACTTTGACCTAAATTGGCTTGGCCCTTGCCACCTCTAACAAAACACAGCAACAGGGCAGAAGTTTACTAGGGTGAAATGGATGTTGGGAGCCAACCTCAGTGATTTCTAACGTCCTTAGGAAGTCTGAATGATCCAACATTCAAGAAGAAATAGGACTCAGACATTATCTAAGAGAACCAACTATCTTTATTTTTTTTTTTTCTCAGAACTGAGGGGTTTCCCAGTATGTGGAACTCTTAGTGCCAACATTGGGTGAGTCTTAAGACAACTGGGATGGTGAGTCATTACTCCACCTTCCCCTTATTCTTACGCAGTCCAATCAACCACAAGCTCTCCTGAACATGTAGAGGAAGTAATATATTCACAGGCAGTTAAGTGGTATGCAACAGCAACAGTCTTCTTAATGTCCAAATTATAATTTTAATAAAATAAGCATACTGTATATGTGTATAATCTGTGATAATAATTATATCTTGGGTGTATGTGTGTATATATATATATGTATGTCACAGACTCTGTAAGTTGGAGTAAACTTTTAGAGGTTCCTTGTTTGATTTCCCACTTCCCACATTCACTCATCCACTAATAACCTGAGTAGAACACTCAAAAACCCTTTCTGCAAGTAGTCAATAAGCACTTTAACAGAGAATATATGTGCCCCTTGCACAGAGCATTATGCCTGGAATATGACTAGTATTCAATAATTATCATCCTGAATTTAGTAGTCAAATGTAAAGTAACTCATCTTTTTACCTTAGGTAGCATGTGAAGTAGTCACGTGTAGCCTAAGACTGTCAGAGGCAAAGACCTGATTTTCTACCACAAAAGTGAGGGAGGCCCCGGAAGTGGAGGTAGATGAAGAAAAGGAAAGAAGGCTGATATTTCTTGCTCTGGCTCATAATTAAGAAAATTATTAGTATTTTTCTTGTATGAATTTAGAGTATCCTCTAAAGTTTACAAATGTGAACATAAATTATTTTGCATAATTCTATAAGTAACAGGATTGGTTGATTCAATTATCCTACTATTTTTTGTGGTTCTGTTGTATGAGGTTACTTTGTTGGAACATGTACACACAGGTAGCCTGGAATGGATTCCCAGAATGCAGGAGTCAAAGACAGAAGTTTTAAAAACACTGAATCACAGAGATGAAAATAAGGGCTATCAGCAGGGAAAACTGTTGTCAGTAGTAGGTTCTTGAGGCATGCCAGGCCAAGTGAAGACGCAGGATGAAATAAAGAGATGCGTATTGGAGAGCAGGCAATAAGATGCCACTGTATGCATGATAGTTTGAACTACAGAGAGCTTTTTAAACAACCTACTACACTGTTCCTTTTTCTAGTACCGTGAAGCTAAGCTGCTGAGTGCCTCTTCATTAACTGCATGTACCAAAGCAACAGTGACATTATGCAATTTAAATGTTTTCACATATACGACATTGCTTTGTAATCACATCAGGGAGTAGTGGGACCCTTATTACTAATCATATCTGTAACAAATAAAGAAACTGAGATTCATAATTTAGGTGATGTGCCAGGTAATCTAGAGAGTAGCTGATTCAGATCTTGAATGAAGGTCATCTGAGTCTTTTGTCATTGTCTTTTGTGTTGAATCATATTCCCTAATTAAAAACTCTGTTAAAAACTAAAGAAAATTCGTTTTCAGGACAAAATATACTCCTAAACATTGATTCTGGAAGCAGCATGAAATATTCAGCATGAAAATAATTCTTGTGCCAGTGAATATAATGGCCTGTAATACTATATTTCAATTATTTATATCTGAGGCAGGAAGATTACTTGAGCCCAGAAATTTGAGGCTATGGTGAGCTGTGACGGCACCACTGCACTCCTGCCTCGGTGACAGAGCAAGACCTAATTACCAACTAAACTATGTAATATCCTGTCTAGTACAATAATTTTTAATCATTTTCATTATATAATTACAGGGTAAACAAACATGGTATAATTTTATAAAATTTAGCAAGCTATTATAACATGAATATAATTTCCACTCAAAACCATCTCTAGTAATCGTCATAAAATTATACTGAAAAGATTTTTACAACTTGAAAAGGCAAATAAAGTAGACTTAAAAATATCAGAGTTTTTACAGGAAAAAGGTATAAAAATGACCAGAGTCTAAGTATCAAAAGTGTCCCCAGTGTTTTAGATTGAACAAAATAAATGAGATTCCCCACCTCCAGACACAAGGCATGGCTTTGCTGTTATTAAATAGCAATGGAGTGAATCGACAAGAGACCCCACTCACTTATGACTGCCAGGAAGAAGGGCTCCTGTAGATCCTTCATCTTACAGCCAAAGCAATCATTGTCATTAGATGACCCCAACATCCAGCCTAGAGTTAACCACCATAAACAAATTAACACCTCCGTTATCTCAGCATACATTATTATCCAACCCTGTTTATCTTGGAGAGCTTTTTTTGGACAGGCTTACTTCTATTAGGAAAGGTTAAAATTCTGTGAGTCCTCACTATCAGTGTGTTTTGAGTTTTTTTAAATTTATCTGTATGCTACAGTGGGTCCTGAGCTGTGTCTTGAGAAAACGTTGGTGCTGAATGCAAGTATCTTGTTTTCCTCCATGGGGAGGTGGGGAAGGTTTCTCCTGAGGTGTTCTTGCTGGGAGTTTGTCAACACTCCTGAGAGGATGTTGGCCAGACCCAGTGCAGCTGATGATTACAGCATGTGGCTCTGCATGCTTGCTAACAGGGAGAATAGCTGCACTCCAGATGCTCACCATGGGGTAAACATCTCGTGTTTACTGTCATGCAGTAAGTAAGCAAAAGCTGATTGACAGAAACGAAGTTTGGGTTGCCTGAAAGACAGTCCAACAAATTCCCTTCCATTTAGAACGTGATATGTCTTTGTTGATTTCTGATGCCACTCGTCTGCCCGGAAAACACCTGTGCATCTTACCGCAGAATTTACTGTGCTAGTTGTTAAGATTAGTATGCCCGACATTTCAGTGAGTCATGGAGGAAAATTACTTCTTGGTTGCTGTACCAGAAATGGTTTGCTTTTCCTGAGCAATTATTGTTTTAATCTTATGGACAATATGAATTGCGTAAGTATCTCCCCTTCCCACCCCATATTAGCTGCTAGAAAATCTAGAGCAAAATTTGTATCTCACTTCTAATAAATGCATACAATCTCCTGGTAGATATTTTGCTGCATTCTGGCTTAAACTAAATATTCTTATTCTAATTTTTAACCTGCCCAAATTTCATCAAATACTCATTCAGGATTATTTGATCTCATTGCACATATTCTATCCTACTGTTTTCTTTAAAGCCCTTTCTGGAATAATGCAAACTATAGATGAATACAGATGATAAGACTTATCACTGTGAAAAGGCAATTCGTGCTTTTCTGTGACCCAAATTGTCCCTCCGTGTGGCACTTCAGCTCTATGTCTTTAAATATTTGGTCTTAAAAACCACTAATATAAGATTGTAATTTCAATTGTCTTTCTCTTTATGCATTTACTTTTTATTCCAATGATAACATGATGGCCATCTGTATTTTTATTTGTAAAGTGCTTACTACAATTAACTCTTATGTTCAGAAATTAATATATTGATGGAGAGAATGTGTAGCTTATTTTTTTTATGTTTAGGCTTGTCATGAAGTTTTATCTTTACATATTGCGTATGAACTCTCCACACTTAGGATCTATGACATAAGCAGAGTCCTAAAAATTAAGGAGTTCAATTCCTAATAAGAACTACAATGCAACTGGCTGCACTAAGTCTGGATGAAATGATTTCAATAATACAAATGTAGGATAGACATTCTGATTGGATAAAGAGAGAACTGGCCAACCAGCTTCTTTATATACCTCAGGATATTTGGTACAATTCTGGAAATATACTTGATTCTAAGTATAAATTTTTTAATTTGTGACTGGAATGAAATTGAGTTATGTACAATAACCAGTCTACGTCTTCTAGAACATACACAGAAAGTGGTTCTTGAAATAATTTGATGACATGGTCAATATAAATATTCCTGAAGAGGTCTTATATTCAGGAATTAAGCAAAGAATTGGAAACTCTGTTTAATTAATTTATTTTTTTAAAGAGGTAGAAATTGGGGTGAGTAAAATAAAAAGAAATATGAGATCTCTGTATCATCTAAGAAAGGGTATAAATATTGATAAATTTTACATTTATTTAAGTAAAATATAGGTGTTAAAATTCAATGTTATTAAACAACAAAAAAATTGAAATAGAATACTTAACTTCCAAATCAGTAGAGGGGGAAGAAGGGAGAACAGAGGAAATTTAGAAAATGAAAAGGGCAGAAAAGAAGCAACAGTAAAAATAAAGCAGCAAAGGAAAAGTCTGTTAAATATAAAGTCCAGGCCGGCCGCAGTGGCTCAGGCCTGAACTCCAGCACTTTGGGAGGCCAAGGCAGGCAAATCACTTGAGGTCTGGAGTTTGAGACTAGCCTGGGCAAAATGGTGAGACCATGTCTCTACAGAAAATACAAAAATTAGCCAGGTGTGGTGGTGGGTGCCTATGGTTCCAGCTACTTGGAAGGCAGAGGTGGGAGAATTAGAGAATTGCTTGAACACAGGAGGTCGAGGCTGCAGCAGTGAGCTGTGATTGTGCCACTGTACTCCAGCTTGGAGGAAAGAGTGAGACGCTGTCTCAAAAATTAAACAACACAAAACAAAAAAAAACCAAGTACAAATAGATATAAATCAATCATTAATAAGGACAAGTATAAACAGACTACTTATGAAATAGAAATTATGAGATTAGATACAAAATCCAGATATCTGTTTACAAAAAAAATGTGTAAAATTCAAGGACATAAAAACGTTGAAAATATAAAGTTGAAAAACTAAATAGTTGACAAATATTATCCAAAATAAAACAGGCTTAGTTTTGTTAATTATCAAACAAAGAAGCATTAATAGGCATAAAGAGGAACATTACATATGAAAAAAGATATAAGTTCTTCACCAGAAAGATACAGCAATTCTGAATGTTTATGTACCTGATAATACAGCCTCAAAATACAGAAGGCGAAATTTCCAGAATTATTAGAAGAAATTGAGAATTTTAGAGGAAAACTCCAAAAACATGTCATTCGATCGATAGGTCAAACAAATTAAAATATCATAACAGAGAAAATGTGAACAACTAATTTATAGCTTTGCACTCAACTTCTAGAGTGTGAATACTTTTCAAGCCTACATGGTCTTGTAGGTTTTAAAGAAAGTCTAAAAACCATTATATGGTTTTTTTAGACTTTTTTTTTAAAAAAATAAATGGTCCTACAATTGGTTTTAAAAAAAGTCTAAAAAACCATTTAAGAAAGTCTTAAAATAAATGGTCCTGTAACTGGTTTTAAAGAAAGTCTAAAAAACCATTATACAGACAATGTTCTTTGATCATAATGCAATTAAATTCAAAATCAATAATAAAAAATAACAAATAAAAATAAATAAACTACAACTATAGTGTAAACAAGGATAAATCTCAAAAATATGATTTCGAGGAAAAAAGCAAGTGGTGTAATGTTATATACTAAGTGAAATAATTTTTAAAATGTAACATAATACTATATATGATCTATAGATGCCTACGAATTTTGTAATAATTTAGAAATGTATATGAGAAAGATGAATAGCACCTTTGGGATCATCCTACTTCAGATAAAGAAGGAAGGGGATGAAATATAGTAGGAATGCGTAGGAGAATTCCATGGTATCATTACTAAGCGTCTTTAAGACTGGTGAAACTTTGCACTGGGCACACAAGTGCATGAGTATTTATTTATCTTGTATGTTTTCTTCACATTTTATACATTTAAATATTTCACAATAAAATTATTTGTTATGTTGGTACCTATTCTTACAGGTTTTTCTTTCTATATATTATATCCTAAATATAAAATATTTAGCATATTCTATAAAAATACATAAAAATGAGATCCCAAATGTATATGTTAATTTTAGGAAGTTATTTCTTTACCTGACAATATTTCCTGAGCATCTCTTCCACATCGATAAATATACTTCTACCATATCATTTATAAGACCTTTGGTATATACTAACAAACTGCTTTCTTGGACACCTTCTCGATTTTTGTCTATGAAAGCATAGAAAATTTGGGTAACTATGCAATTTAGAGCTTTAAAGAAAGGAAGATGACTATTAAAGAATATAGTCTTTAATATTCAGCTTATTGTACTTTCTCAAAAATAAGTGAGAAAGTTTGCTGAGAAGGAATCCAAAACAGCAAGGAAATTCTAAGGAGTCAGTTTAAAGGATCTGAAAATGTGAAACAGGGAAATATGAAAAGGCATACAATGACTACATGCAGAATACAATATAATTCAAATTAAAATGTCACAAAGTTAAGAAGCTGGATCAGATTATTAGCTAAGCATATAAGGACTAAAAGCAATTTTGGATGAAGGTAGGCAGAACTACAGAATGAGCCCAGGTAAACCTTCTGTCAAGTATAAAAATTAAAAAGAAAAGAGAGCCCCCTTATTAAATAAGGAAATGCTCAAAATTCTCAGAAAGGAGAATATTTTGAAATTTTGCACGTGAAAGTCCAACAGCAAATTTGTTGGGAGGCAGACTGTTACCTTGGAACAGAGAAGTAATTCCGAACCCAAGTATTCCAGTGTCTTAAATGTAATATAGTCCCTAATTACACTGGCTCCAGTAATTACCTCACCACTAACCATCATGGTTGAGAAATCATGGAGGGCTAAAAAGCTGAACCATATCAAATCGAAGGTTTAACATTCAGCAATTTGTCGTTTTGTTGCCTTTATTTTGAAATGGTAAACCAGTGATCATTTTCCATGAACCAACAGTGTATTTTCACTTTGTTTAAAATGACAGTTTCAGCAGTCTTTATCAAAAGCAACTCTTTTAGACAGTAAATCCTAAAAGAACACTAGTTCTGCAACAAAGAGGGAGGCAGTTAGAAATAAAATAATATTTTGTTGATTTTAAAAAATAGTTAAGCACAGATATGATGAATTAATCATTTTTGGATGCTTGTTTTATTATGCCTTCTTTGACTTTGCTGGCATTTATATGCTGCCATAAAATTATTATTATCATCTGAGCTTGGAATAGAGAAGGTGCAGGTGGGGAGAAACCTACTTAAGAAACAGGAATGAGTAACGCACATTCTCACATCATTTAAAACAAATCCTGCCACCCACTGCCTATAACTCCCTTCCTGCACCATGTGTTGCTAGTTTGGGACTATAAATGTGACAAGCATAAAGTGAAATGTCAGCCAAATACTACTACAGTGGGGAAAACCACAATGCATCATGTATCGAGGATTTAAAAATTAATTTTGTGCTTTTTAAAAAAGGGTGAAATTTTAAAGATAGATAATTATTCTTTTCATAGCTGAAATTAAAACGTAATATTCATTTTACAGCTAACATTACTAAAAGCTTTTGGAACTTTTGTATGGAAAAGGTATTGTAAAAGGAAGGGCAAGGTAGCTTGGATGCTTTATTATTACCTGCCTTCAGATTAAATGTAAATAAAGCATTTTTGTTAAAAAATTCATTATAACTAATGTGCTGTTTGAAGTAATTTCAAGGAGCAATGTGAAAGTAAGACAAATCTTTTAGAGCCATAGAAAAATAAATTCCTCATTGTTTTCCATTGAGACTCTTCATTCCTTTAACCATAGAATGAATAACACCATCCCTACCCTCAAGAAATGTCTGGCAACTGGCAACACTAAATCTTGGAGGATAACGTGGGAATCTGGGTAGATCATAAAGCCAGAGGCCCAGGGAGCTGTCCAAGAAATGCAGGCAAAGGGTCAATTCTGACAAAGGATTTAGGTGGAAAAGTTGGTGGATCAGATTTTCTACACGGGGTAAAAGAGAAAAATAGTCCAGACTCTCCACAATAGCATCATTTAAATGCCTCTGCCCATTCAAACTTTGCTTGTAAAGTGGCCCCATTTGACTGTGTGCTCTGGAAGGGAAGGAAACACAGTATTTATGTCTGCATCCCCAGGGAGCTGGCACTATAGGAGGAGTTCAGTGAATGTACGTTACTGAGTGGACACACGAGATTGGGAGATAAAGTCCCAAAGCATAGATTTAGAAGCTGTGCACAGAGGCAGTTATCTGCAAGAAGTTTACAAGGCATGTTGGAAGAGAACAGGAGAAAACAGAGACAAGGAAAGAGTAAGGTGATCTAGGAGGCATGGAAACAGAATCAGGAGAGCTCATTAAGCACAACAACATCAAAGGGAGGAGAACATTTCCGCATGAAGGTGCTTGGTAGTGACAAATGGATCAGGAACATCAAGAAAAGGGAGCACTGGGAAAAATAATCCTATGGGGTTTGAAGAGAAGGACATCAGAGATCCAATCATACTTCAGCAGACGGCAAGGCTGCCTATGAGGTTACAGGAGTCAAAGGAATGAAACATACATGTCTCAGTGGGGCAGGCACCTCATTCCTGATGCCTATGAGGTCGTTTTTGGATTCGGCACTCTTCATATAAGACTTTTTAGGGAGCTGTGAAAGAGGGAGATGAGGGCATTGAAGGAGGAAGGAGCTAACATTTGCTCAGTATCATCTACCATGATGAGATACTGTTAGGGTTTGGTTCTGTGTCCCCACCAAAATCTCATGTTGAATTGTAATTCCCAATGTTGGGGGAGGGACCTGGTGGGAGGTGACTGAGTCATGAGGCAGATTTCCCTGTTGCTGTTCTTGTAATAGGGAGTTCTCATGAGATCTGATGATTTAAAAGTGTGTGGCACTTTCCCCTTCGCTCACCCTGGCTCCTGTTTTGCCATGTGAGGATGGTGCCTGCTTCCTCTTTGCCCTCCACCATGACTGTAAGTCTCCTAAGGCCTCCCCAGCCATGCTTCCTGTACAGTATATGGAACTGTGAGTCAATTAAACATCTTTTCTTCTTAAATTACCCAGTCTCAGGTCTTTCTAGTCCTGGTATCAGGTATGTCTTTATAGCAGTGTGAGAACAAGCACCAAGCATTTTGTAACGTAAAACCTCACTCCTCAAAGTATAGTCCACAAAGTGATGAGCAGTTGTATTAGCATTACCTGGCCGCCTGTTACAAGTGCAGAATCTGGGGCCTATTCTAGACCCACTGAATCAGAATCTGCATTAGCCAGACCCCAGGTGATTCATATGCACAGTAAAGTTTCAGGAGCGTTGTCATCAATTTACATAAAAAGATATTTGAAAGTACAGGAATGTAACATTTTTTTCTCCATACCTGAACTCAGCCTCATCATAGGTCCTCAAGTTCCATTTCCATCTGGTTGGAAAACTACTTTACACTTGTAGCCTGAAGGTAGGGCAGTGTCTTTCAGTTTAAAATGGTCTTGCTGTGGCAAGACTGGATTAAGTCAGGATCTAACCTTTGTCCAATGGGACAGTCAACCAGGATGGTTCAATCACCTCAGAAGCCTCACAACTGTTTTGCATTGCTCAATAACAAACACCCCTGAAAGACAGTGAGTTAAAGTAATTATCACTTTAAAAAATTATCTGATGATTTCAAGGGCAGCTGGGCGGTTCTGGTCCGGGTTGGCTTGGGTGATCTCTGTGGGTGGCTGATGAATCCATGATCAGAGAACTATTTCTCTCTCCTGGGCCTACCTTTTGCAAATGAAAGGCCTTAAACATGTACTCAAAGGAAAAGAGTCTTTATCCTAGGGTGACCGTGTCCTCTTCTTACCACTGTCTCCACAGCCAAAAGCAGTGTCTACAGAAAACTCCCTGAAGAGTTAGAGAAAGACAGTAGATACAAGAAAGTAAAGGAGACTTCGTGACATTTATAATTTAAGTTACCTTATTTATTAACTCCTCTCACAAAACCCCACAGTCATATAATATGGAATTAACAGATTAGGAAAGTTAATCTTAGTGCATTTCAGAAATTCCCAAAGGGACGGTATGTACATGGTTGAGCCAGAAATGGATCCTAGTCTCGCTGTCCCCTTCTACCTCATTTAAGGGAATGTCTAAGGAGCGAACACAGGGATATTATTCCATATTTACTCTTAGCTATGTTCTATTGTTTGATGTTCTGTTTCAATGTGATCCTACTGCAGTTTTCACATGTTCCCTCTGCATATTTGTCATCCTTCCATTTGGCATCTGAAAATAACTTGGAAATCTATAAAGAGGACCAGCCTCACAGAGCTGTGTTATAAAGAGCATTGTTCATCATAACTTAGAACTTTGTTAGTGGAGATCTCTTTCCACTAGGTGTTCAGTAGGGCTAAGGGGCAATTGCAAGAAAACCACAAAAAGTACACTGGGATGTTGCTCATATTCATAATCCAGCTTCACACATATTTAGGGTACATCCTGCAGCCCTGGTCTCCTTCCCGCTGTTAACATATCCCTAAATGGGCTCTGGATTTTATGGCTCCTTTGTTTCTTTGGAGATGCTGATATTTTGTTCCTTGCTGTACTATGAGACTCCATGTGCCAGTAGAAGTTCTCCAAAACAAACATTCCTCCCACTCTTCCCACCCTAAAACCATTCTCGCTATGAAAAAAAGAAAAAACTCAATCTTAGCACAGTTGAAAGGAAAAGTGGCTATATTTAGACTTGCATTTGGGAATCGTCTCTCCTGCCGGGATTCTAAAAAAATTAAAATTTCCAAACAAATCTAAATGAGAAGGTCACATGTGATAAGACTGGGATGTGGCAATACGCTTGGCAAGTGGAAATATTAACTGTTGCTAGAGTACGCTGCAGAGAGACACAGCCCTCACTGACATCCTAAAGTCTTAACAGATCTCTGAACTTCAGTCGCTCTTCTCTATTTGCCAGCCTAGAAAACACACACATAATCATGGTAAGTTTTTTTGGTTTTAAAAGCCCCTCATTTTCCAAGGCACTTTGCAAGGAAGAGCATGCTACTTGCCCCCTGTCAAAATTCTCTAGCAGCAAGTGGATCTAGACAATCATTGCATGAGTCTGCTTTATCATTCTTGTGCACCAGCAACTACTGGAGAAGCAGAAGCCCTCAGGAAGGAGCCAAAAAGGAGTACAGGAAAAATATTTCATTGAGCTGCCTAGAAACAGTATTTTACAGGCTAGGGAAGGGAAAAGGAAACATCTAAAACCACTACACTTTAAATTAAAGGTGCAAACAATGATGTTTTTCTTTCATCCTTTGGTGGTCTTTAAAATGATCCTTACTGATGATGGTGAAACGGTTCACCAGGAACATGTGAAGGGAATCTAAGTCTAATTCCCCCTCTCCCGCTCCAAACTGGTTATCAGTGATACATAGTTTTAAAAATGGGCTTAGTTTTCTTTCCCTGCTTCTTTGCAGAGCCAGTAACATCATGACCCTTCATGAAGTGTAAATTCCAGATTTCTACACACATTTCGTTAAAGGAAGCTTCTCTGTCTTTCTTCTCCGGGAAGAAAATTCTTTCTTCTCCAGGTGACGGTTTCTGTTCTATTAACCCAACCTCAACCAGCAATGTGGGATTACGCCACAGCGTGTAGCGAAGGAGTCAGAATCTCCTGGACACATGTGAGGCCTTACTCTAAAACAGGCATAAGGCCTTGGGCAAGAACCTTAACTTTTCTAAGCCATAGTTTTATAATGTATAAAACAGGACTAATATTTGTCTCAAAAGTTTCTCAAAAAGCTAAAGATAAAATATCCAAACAATATCTGGCACAAAGTAGGCACTCAATAAATGGTGGCCCTGACTGATACTACTATTGTACTGTAAGAAAGCCAAACACAAAGACCTACTGATTTTTGACAGCAAGAAGAAAATCAAATTTAAGCATGATAGAAAAGATGAACGGAAATCCCAAATAATAATGTTGTGATTAGCCTAAGTTCTCCATCATTTTCTCATATTAAAACTACTTACATGAAGAAAATCTAATTTTCCTTGGGTCAGCAGGTGGCCTGACCTAGAATAAATCTAAACACTTTAAGTCTAATGTAAGCATCATTATTTAAATCAAACATGTGAACATTGCCATTTCACCCCAAAGCATTTCCACCCATTCTAGTGCATTCTGCTTTCATGATTTCAGCCAGAATAAGAACTCAACTGTCTAGAGAAAACCATATAAATACTCAAATATTCCAGCACACTTCTGGGACAAACGAGATGAACTGGCAGGAGACACAGCCTACCCACATGGGTTTTCCATCAAGTCCAATTGGGATGTCTCTAGCTCCTTCAGAATAAAGGGTTCTCCTTGGTGGGAAGGATCAATTCCTCTCCCTGCATTGTGTAACAGCTCATGCTACATTTGCTCGTGGCACACATGCACCTGAAGAACTGTAGTAAATGAGGAAAATAGAATGGACAGAAACGGAGGTGAACTCAGCCTTAATGAGAAAAACAGGAAAACACAAAATTCTTTTCTTTTTTTAAATGAAGTTCTAATATATAAAATGTGAACTCTCCAGATTGACCAAGTCATGTGAATGTTTATTCATGAAAATGTGCACTTTCTTCCTTCCCAACTTTTTCATTAAACTGCTCTTTGCCTCATATGTAAGTGGCAACTTTTTATGTTCTTTTCCCAGATGGGATGACCAGAAGAGTAAAGTCAACAAGTAAAAAATTATTTATAACTTAAAAATGACTGTTAGGGTTAGCGGTGGGGGAGGGAGGGAAGAAACATAAAAGTCAAATTTGCTGTGCAGTATCTATATAAAGTATACCTATTCCTTAATTTATTCACTCCCTTATGTCCTTAGTACTTTTTCTTTCTTTCTTTATTTCATATCTTCTGTTCATTCTGCTTCTTCCCCATTTATTATGCACTTTTTTTTCACAAATTGTGCATACATTCTAAAACTTCCAGTTTCTCATTGAGCCAATTTCTTCTAATTTTTTAATCTTTTGTAATCCTTCTTCCCCCACATTCTAATTTCTAGAGTCTTATGGTGACAATACAACAATCAAATTAAAATGAAAGCTTAGGGAATGCATAAGTGGTGAAATGGCTGTTAAACAGTGGGAAATCTTAAAAGAGTTAAAATAGATGAAATAAGAACATAGAGGGGAAAAGAGACAGCAAGGATAAAGAAAGAATGAGAAAAATGGGAAAGTAGGCAAATAGTCAACAATTTCTTATTTTAACAGCCCCTGGGTACTCCCAAAATTCAACAATCCCATTCAGTATGTGCTTTATTTCTTTATGCCCATGGAATGAGAAAACAGGAAAGTGGGCTTTAATGAAAGCCTTTAATCCCCAATGGGAGGATGGAGTAAAGGAAATGGCCCAAGAATTGTAAAATGGGAAGTGCTGCTCATTTCTTAATTTACTCATTCACTTTTACACCTTCTTACAGTAATTGTGCCCTTTCTTTTTTTGTTCTATGACATAATTTGTATTTTTTCTTTCATCTCATAGTCATCATTTTTCTATTTTTGTATACTTTCATCCTGTATAAAACCAATTTTTCCCTTTTCCTTTTGCCAAACTTTAAAGGCCGCTTGGTGAGCCTTTGGCAGTCCAATCAGCTTCCTCTCCCACACTCTCCACAGCTGTCCTGGTCCTTCAGCTCACTCCCATTGTCAAAAGACCAAAAAAAAAAAAAAATGGTTACAGGTCTAATTGGCTTTCATTTGTAATTCATGAATCTGGCAGCTTCTATTCTACAAAACAGAATGAGAGCCCCACTGGGCAATGGCAAAATAGTGGGTTTTGTAAGGTGGGAACAAGGAACAGAACAATAGGGAAAAAAAAGCTGATTGCTTAATATCAGGTTACTTCAAGTTACATTTTTGCAAGGGTTAGAGCTGAGGGGATTTCCTTATTACCCTGACTCAGGTAGATTGGAATCTCCCGATCTCAGGAAGAACTAGTCTGTTTTGAAATCCATCTGTTTCCTGAGAGTTTCATTTTGAATGATGTGGCGTTTAGCATGAGTGGCTCCATTTGGTTTGGTCTCGTCTGCTGGGGGCTAGTGTAAAAGCTCTGTCTAAAACAATGGCCTCTTATAACTTTTGTTTAACATCATCTAGCCCCATCACCTCCGTGACTACCCTCCTTACCTTCAGAAGATGACTCTACCTCCTTCCTTAAAGAAAAAAGTAGAGGCTCCCTCATGTTTCTGACCCCTTCATGAGTATCTGATATTCTACTTACTTTTTCTTGCTTCTCTCTGGTCTCAGATGACCAAGGGTCCTGCAGCCCAAAGCTAATTCCTCATCTGGATTCTCAACCCTATCCTTTCCAAGGACCTTACTCTTTCAATTATTTTTATTCCCTATTCCTGTCTTGATCCCATTAGCCTTTGTAATGAAAAAACAATGACAACAACAACAACAAGAAAACACTTATTGATATGAGACTAGTCAGAGGACCACATGGCCAGAGAGGAAGAGGAAGCCAAGGAATAAAAAAAGAAAGAAATGAATTTAATACACCTAGTAAGGAAATAAAGTAGGGACTGGGAGAGCCAGAAAAGAGAAGGAAGAAGGAAAAGCTGTTAAGGGTAGTTAAAGGAGGAGAAAGGTTTGTTCGGAAGAGGGTAAGGTGTGAGAAATGAGATTTTGCCAGGGGAATGATTCGGATCTACTTCAAAGACATGGAAGAGATTTCAGTAAAGACATGTTTCCGTTTGTTTGTGCTTCTCTTAATGTGACACAGTTGTCATTGCATGCGATGTGGCTTCAATAAACTTATACTTACGCTGATATCTCTCATGTTTAAAATGGAAATAAAACAAGTATGCAAAATTAAAAAGACCCCTCGATCCTATATCCGTCCCTGGCTTAGTGCCAAGATTCTTGAAAGATTTCTTTATTCAAGGTCTTGCTTACTCTCATTACACTTTTGAAAAATAGCTCAAAATAGCTACCATTTATTGAGTGTTTACTACGTGCCAGACACCCAAGCTTCACATACACTATTTCCTTTAGTCTTCAAGTAACAATCCTTGCATTTTAATTTGGTTAAAGCCTCATTTCCTAGGTCAAAAGCGTAACTAGAAGCAGGTCCCATGTCCTCAGAGCCATGAGACATGAGTAAACAAAAGCAATCTTAATTCCTCCTCTCACCACTCTTAGAGAGAAGAGAAAGAAAGGGAAGAGAGAAGACGGCTTTTCCCAGAGAAGAATCATGTTTTCATCATCGGGGGCTCATCGAAGGCAAAGTGCGAAGACGCTGACAGGGGTACCCCTGGTAGCTTTCAGGGCGCTGAGAAACATGTTACCCACTTCGGGTTTGAGCACAGGGGCAGAATTCAGAGCGAGGGAGTCTATGTGCACTAGGCCTTTCCAAACATCTTTATAAAAATGAATCTCTCACAGTTCAAATGTAGTCCTGTTGCACAAACTGAAATTCCTGCCTGATGAATTTATATTTAGAAATACCAATGTCCGCATTGCATTTAATGAACTTAACCAATGATTTAGTTTTTCATAGTCACTCTTGAAAAAATTAAGATCTCAATATCTGGATATAGACAATAATTCCACTATCTGAAAGAATTATTTAAACAAAATATAATATTCACCAGGCACTATTCTATGCACTTCACTCACTCAGTTCTCCCAACAGACTTAAGCAATAGGCACAATTATAATTATTATCCCCATTTTACAGATAAGAAATCCATAGAGAAGTTAAATAACTTGCTCGAGTTTACACAGCTAGTAAATGATGTGAGAGGGCTTGAACCCATATCATCCAATTTCAGAGCCCATGGTCTTAACCATTGTCTCATACTTCTTCTCAGTCTATACTCATAAAGTTGAGTTTGATAAATTTGAAGAAAACGCTATCAGGCTCTACCTGTGAGGATTTTGAGGATTTGTTTTCAGAAACTCGTTGCTCTGTTCTTGCATCAAAATGAAAATACTATGATAAGCAACATGTAAACAAATAAAGATGTAAATAAAAATATGTATTTTATTTTAACTTACATTTGTAAGGGTATCTGCAATGGCATATAGACGTGGTCAAATAGCAAAAGTTTTTCTTTAAGCCTTTTATTTCTATTACATCTACTTGCTGTGTTGAAGGTGAACAGCTGTTTGCAATTATATTTCTTCCTCTTCAATATCTCTCAAGTTCTTCTCTCTTCATCTCCTCATTCACTGCTTTCAGGTTCTCCGTCCACCCTCTCACCTCTCACCCTCACCCATGGAATCACTGACAGCCCTTGCTGTTTTCTTGCAATCTTGCATTGTAGATATTTGTATCCATATCTTTCCCATTAGACCATGTTCTTAAATATTTTTGAATGAGTAAATTTTTATAAACTCTAATGTTTACAAGAAGCATTTTAAAATTCTGTTTATGATCATTTTGCTTTGGGAAATAAGAGCAAAAGGTAATGTATCATTTACTGCATAGGAAGTTTCTGTAGAATATTATTTCTGGAATAGGAGAAGGAAGAGTCATACTGAATATGTTGTGCAGTTAGTACGTTAATCCATTTAAAATAAACTTGTATTTGTTAGCACAAATTAGACATAAAAATGATGTACCTTTATATATTTCTACATTTTGTCTACCTAAGGCAGGTAAAGCACAAAAACCAATAGTAATTAGCCCACCACTAATCAGTCATAGAAAATGACTAATTGAGATAGTAATCCATAGAAAAATAATGACTGGCTCTTTTCTCTAATGTTAAAAGCCTTAGAAGAAATGAACCAGTGACGGCTACTCTATATCAGAATAGTTCATTTCGCCTAAGGTGGAACGGGGGAGGAGCTCCATGAGATATCCAGCTCTGGTCAGGAGTGAGTCTATGATGGCTGGCATATTCTTGTGTCTAGATGATGGATGTCTAGTGATCCAGGCCGATTCCTTTGCTTTCCTTGAAGTGAGCAAGATGTTTCCCAGTGCCCTGAAAGCTACTGAGAGTACCCCTGCCAGTGAAAAGTATCTAGGAAACACTGACAGCTATCTAGAATATTCAAATCATGGTCCCAAAAGATTGACTATTATTAAGCATTGTCAGCTCCATCCATCCAAGGGGGATAATCCCCCAGTAGTTCAACATCTAGCCCTTGCAAACTGATTCTTGTCTCCCAGTATCCTCTAGGATAATAGTGCCTTCCATTATCTGTCTTGGCACTGCCAACAGGGGATCTTATAAACCCAAGGGAAACTTTGGAGATCTACAGTTGAAATAAAAATGGAGAGGGGTAGTTGATAGGTGATTGATGCTATTTTCTTCTTTAGTGTGCCTAATCAATGGGCAAGCCTATTCCTTTTTAATACTATTAGGTCATGTAGACTGGTGAGGCTGAATAGAATCCCATTCATTTGTACAA
The DNA here is from genome assembly GCF_009761245.1 of Sapajus apella. Classification (NCBI taxonomy): domain Eukaryota; kingdom Metazoa; phylum Chordata; class Mammalia; order Primates; family Cebidae; genus Sapajus; species Sapajus apella. Next base: position 15,337,625 of record NW_022436982.1, read on the forward strand.
TGTATTTGCTTTAAGGAGTAAGTGTGTTCTGTAGGTGAAACAGGAATAATGTGTGTTTTGTTTTGTTTCGTTTTAAATATCTGTCAGACCAAGTGTGGTAACTCATGCTTGTAATTCTAGCATTTTTGGGAGGCTGAGGCAGGCGGACTGCTTCAGCCCAGGAATTAGAGACTAGCCTGGGCAACATAGCAAAGAATTCATCTCTCCAAAAAATAGAAAATTGAGCCAGGTGTGGTGGTGCACATCTGCAGTCCCAGCTACTTGGAGGCTGAGGTTGGGGGATTGCTTGAGCCTGGGAAATGGAGGCTGCAGACAGCAGTGATTGTGCCACTAAACAATTGCTAGGCAACAGAGACCCTGTCTCGAAAACTAAAAAAAATTTAAAAATATTAAACAAATATAAACAACATAAAATATCTGTCAATGTATAGTTCCCTATCGGTAAGTCAGTATCTCTCTTCCAGAACTGCATCTTTCTTTATGGCACCAAGGAAGGAGCAAACGCTATGGCAAAAAAAAAGAGAAGGCATTAGCAGAGGTAAGGGGTTCCAAACCTGTGCTGCATATTAGACTCATCTGGATAGCTTTTAAAATTTCTGATGCCCAGGCCATACACAAGTCCAATTAAATTGGAATCTCCTTGGGTAGGGTTGGTTGTCTACGATTTTGAAACTCCCTGGGTGATTCCAGGGTATAGTAGGAAACTCCCCATATGGAAAGTTCCTAGCCCAGTTCCTAGTCTATGATAACTGCCCAACACATGCTGCCTACTAACATCCCTTTCAGGTCTTGGAGACTATGGGGAGCAGGGGACAGTGGTAGGGGATGCAGATGGGGAGATACGTGTGTCACGGCATTCCCTACTGCTTCTAGTAGCCAGGTGAAAATCCTAAAGGGAGAATGACTCCAGAAAAAATCCAACTTAAGCCCGTAATTTTAAAAAATTACAGCAGGAAGTTCTAGAAGACAAGGGATTCCCTAAGGATCGTGCAGTTAGCCTCCTTCAGGCTTTCCCTGATACCAGCCTCACTCTCACTTTAGGAGTTATAATATGCCCAGGACAGAATCTTATTTATGATGTGGCTTGAACCCAAGCATTGTGAATAAGTGAGGAAGTGAGATGGTCCCATAGTTTGTTGCTTTGTCCCACTTGGTAGTGCTTTTGCTATGGTTATGATTTTATCATGATTTGTCCCATCTTTCAATCTGGAATCAGGAAGTGGTTAGGTATACAGAAAGCATGTATTTTAGAGAGCTCTCCATGTAACCAAAGCCTTCAATACTGTATTATCTCTATGATAGATGGGAGCAAGCCTTCAATTAAGAGCCAAACCAAAAGACCTTGATGATAGAGCCTAGTGATTATGTGTTTTTATAATGTTGGTGAACACACATTAAATATAGGAAAAATGAGACTGGTGAAATGTGGGATTTGGTTGTGTGGTAATGGAAAGAGCCTGAACTAGGGGTCTGAAGAGCTCAGTTCAAGCCCATTATTAAGACCTTGGGCCAGCCTGTATCCCCTCCTTTTCCCTTAGTGTTTGATTAGCTATGAAATGTAGATGATTCTTGCTGTACTTCTCATAAGACGGTCATGGCAATCAAATGAGATACTCATCTTAAAGGTCTTTGTAAACTGCAGAGTGCTGTTCCCATTACATTATTATTCCAAGAGTCCCAGTCATGGCATGCGTTTTACCTTTCTGGTGACTCATTTGTATTCCTCCCCAGACCTCTCTTCTCCTCCAAACCTAACGAAGACATTTATTGATTTTCTTGCTGGTACTACCTAGACCTGAGAGCTGCATTTTCTTTATCAGTTTCTAGGTTATTTTATTATGTATTCCCTCTTATTTTAAGTTGCTGTATGGCAGACAAATTTTATTTTGCTACTTCTAAACTCTCAGATTTTGCTCTATAAATCCATCATTGAGGAAGTGCAGTTGAAAAATTTCCTATTGACTTTCAAGTCTTCTTGTTATTCAAGCCCAATCATGTGTTAATTAAAAATTCCTGTTGTCTGTAATGTAAAATTTATTTTATAAGAAAACAGATAATTTTGCCTGTCTTAGAATTAACTGGAACGTTATCCCCATTGTGGTGCCTGATGGTGAGAATGCATGTTCAGAGATCTGACATCAGAGCTGAGCCCAAAGCCCTTGTGGGGAAGAAACTCCATTTTATTTATATAACATATCTACCCTTCAAGTTCTCTGGGTTTCATCAAAAAACCACATCTGGCAACAGACAGAGATTCTAAACTAGAATAAGATTTGCCTCCTCACATCCTAATGCCCACATTTATTTGTGATTGTGAAACGCATTTTCCAAAATTCAGGACATCCTAAAAAACAGTTGATAAATTTTTAGTGGCATGTATTTCATGCTTCTAAAACCCTATTTGATATAACTTTACTATTCTTTTGTGTTTAACAATATATGTTCAAAGAGCTACATAAACCTATCACAATAATAAAACTGTTATGCTTTAGCAAACATGTATTTATAAAGCAAATAAAAATACCCAGTAAACCTAAGTGTAACAACTCAGATATTATCAGATTCCATTAGAAAGAAAGACCTCCCTCTTGTGTTTAGTGTGTTTTTAAGGTTTGGCAATATATGCAGTTTGTAATGTGATATAAGTTTCAGATGTACTCCACCCTTATTAAAATACCAAACTGCAGGAGACAGACACTTGGTGTAAAATTAGAATGTATTATTCTAATGATGGAATGCATGATAGCTATGCTGAACTTTATATCAAAAAGAAAACCTAAATTGAGATCTTTAAACAAGGTCAGAGTAGACAATGCATATACACATATACGGCTCAAAAAACAAAGCATCAGAACATGAATAAAAAATGTGTAAGTACTGTAAAACTCAGGACCTATTCTATCTGAACCTCTGTATTACTTAAAGCAAGAATTTAGTTTTTAAATTGAGACATGTTGTTACTCAACTATAGCAATTAAAAAAATATTTGGACATGAAGTTCACAAAAATTCCAATAAAAAGCTTTTACTCTCTTAAACAATGGTTTTCAAGACAGCATCTTATAACAATCAGAGCAAAAGTCAATATAATTTAAAATGACTATATCTAGAATATGTATATAAAAGCACTTCCCTCCAGTTGTATGCTAATTTATGATTTGAGATGAACACCTGGGATTACGGATCTCAATTTCTCAATCTGGAAGAAAGCAAGCGTACTATCATTTGTCTCCATCTACGTCCACTTAGTTAGAAAGTTGTGCCTCACTCATAATTGGCATTGCTGAAATGATAGAAAAGGGCTGTGCTTTCTTAAAAAGAAGACGCTCTACAAACACACCTTATTTATGTATGAAATACACACACAACCAAAAGAGGAAATATTGCTTAGATACATAAGTAATGATAAATAAAGTGAAGGCTATAACAATTTCTGTTACCAACCCTATCAATATGAATATGAACAGCTATCATTTATTGAGCCACTGGCATCCATGAGGCACTCTGCTAAGTGCTTTATGTGGGCTGTGTCATTTTAAAACAGAAATTTTTATGATGGACTCAGGGGGTACATATGCAGGTTTTCACATGGATATGTTGTGTGATGCTGAGGTCTCAGCTTCTAGTGAACCCATCACTGCAATAGCGAACATTGTACCTAACAGGTAATTTTTCAGTTCTTACCCATTCTCTTCCCATTTGGTACGATATCCAGTAACTTACTGTTTACTTTTTTTTTTTTTTGATATAGAGTCTCTTTTTTCCTAAGTTTCTGCCACTGTTCAAAATGGGGATAATAATAGTATGTAGTTCATAAGGTTATTTTGAAGGTTGAGTTAGCATATGTAAAGTTCTTAGAACCACAGTGGCTAGTACCTTATAGCTATTATATATTATATAGTGTATTATATATATATATATAATAGTGTATTAAATATATATATATACTTAATTAAATATATATATATTGAACAGTGGCTAGTACCTTGTAGCTATTATATATGTATTATATATATATATTATATAGTATATTAAATATATATTATATAGTGTATTAAATTATTTCTATTATCAACGTCTTAAAATATTTAGACATTCAAAAACAGACTTAGAGATTTTGGCTTTCCCAGTTTCACAGCTAGTAAATGGCAACTCTAACCCAGGCAGATTTTTTTCCAAGTTCCATTTCTTTCCATTATGGCATGAAATGTCCCTGAAAAAAAAAAATCTTATCTTCTGTTCTCTGAAAAAATTGTTTATCTGAAATACTTTCGTTCCAATAACTAAATTCTTATGGTCCATTATAAATGAAGAAGTTTAAATTTCATGCATTCCTGGGGATTGTATCTTAGATTCATTTTAAATAAAACCTTATATTTACATGTGTTTTGTCTCATTTATCTTTTGGCCATTACCTTTGTCAGTCTGGACATTGCTGGAAACCATTAAATGGGTAGATTACATTGGTAGATGGATAAATACACATTTTCTAAGCAGTGTAGAATAAACAGGGTTAAAGAAGAAAAAGATAGCAAGGGCAGTTGACATGAGAAAATGTTGCTATTTAAATACTTAGTGAGCTCAAGGGAGGGGTAATGGATTTTCCTTGAATGAGAAGGCACTTGAATGAGACAAAAAGAGTAAGGTATAAGTATTTATTTTCACATTCTTTTCACTTTAAATGGTTGGTGATTTGGCGGGGTATGGTCGCTCAGGCCTGTAATCCCAGCACTTTGAGAGGCCGTGGAAGGTGGATTATCTGAGGTCAGGAGTTGGAGACTAACATGGTGAAACCCCGTCTCTACTAAAAACACAAAAACTAGCTGGGCATGGTGGCAGGTACCTGTAATCCCAGCTACTCAGGAGGCTCCTGCTTGAACCAGGAGGGAGAGGTTGCAGTGAGCTGAGATCGTGCCGCTCTACTCCAGCTGGGCGACAGAGTGAGACTCTGTCTAAGGAAAAAAAAAAAAGGTTCGTGATTTAAGAGGCACCATCCAGTTAAATAACAGTGCATTTTTTGGGGAGAAGAGAAAATAACATTAATATACCACAATGAATATAAATGCTGATTAAGAAATGCCACCAACTTTCCAAAGAGTTTTTTATAAAAAATAAAACATGAGGCACATGAGGGAGCATGGCAATGACTTCAGCCATGTGTATATAAGAAGGCTGATGGAGACTTAATCCTTTTCTGGTATGAAAAACTTGCACGAGCAACTACAAACACAAAAAAGAAAGGCTGTATCACCCATATCAATTTATATGGGTTTATCTGTACAAACCACATAAATTGAACTGCCTTGTTTCTTGTTTGGTTGCATTCAAAGAAACCTCACTCCAGCACCCAAAAATAAATAAAAAGTATGTACTATTTCTCAAAAAATGCCAAAGGGAGATGACACTCAAAATACATAGTAATACTCTAAATCAGTGGTCGCCAACCTTTTTGTCACCAGGGACCGGTTTCGTGGAAGACAATTTTTCCATGGACGGGGCTGGTGGGTGGTTTGGGAGTGAATCTCAAATCATCAGGCATTAGATTCTCACAAGAAGCACACAACCCAGGTCCCTCGTATGTGCAGATCACAATGGGGTTCACACTCCTGTGAGAATCTGATGCCACTGCTGATCTAACAGGAGGCAGAACTCCTGCTGAGTGGCCCAGTTCCTAACAGGCCACAGATAGGTACCAGTCCACTGCCCCGGGGTTGGGGAACCCTGGCGTAAATCATGTCCCTCCGTTTTCTTTCTCTCACACTCTTTTCCCTTTTACACTTTCAGGTCTCCCAACTTTTCCCTTTAGTTCAGCCCAGCCTAAAAAACTGCTCTTGTTCCTCTTTCCCTTTTCTTCTAATTCCTTTTATTTGCTTATTACTGTGAAATTGCTATACATCCAAAGAATACATACGATGTGCATGACAGTCTGAATAAAGTTTGAAAAACTGAACACCTGTGTACCTTCCTTCAGAGTCAGAGTCCTCTCTACTCTGAGGTATCTACTATACTGAATTCTGTGTTAATTAATCCTTTGCTTTTTTTTTTTTTTTACATGTAGTTTACTACATATGAATGCATCTCTAAATAGTATGCTGCTTTTGAATTTGATATTAATGGAAACTTGGTATAATTTTCTGTGAGTTCCCTTTTATTCCTTAATGTTTTTGATGATGACGATAAGTATATCTATAAATCACTAATTTTTATGAGCTTCAATGGAAAGTATTCCACTGAAAATATATGCTACAATTTGCTTACCTAGTCTACTATTCGTGGAAATTTAGGTTGATTATGGTTTGGAGTTACTAAGAAAATTGCTGCTGTGAGTATTCTTATACATTATCTCCAGGAGCATATGCCAGACCCTACATAGGGTACATATCTAGGTCATAGAATATGGGCACTGATATGGTTTGAATCTGTGTCCCCACCCAATCTCATGTCAAACTGTAATCTCCAGTGTTGGAGGTGGGGCCTGGTGGAAGGTGATTCAATCACAGGAGCAGAGTTCTCATGAATGGTTTAGTACCTGCCTTAGTACTGTATAGTGAGTGAAATATTGTGAGGTCTGGTTGTTTAAAAGTATGTGGCACCTCCCCATTCCCTCTCTCCCTCCTGCCCCAGCCACATATGATCTACCTGCTTCCCCTTCACCTTCTGCCATGATTGTAAGTTTCCTGAGGCCTCCCCAGATGCAGAAGCTAGTATGCTTCTTGTACAGCCTGCGGAACTGTAAGCCAATTAAACCTCTTTTCTTCATAAATTATTCAGGGGCACGTATTTCTTTCTAGCAGTGCAAGAATGAACTAATACAGGCAGGTTATTCTGTGCCTAATAATTCCAATATTCTGTGAGGGTCTGTATATACAGATTATTGTTTTTACTGATTGGACCTCATGAAGGCTTCCACAGGTTTAGCGAGTTTTGATTAAGAACTCATGTCCCTTGGAGTTTTCTCTTTGGGAATTCTTTAAGATCAGAGATTAAACTATATTGTCTGAGAGAGAATTGGGGTTTACTTCTACTCCTGCAGCATTATCAACATGGACTCACTTTAACCAATATTGTCACCTGAGTTTTTAAGGGGACCTCAAACCCATGTTTGTGAGTAGCCATCCTATGGAGAATTTTTTCTATTCAGAATCATGGTAAAGACAAGGAAGATTAGGATATTCCTTGCCAAGTGATTTTTCTCACTGAGTGTATTGCCATTTGGTTGAGTGGGGGGTTTTGCATCCTTATGAAGGCATCTCCACTCTGACCTACTATGCATCTCTGGCTCTTAGGCTCTGTATCTGGTCCAAGTAATAAAAGGCCAGTAGGGCTTGGCAGTGGATTCCAGGCCAGCCTTTTCCTACTGGATTCATTCTCTTCATTTTTGCCTCTAAGAATTTCTTTTAATTTCCAGCTTAGATTTACATTAAAAATGTAATTTGAAAGTTTTCTTCAGTAGCTTCAGGTGTTCTCTGTCTAGGAGGCTTAGATCATGTTGCTAGAAACTATGTTCCTCTAGTTCTAGCGGTCTTAATCCTGTTTATCCTCTATCAAGGATTTCCAGGAGTCACCTCTGCACTCTCTTTATCTTGCTTGTTTCATTCTTCACCTCTTCTTCCTTTAATTTCCTTTTCTCATTTGTTATTGAATCAAAGCAGCTAGGTATTACTTGAGGGTGTAACATGTTAGAAAGGAGGAGTTGTAAAAAACCACCACTCAACAAAATAAGAGAGGACACAAACAGATGGAAAAACATTCCATGCTCACGGTTAGGAAGAATCAATATCACAAACAGGGCCATACTGCCCAAAGTAATTTACAGATTAAACGCTATCCCCATCAAGCTATCAATGACCTTCTTCACAGAACTGTAAAAGACCACATTAAACTTCATATGGAATCACAAGAGAGCCTGCATAGTAAAGACAATCCTAAGCAAAGAGAACAAAGCTGGAGGCATCAGACTGCCGGACTTCAAACTATACTATAAGGCTACAGTAATCAAAACAGCATGGTACTTGTACCAAAATAGAGACATAGACCAATGAAACAGAACAGAGGCCTCAGAAGCAACACCACACATCTACAACCATCTGATCTTTGACAAACCTGACAAAAATAAGCAATGGGGAAAGGATTCCCTGTTTAATAAATGGTGTTGAGAAAACTGGCTAGCAATGTGCAGAAAGCAGAAACTGGACCCCTTCCTGTCACCTTACACTAAAATTAACTCCAGATGGATTAAAGATTTAAACATGAAACCTAGCACCATAAAAACACTAGAAGAAAACATAGGCAAAACCATCCAGGACATAGGCATAGGCAAGGACTTCATGACTAAAACACCAAAAGCAATGGCAACAAAAGCCAAGATAGACAAATGGGATATAATTAAAATTCAGAGCCTCTGTACAGCAAAAAAAAAAAAAATCATTAGAGTGAACTGACAACCAACAGAATGGGAAAAAATTTTTGCAGTCTACCCATCTGACAAAGGGCTAATATCCAGAATCTACAAAGAACTAAAACACATATACAAGAAAAAAAAAAAGCAACCCCATTCAAAAGTGGACAAAGGATATGAACAGGCACTTTTCAAAAATCTATGAGGCCAACAAACATGAAAAATGCTCATCATCATTGGGCATTAGAGAAATGGAAATCAAAACCACATTGAGATACCATCTCACGCCAGTTAGAATGGCGATCATTAAAAATCTGGAGACAACAGATGCTGGAGAGGGTGTGGGGAAATAGGAACACTCTTACACAGTTGGTGGGAGTGTAAATTAGTTCAACCATTGAGGAAGACAGTGTGGCGATTTCTCAAGGATCTAGAAATAGAAATTCCATTTGACCCAGCAATCCCATTACTGGGTATATACCCAAAGAACTATAAATCATTCTGCTATAAAGACACATGCACACATATGTTCATTGCAGCCCTGTTTACAATAGCAAAGACCTGGAACCAACCCAAATGCCCATCAATGATAGACTGGAGAAAATGTGGCACATATACACCATGGAATACTATGCAGCCATAAAAAAAGATGAGTTTGTGTCCTTTGTAGGGACTTGGATGAATCTGGAAACCATCATTCATAGCAAACTGACACAAGAACAGAAAATCAAACACCGCATGTTCTCACTCATAGGTGGGTGTTGAACAATGAGAACACGTGGACTCAGGGAGAGGAACATCACAGGCTGGGGCAGTTGGTGGGGGGGCTAGGGGATGGACATCATGGGGTGGGAAGGGTGAGGAGGGATAACATGGGAAGAAATGCTGGATATAATATGCACCTATGCAACAACCCTGCATGACCTGCACATGTACCCCAGAACCTAAAGTAAAATAAAAATTAAAAAAAAAAATCTACACAGATAATATTCTAAAGAGAAAAAAAAGAAAAGAGGAGTTCTCAGCTCTGATTTTCCTCTTCCTCAAGCATTAATCAAAAGGGCTTTGTTATATATTGCCTTTCTGTATCACGGACTCACCGTAAGCACTACAGCAAGATTGAAAAGTTCATCTATAATACCTGCAGTTGTGTGCCAAGTTCTATGTTAAGTGGTTTATAAGCATTCTTCACTAAAAATGTCAGGAATTATCTATTCCTGTTTTAAGTATGAACAAACCAAACCACAAAAAGTTAAATAATTTAACTTAAGGTCACACAGCTTAGCAGAGACAAGGCAAGGTTGAACATTAATCTGACTTCTAAGCCCAAGTTCTTTCCATGCTGTCTCCCAAAGAATTAATTAAATCCTGTATACGCTGGTCACCTTATAATAGGCAAATAAGAAATTGGCCCTACACAACTGAGTTTATGATCGTTTACTTAGGAGAGGCCTCAGAAGAATCACATTAGCTATGGCCAACAATTTGTGGCAGGATGCCTGATGTGTTGGCTGGTGGGAGTGGTGTAGGTCCCTCAGTCAACACCTCATCTAGACAGAAAGGTACTAACTTTTCCCAGGATATGAGATGGCTACAGCTGCCACTCAACCAACTGCCTTAGGATATTTTTGTTTCCATCATCAGTTGCTTTGTCTCCCATAACACTTTTAGGTGTGAGACTGAAAGAGGAAGTTCTGGTATCAACTTCTGCCCTCTTGGCTAGCTTGAGTCCTTTGGTTCTTCATTAGAAAGACAATCTGTTTAATATCCATGCCAGTGTTTTCTGGAATAAGAGTTGAAATGTCAACATTATGCTTATCTGCATTATTTTCCTTTGGCTACTTGGTTGGATTTCTTTGCTCTGTTAGAGAAATCAACAGTTCATTGGTTTCCATTAAGTTTCAATTATTGATAATGCAATCAGCAGAGGCTATTTTAGGTTTTGTATAACTACCGACAAACTCTAGTCTCAGTATTTTGGTTAAATTAGACACTGATTTAAGACTCATTCAGAGAAGGAAATCAAATCTTGATTTATCAATTAGCACCACTCCCAGACTGGCTTTACCTTGCCACCCAGACCTAGAAAATGAATGTCATTTGATGGTGTTTCACTGTCCAATCCCTGATTATGAATTATGATTATATGTTTAGGAATCTATACATTTCATCTTATACGGAGCAAACTGCCAGCAAAATGCCAGCTCCTTAAGGACTAGAACACAAAGCAAGGAACACTCAGCTATTCAATATACTTCTCTCTAAATAATTAAAACAAATCCAAGTTGAATATATGGAATGTAAGAAGACTGGACCATGGAAAGAAAGTTAATTGCTAAAATTTTCATTTCCTGAGTTGGCCTATGTTCAATCAAATAATTATTCTGCATTACTGCAATACTAGACATATTTGATATTTCTAGAGATTCATAATATATTTGTTCCAACATATTAGGCACCTCATCAGGTCTGAGTTTTTTCCCAAATACCTTCTAATTTTGCATTCTGCTGATTTTGCATTCTGCTCTATATTCCAGTGTTAGGTGAGTACAAAATTGTATGGATCTTAACTCACCTGTGCCAATTTTAACTAGGAGAGAATCTATGTGCACATTGGTGTCAGAACTGTCATCTTCTGTTTGAATGAAGATCTTCAGAGTGAGAAATTTCAAATGGTAAACACAGTTAATGTTCAGTACCCACGTATTCCTGGATTCTTTGGGCTTGACAACACTTCTACCCTATCCCTTTCCATATGTAACACAACCTTGACCTAAGAGAACTGCTCCCTCTAGGCACAAGAAGTATTTTATGCTCCCCTTCAGTCCCAAACAGAGGGCCTCTACTAAGCAGGGATTGGAAGTTGTGCCAAATTGCACGTAATTGTGCATGATGAATTTGTAATGCAAGCTAAAACTTGCTGGAAACTCAGCTGAGACCACCAAATTCATTTAGTTGGGTTTGGTTGGAGGCCAATCCTTTATTCACTAAGCTACAAAGTCTCTGGAGATTTTATTTGCTCACAAAAATATCTGAATCCAGCACTAGAATCTTTCTCTGCATGAAAACTAAATTAGTGTGATGTTGCTTCCCATAGTTCTGCTCCTTCATGTAACTCTAGGGGATTAAAAGTTGGAAAAAAAAATGGGGCTTTAGAGTATAACACAAACAACTCTTGATGCTGAAAATTTAATTTCCCTATTGTTTGCTTTAAGGGACAACACATCATTAAGTTCAAAGTCATTTAAATGGAAGAACCTACAATTTCCCCCCAAAGCCTGCAACCATAAAAACATTTATCACAAAACAACTTCTAATTTCAAAAGGAATCATATAAATATTAGATGTAATGTTCAGTGACAAAACTGTTGGTGAAAATTGAGAATATACCAAGTAAAATACACTAAAAAGAAATACATCAACATTTTAGTAGTGGTTATTTTAGGAGTGGAATGATTATAGATGATTCCTCTGTTCTTTTCTCTATTTTCCAAATTTTCTATAATGTGACTTTAATACTCTTTATAATAGAAAAATATACTTATTGGAAAAGAACCCTAGATACATTACAGATGCTTTTGTTTTTTCTCGTGCCATTCACGCACTGCTGTAAAATGTAAACCTGTCAACAGTACAACTCACGGAGGCACCCACATTTGGGGGAAAACAATACCATCTTGTATTTTATAAAACTCCTGTATTCCAATGGGCTCAAAACACATTTTAACAAGCTTCATTTCATGATTCTAATCACCATTTTTCTGAGATATGTTTCTTACCAGTTGTTAACTCCTGAGATTTACTCAGATTGAGATTTATTCATTTATTTGGTGGCATGGAAAACAGAAGATGGGAAACTTAAAAATAGTTGTTTTGGGGTCCATTTTCCTGGGGGAAAATGAAAAGTTTAGGATTATGCTCAAGGCATACTAGTCACAGAACACAAGAAGAGAGACCCCTCCCTGTCAATGAAATCCACGTATTAATTGATGGGCACCGGAGTGATTTTTCATGTTAGTTGTTAAAATTTTCAAAACATATTCATAAAGTGCAATGTTTCTCAATAGGAGTGCTACTGACATCTGCCATAGGACAATTCTTTGTTGTGTGGGACTGTCCCTCAATGAAGACTGTTAATATCTCTGTTCCCATATCCTAAATCAACCAGTAACAGTCTCCCCTCAGTGACTGGGGAAATAAAAGATCTTTCATTTACAGTTGCCTCTGTTTGGTCATCATTTCTATAGGGTATCTCACCTCATACAACCCAAAGGATGAAGCTGTACCAATGTGAATTCCATTTTATGGAAGAGGGCCCTGAGGCTCAGAGAGTTCAAAAATCATGCTCAGAATCTTACACCTAGCAAATGACAGAACCAGAATTGGAGTACAGGTTCTGACTTCCTACAACCCAGTGCACTGAAACCATGACATGACCCCTACGTTTCTTGTTTCCCTTCAATATGTTTTTGTGTAGTTCCTAGAGCACATGTCTTCAAGTTACTATTCCTTTATCTTTACTTTCAATTCAATTCAACTCAATCTGGAGTTAAAGTGACTGAGTGAGATAAACAGACAGAGGCAGCTGCTCAGGGATCGGGGGACAGAGCATAACCTCAGAAAGCTACACCAGACACAGGAGCCTTCTGTACATGGGTAGGACCTAGGAAACCACATCTGGCTTCTTCTCACCGTGAACAGCAGCAATAATACAATTACTATATGGTGAGCACTAATCAAGTACTAAATACTTTGCTAGATGCTTTAGTCTCTAATCCATACAGTAATTATGGAGGGTTAACATTATTATTATTGCTACAGAACTGAGGATACTGATGAGGCTCAGAGAGGTTAAATAACTTTTTCAAAGCTGCTTAACAAGACCTGAGTCCAACGTATCAAATGTCAAAGCAGGGTATTTGTGTGGGGTGGGGCATTAACCCTGCTGGGTGTGGACTTCTGGTATAATGCCAACACTTTAATAAGGAACACCCTTGGAAAAGTTAAAAATAGTAAGAATCAGGCTTTATATATATCACACATGATCAAACGGGGTGAAGGCTTACAAAAGATGGAAAAAGATCTGAAAACACAATCTTGGTACAGAAGAAAGTAGTAATCTCCCTAATGGGAAGCTATGAACACTGGCAACGACCTTAATTCAAATATCTTCCTGGTGAGTAAAAAACCACCATTATTAACCATCTCTTGTGTCAAATATTGTCCTCACTATATTTTCCTTTAATGTGGAGCTACTTCTGGGAAAAGAAGCACATTGTTAAAATATAAGTCCCTGATGAAAGATGTAATTTGTGTAACCTTTTCTCAAAGATGATGGGTGCCAAACATTCTTAGGACAGCATCAGATTCTGGGGGCAGAAGAATGGAAAAGGTGGAGGCTAAAGGGATCCAAAAGGGCCCCGATAAAGGGAAGGGGATATCTTCATACACAAAACTCCTTAATAATTCAGGGCAGGACCAGAGCTTATTTTGTACTAGAAAAGGTCACTTCAGCCCAGCATGTGCATGCATATATGTTTGCATGTGTGTTATATGATTGCATATAATTATTATTGCATTAACTTTACCTAAAGTACTGGATAAAAGCATGGCAGTATAACTGCTTGTAGCATGCATTCTAAAAAGAGAGGAGGGTTCAAACATTTTGAAGTCACTGAAATTTAAGATACTCCCAACCCCCACCCCATCCTCCATGACTCCTAATGTCCACTGTAGAAAATTACAATAATCACTACTAGTTAGCATGTGATATTGGGAAGCAAATTCTTAATGGTCCTAATTGAAAAGATATGTTCCCACAAAAGCCTGTGCACAATTGTACATAGCAGCATTATTAATAATAGCCAAGATATGGAAACAATCCAAATGTCTTATCAAATGATTAATGGAAAAACAAATATGGTATTTGCATAAAATGGAACATTATTTAGGCATAAAAAGGAATGAAGTGTAGATACATGCTATACCATGGATGAACCTTTAAAACATGATGCTAAATTTAAAAAGGCAGGCACTAAAGGCCACATATCACATGATTAGATTTACACGACATGTCTAGAATGGGCAGACTCATAAAGATGGAAAGTTGATTAGTCATTTCCAGGGGATAAGGGTTGGGGAAGAATTTAGAGTGACTGCTTAATGGGCATGAGATTTCTCTTTAGAATAATGGAAACATTCTTGAATTAGTGGTTATGGTAGCAAAACATTGTGAATATCATAAAATAACTAAATTTTATACTTTAAAATAATGAGTTTTACGTTATATGAATTTTATCTCTATAAAAAATGCAAAAAAAGGTCTTAAGGGTCTTACTTTTCCCACAAAAGGAAGGAGCAAAGAACAGAAAAATAACTGACTCCAACTATCATTTGCTCCATATACTTCAGTATGTGAGGATATAGTTCTGAAGTTAACTAGCATGCACTGAACTCTCCCTTATTCCAGGCACTGTAATGTACCTAATATATTTCTCACTTAATTTTCACAACCCTAAGTATATACTGGTATTCTAAATGTGCAGATGGGAAAACTGATTAACGGACTTGACCAAAGGAACATGCCTATGTAATTGGCACAGCCAGGATTTGAAATATTTAGGTTGATTTGCTCCAAAGCCTAATGCTCTCATTCACAATTCAATATAGCCTCCTGGGAAAACAGGGTGAGAGGGAACTTTAGCCTGAACAACAACAAAGTAAAATATATTCTTCTTTGGAGTCTAATCCATAATGGGGGGATAGGGATATGCAGAGACCTGGACGGGGTGGAGAGTGATCCAGGCCTGAAGTGATAGCAGTATCATTCTAGCAGAATAATAAGTATAGAGATGGAGGCTGCATAGTTGTAAATGACAAGGCTTCTTCATTTTCATACTTTCCCATTCTAGGTTATGGAAAAACAAATGAAATACATATTATACCTTGTAGTTGGCAATACTTAGACTATTGAGCTTTTGGCGCTATATTTGACTATACTTAAGAACAAATATGTATAACGAAAGAATACAATTCAGATGAAGAAAGAAGAACAAGATTCAGATTTTGAAATATTATCCTTAGGCAAAGTTGAAATAGTAAAAAAAAAAACCTAGCAATGCTTAAGCTAATCTCTGCTTTCCAAATACCCACCAAAGAATCCTAGGAAGCATTTGAAGTATTCCTCTGATTAGAAAAACTCTGATCTAGAACTCCCTGCCCTCTAGGAATCTATGGTGCAGAGGAACTCAGTCCTCATCCTTTTTTTATTTTCTGGTGAAGTGAAATGGAACATACTAATAGTGCTTCTACCAAAGGGATTACCAATTGTTGGACCTCAACATATTTTTAATTAAAGCGCTTAATCAAAATGTTCTTTTGTTTTTTTAAAAGGATTCTTTTGAATTAATTGAAAAAAACTACTTTGCTTTGGGTGGCCCTACTTAATAATTTTAACTAAGAGCCTCCAGAGGAGGTTTCTTTTTAGGGCATATACTCTAGGGCCCTTTCTATTAAGAAGCATTAACTTACACATTTCAGTACCCAATAACTTTTTGCAAATTTGAAGAAAAGATGTGCCAGTATGGTTGACATATGTGTAGGCTTTAGAGATGGGTGGTAGTGACAAATTTGAAGCCTCCCAGCTTTGGCAATATTGTTTAATAGGTATTGAGAGGACTCTGTGTACACATTACTAAGAAATTGTTATAGGAATCAGCTAGGACAAGTTATGCTAGGAGTGATGGACTTTAAACTCAGTGTAGATAGGTCTCAGCACAGATGTGTACAGTGTATGCAGTATGTGAAAACTTTTCTGCTTCTTAGAACATAAATTCAGGGACCATAGTTCTTTCTTTTTTATGATGCTAATCAGCAGTTTGCTCTAAATCTTCATTTACGTAGATTCATTCTTGTTGCCTTATCTCTCTGATCAAGGCGCTTTTCCCTTACCTCCTGACTTTGGTTTGGTATGTGTCAGTTTTATTGATTCATTTTAATACCTTCAAAAAGGTAGTGCAAAATGAAGTAGGAAAATTTTGTGTGTGTATGTGTTTTCTATTGTGTATTGAGTAGCTGCATAAAATGTTTTAGGCGGCAGATGATAGCTTTTTTTTTTTTTTTAAGATAGGGTCTCACTTTGTCGCCCAAGCTGGAGTGCAGTGGCACAATCATAGCTCACTGCAGCCTTGAACTTCTAGGCTCAGTTGATCTTCCTGCCTTAGTATCCCAAGTAGTGAAGACTACAGGCACGTGCCACTGACAGCAACAGGAGGCAGCCAAATGCTTAGGCAGACAGGGGTGGGTCCCTGGTGAAACACACCATCAAGCAAAAAAAAACAGCCGGAAGGCTACGGAAGGCTAAAAGATCCCACTGCTGGTTCTGGATGAAACTCGCAACCCAAAGTGAAATCTTCTGCTGCTGTTTGCCTGCCTTCTCCTATTCTGAGCCCATAAAAAGGCCCAGGAGTCAGCCACGTTGAGGGTACGTTCCACCTTTGGGTAGGGAGACACCCCCATGTTCCCTCTCCACTGAAAGCTGTTTTCATCACTCAGTAAAACTACCCGCCTTGTTCACTCTTGGATTGTCAGTGCATCTTCATTCTTCTCGGGCACAGGACAAGAACTTGGCAACCACTGCTCAAGCCAGACTCAGCCCAGGTGGGCCAAGTGGGTGGGCCATCTCCTGCAGCAGGTAGCATGGCCGAGCAAGAACCAGGCAGGGCATCGCTGGCTGGAGGTCCCCAGCTTGCAAAGTAACCGAGAAGAAAATCCTGTGTCACCACTATGCCTGGCCAACTAAAAAAATATATATATTGTAGAGACAGGGTCTGGTTGTGTTGCCTAGGCTGGTCTCCAACTCCTAGTCTCAAGCAATCCTCCCATCTTGGCCTCCCCAAATGCTAGGATTAAAGATGTGAGCCACCATATCTGGCCAACATTTTTAAATTTAAAAAAATTTTTTTAGTATGAAGCATTACTTGATGTATTTAGGGAAAGTTAAACAAACTAAGGTTGATCTAAACAACCTTGTAACATCCACTCTTGGGGAATATTCATAGACTGGTCTGAAACAGAATGGAGTTTTAGATACTATATGTATTTTTTATCAGTGTCTTTCATTAACACAACAGAAATACAGTAAAATAGCTTTAGAAACATCTCATATTCTTATTTGAATCTGAAACTGGGTTGTACAATTTTAAGAATCCTTGCTATGGAATGACAACTGAGAGGGATGAAAACACCACCTCCAACTTTTCAGCCAGCTTAATATTTTACTGGTACTCCTAAAATACACATACTTTATGCAAAAAGCTAAGCCATTTGATTAGCCTGCTTTAGACTTGTTATAAAAATTGTATGTATATATACTTTATATTACAGCTTTCCACCATTAAAGAATTTCTTCTAGAGTTCCAAGCATCTTCGAATAACTGGTGTTTGGTTCACTTTATAGTACTGCCTGAGAAAGGGAGAACAGTGGTATCATTCTACAAAGAGACGTAGTAGCAAAAAGGTGAAACAGCAGGATTCGAGGGCCTCCTCAGTGAGCATCTCACAGGTGTAGGCTCTAAACTAGGAATTTCCAAACCTGTTCTTGCTGGAGCTCCCTGGAACTCAGCATGAAGGAGAAACGGGCAATATTAAGGTGCTTTGTCAATTTTCCTAATCCACATATTTATTTATTTATTTATTTAATTTTTTTTAGAGACAGAGTCTTGCTCTGTCACCCAGGCTGGAGTGCATTGGTGCTCTCTCAGCTCACTGCAACCTCTGCCTCCCCAGTTCAGGCAATTGTCCTGCCTCAGCTCCTTAAGTACCTGGGACTACAGGGTGTGCCACTATGCCCAGCTGATTTTTATATTTTTTTAGTAGAGATGGGATTTCACTGTATCTTAGCCAGGCTGGTCTCAAATTCCTGACCTCAGGTGATCCATCCACCTCAGCCTCCCAAAGTGCTGGGACTACAGTCATGAGACACCATGCCTGGCTCAGATTTTTATTTTTAAACCATCATAACCATATTAGACACATGCCACTCTCTCACTTTTAACCACTGCATTGCCTGCTGTCTGCACTAGCATGTATTTGTACCTTCCAGATTCCTCTTCAAAAATGAACAGAGGAAGGGATAATGACACCTCGACTCTTACTATATGCCAGTGATCTCGTCGTGTCAGGAGAAATGGATTCTCAATTAAAAAGAAGTGACATCCGACGTAACAGCAAAGTTTCTGAATGATCACTTCATATGAAGGTATCACTCTACTTATGGAATATGTGGTTATGTCATTTATTTAAAAATCTATCTAACAACTTAACCAAATATGTGAAAAACAAGCAGAGACAGAGATCAAGATGTAGGTACAATAATATTTACTTATATTATCAAAACCTTTCAAATATCTAAAATAATATCAATGACTAGTTAATTAAATTATGGTACAATTATACAAGGGAGCACTATAAAACTAAAAAGGTAATATAAATATGTATTTATATCAGAGACATGTATGTAATATATTACATTATAGAAGGAAAGTACATTGAATATGTTCTTATTTTAGCAAAAAAAGAAAATCAAAATGTATAGGTATGTATATGTATGGAAAAAAACTCTGGAAAGATGTACATGTATATAAACATATATACATGTATAGAAAATCTCTGGAAAGATACAAAATGGAAAAGGGTAACACTGGTTTCTATTTCTGTGAGGTTAGATTATGACTTTTAACTTTCTTTATAATTGACTGAAGTTTCTAAGGTTTTCTGCAGTAGGTATATAACATTTATGTAATTAGAAAACATAAGGTTATTTTCATATTGGAGGAAAAGGAGATTGAATTTTATACACCCATCTACCCACCCATCCACACAAAGAAGGCAACCTCTGGTTTATACCTTATAACTGTGAAAACAGAAGATGTAACTATGATTTTCCATTGTCCCCTGGTGGAGAAAGTTTATGGGTATCCTTAATAGCTACATCTAACCGATAAAATATTTGATTCCAATGTCAGATAAGTTACAGCTTTATGGGCATCCTTACTAACTATATTTAACCCATAAAATATTTGAATTCAAAGTCAGATATATTATAGCTTTACGACGAAGGGTGTGTCCATGTTCATCCTAACCTGTGTGTTGGTGGATTACACCAAAAATCCTTTTGCTCTCCATAAATATTATGGATGTCCCTGGATTTATCTCAAAAGCATGTAAAGTTACTGATCCAGTTCATGTGGGAGTAAATTCCTCAGTAAGCTGCGTTAGAGCTAGACACTTGAATCCAGGTTTAAGGTTGATTTTACTTTAGTTTAAATGAGTTATTAAGTAAATACTTGAAACCACGTCTAGTATGTAGTAAGTGCTATGTAGGTATTAGCCACTTTACCACTGCTGCTACTACTGTTTTTACCACAGTGATGAAAAAGCAATTCAAAGAATATCCAGGAGATAAGAATATAAATGAACTGAGTTCCACAGGGCTGCTCTTGTGCCCCAGTATAAGCATGCCTGATATTCAAATCAAGCACGGTCATATGAAGTAATCGCTGTAATGGAGGAGCCCAGGGCAGGGGACCTAATGCTTCAGGAATGCTCAGTGAGCACATATGCTAACACTCAGGGTCTGTGCCTCTGTCATCCAAGAAATCTCTACCTTGCCACAGTTTATTTCTCACTGTATTAAGGGCCTAAAATGGGATTAGTCATAGGCTACCAAATGTATGTTATTTGCTTACGTATGTTAGAATATATCTAGGAGGATTCCTAAGAAATAAGATATCTAACAGACTTTGCACCTCGCCAGGGAAGCTACATGATTGAGAAATAGAGTAAAAACTTATTTTTCCTGTATACCCTTTTGTAACTTCTAATTTTTGTACCCTGTGCATTTATTGCCTAACAAAAATAAAATAAAATAATCTGATGGTTTTCTGTAGGGAATAAATCAAAATGGAATCACATGGAGTACATTTTTAGATATGGGTGGAAAATAGACTATTGTGTTACTAAGGTACAGAGGCAAAGGGACATGAGCACTTACACATACAATTATCATTAATACTGGGATTGAAAGGAAATTTAAATGTAATCCCTGACCTGAAGAAGCTGGCTGTCAGAGAGAAGACATGCACTGGAACAGTTACACAGAACAAGGCCTAGAATAGGACACTAGGTCAGCTGAGTTGAAGAATTATTTGACTTGGCACAGGTTCTCAGAATACTGATCTGTGAGATGGGTAGAAGGAAGATTTAGAACAACATCCTTATCCAAAGAGTACCTATAAATCATTTCCAACTCTTACAGTATCTGCCTTTTGAACCATTTCCTCCACATAGTAACACCTGAAATCCTGTACAATTCACTGCATGTTTAGTATTCCAAACACTTCTTACAGTGTTAAGAGATTTCTCATTAGTATCAGTCTCTATGGTATACGCGATTTATTTTCCATTCCAAGATGCACTAAGGATAACACTACAGAAGCCACAACTGTGTATTTTAAAATAAGAACAAAGAGGCCAGGCGTGGTGGCTCGTGACTGTAATCCCAGCACTTTGGGAGGCCGAGGCAGGAGGATCACCTGAGGTCAGGAGATTGAGACCATCCTGGTCAACATGGTGAAACCCCGTCTCTACTAAAAATACAAAAAATTAGCTGGGTGTGGTGTTGCATGCCTGTAGTCCCAGCTACTCGGGAGGCTAAGGCAGGAGAATTGCTTGACCCTGGGAAGTAGAGGTTGCAGTGAGTCGAGATCACACCACTGTACTCCAGCCTGGGCAACAGAGCAAGACTCCGTCTCAAAAAATAATAATAATAAAAATAAATAAAATAAGAACAAAGAAGAAATCCATTTTATATATTTCGAACTTGAGATACTAAAAAAAGTTTGTTAAACCCTACCAACTACAGTAGCAGCTAGGACAAGAAAGTTCATCTACTACTTTTCATGGCTCTAAAAGTAGCTACAAATTACCGAGTAATTGTAAATAAACAACTAGGTGATCATTGATATTTGAAACCACTGTCTATAGCCCGTAACTACCAAGTGAAGTATAAAAGAATATTTATATAAATTTCTTTATTTAAAAGGTCTAATTTTCTGGTGTCAAAGCTACTCTGTACTACATTGGTTGTTTCAAAGAATGTGGTTTCAGGTAGCCAGCACATGTATTTTTAAAGGGCAATAAATAGAGAAAATATTCCTAATTAGAAGATTTGACTGAGCTACAGGTTAAGAGGGTCTTAAATAGTGTACCCATTTCAAGAGCAGAAATGAGAAGGTCAAGTTTAAGTTTTCTGGGAGGTCTGTCCTGTTTTCGCCAAACAGTTCTTTTCCCTGTTAGCCTAAACTTACCAAGTATATTTTTAAAGAATTATGTGCAATCAAATGCCAACATTCTCTCTACCCTCCTTGGGAAATAGGCATTATTAAATGCACCTTCTCCCATCACATTTCCCAATACTCTCAGTATTAAACATCAATGATTAAAAAAAAAAGGGTTCTTATTTACGTGTTCTTCATCTGGTCAAAGATATGACTAATAATGCCTTGCAAGTGAATCATTAAAACTTTGAGAAACTATCACCATGTAACTTAAACACCTTTGGCAAATTGTTTTTTAAAAAAAGGAGTTTGGACCACACACAGGTTTTCTTTTTTTCTTTTTTCTTCTTTTTTTGGTCTTTCATCTTAAAAATTATTTTCCTCTCCTCCCAAGGAACCTGACCTGCTTTAAATCTTCCCCTGCCGGATGATGTAGTGTCTTGCGTCACCTTATTAATCTAGATGCAAGGCATTTGTTTCAAACTAGAAAATCCATGTTTAGGCAGGCAGCTTATTATTTCATGTCTCTTTACAATTTCAGTTATTTCAATGTAACGAGGTTACAAATAGCTAAGTCTCATCCCATTTATGTGAGATACAATTTGTTTTCTCCATTGCTAAAAGCTTCATATAAGAAATTTAATTTCATACATACGTCTATATAATACGATGCTTTGCCAAATCTCCTCTGACAAAATTCTATGAAGTTCTTGCCACCTTTTCTCCTAATAGAAAAGTTTGAGAATATCATACTCTGTATTTTGCCTTGAGACTAATAAAGTTTTCCTGCCAATTCCATAAAACTCTGAGGTGGAAAACTGTTCTTTCCAATTCACCTCTGTCTCTAATAATGTGAGGTCTCTGTCTGGCCAAAGTAAAAATGTATACCCTCTTCAGGTGAAGGAAACGTGGAAATTCCAGAATTTACCATTTTGTTATGATGGTTTCCAGTGTGAAATAATTAACACCAAAACCAACTCTCCAGAACTTGCTTTATTCCTACAGATCCTTGTGTGAAGTCCAGAACAACCCCCCACACCCCGCCCCGCACCTTTCTGTTCTGGCAACTTTCTTGTATTTCTAGACTTAAACTCCTGGGTTTTCGAAGAAAACAAATGTTTTCTCCTTACTCCTTTCCCTTCTCAATATGCAGCCAATTCACCTTCATGGTTATCTCACCCTTGGGGTAGAGGCTGGAAGGGAAGGACTGGCTTCACCTTTCCCTATGGCATCTTGCAACTTCCCAGCTTTTTTCACTGGGCCCAAATTCCGCAAAGTATATGACCTTCCTTCCCCTCTGGCCTTAGCAGTAGCAGCTCCTTCTACATTCAGACCTCTCTTCAGGCACCTGAAAGAATAAAGCCATTGTTCGGAGGTGCACAGCCCAGCTCCCACTGCATGAGTTTGGCCCACAGCAGTGGCATGAAGAATATTCTGTGGTTCTTACACACCTGGGGACCAGGTGGAGATGTATCAAAACAAACTAGGAGAGGGGAGTGTGCCGGGCCATTTGCCACATTAGTTAAACCCCTTTCCAGATCTGCTCCCCCTTCTCTAGCTCTTTGAGGGTATTTTTCCATTTCTGGCTGTGCTGAGGCCTGGGTTTCTGCACGCCAACACCACATTGTGCTTTGTTGTGTATCTGTCTTCAGAGGTCTAAACCCAAAGAACAATATTAGGTTAGTGCAAAAGTCATTGCTGTTTTTGCCATTACTTTTGCACCAACCAAATAGAAAGCATCTCCCAACTAAGAGATGTGTGCTTCTAAAAGCTAAATGCTCTGAAAAGTCTGTGGGGCAGAAATTCTCTCTCAAGTCAGCTCTTGAGAGCATCATTGTCTGCAGTCCAGTCCATGAGTAGGGCTTGTGCCACAGGCATGGTAGCCCAGGAATGACTGAGGTTTACCTCGAATAGATTCCAGCCTGATGGAAATGGGCAAATGTGTTACTAGGTTTAATTTTCTAAAGCTGGTAGAGGAGTCAGGAAAACTAGAAAAGGATACCAAACATTTTCCACTAAGGCAGGGACTCTCTTTGGGGCCCTTTTATATGCCATGCAATTGCATTTACATCTTTTTAAGTCTTCTCAATAATATCTTGAGGTTTATCATATTCATTTAACAAAACAGGTAACCAAAACCCAACAAGCATAAGGCCTTCATGCACAAGTTTGGTCTTCTAGAAAGACACAGAGCAGGATTGAAAACAGGGCTTCTGACATCTGAACTTCCTTATGAGCTACATAGCTGCCTATGCTTTCTGGGGAGTCATTTAAATGCAGCCGTAAAGTTGTGATGACCAACATGTGGCCATCTGAGTTTACTGTTCTTTGCAACATGCCTTCATTGTTTTCCAAGTTTGCCCACGTATATGAGAGTGATAACCATTTACATAAGTCTTAGTTTCTTCTCATTTTCAAATATTCAGGTGCAGTCAGTGTGAAGGTTAAGAGCACTGACTCTAGGGGTGGGTTTTCTGAATCCAAACCATGTTTCTGCCACTAGTAAATGTATGACTTTGGACAAAGTATTTAAATATTCTGTGTTTAATTTTCTTCAACTTTGAAAAATAGGTACAATAGTAGTACTTACCTTCGTGGTCAATATAAGGATTAAATGAGATAATATACATAAATACTTAGTAAAATGACTGGCAATACATGTTCAAAAAATGGTAGTTATTATTTTATATAGCAGTTTTATATCACTGTAATAATATACATTTTATCTCACTATAAAATCATTATTTTACAGCAATTAAATTTAAAATAGCCTTAGACATATACAAAGTAGGTTCAGTGGAAAGAAGGCAAAAATCTGGATTCTCACCATAACTCTGGCCAAATTTATGACTTACGGGCCACATGGTCCTGGGTAAAGCATCCACAATTCTATTTCACCTACTCTATGTGTAAAAAGGAAGTCCGCAGTTGGTCCTGATACTACTTCCAGATCTTTCCAAACATATGCAATTTAACATATCTATGAATTATGGAATGTACTACGTAGCAAGTGTCATACTTCACATTCATTTGATCACTTCCGTGTAATAAAAACATTCCCATTTTATGGATGACAATAGTGAGGTTTAGAGAAATTAAGCAACTTGTCCAAAATCCTAAATTCATCCTAAACACCTAACTTAAAAACAAAGCAGCGCTTGAAATGAAAAGCAGCGTAGTGGAAGTGGTGGAAGTTGTGTGCACGTCTGGCTGGCTCTGTGTGCTGGCCCTAGCCCCCGTGACTCTCTGTCTGTTCAGCTAGGGACCCGTTAATGAAATCAGTAACGATGGTCTTTGTTTTAACCATCCAAGTTAACCGAAAGTTCATTATAAACAGAAAATACTAAATCAATTTCCTATTAGCAACAATGAGTATTTTCACTGCTAAAAAGATTAATAAGTGTGAGAAGCTAAATTTAAATCTACAATTGGCGAGAGATTAAACTAATTCAGGTCTATTTTGGAAGGAAGCTTTTAAAAGACCAGAACTCAACTTTTCAAGTTAACAGGATTCAAGCTTTCAATGCTTTCCTTTCTCCTTCCCTTTAACTAAAGTCAACTTTGTATTTTTCATCTTGTTCTTGGAATCTTTCCAGGTCACCTCTGTTAAGAAACACAAGGCTTTTGGCACTGAACTTTTGGGAATGTGCCCACATCTGCCTCTGAATGTCTGCCTGCCTACCTTTGATGCCGCATTCAACACCTAACTTAAAGCAGTGCTTGATACAAAAAGCTTCTCAGAGCACAATGGGTCCAGCTCACCAGTCAGTCGCCTCAATGATAAATATGAGCAAAAAGGCCTGAAAATCCCAAATAGTTCAATATTCTAAGGCAGGCCTAACCGATTTTCATTTGGGAGAGGAAAAAGAGCAGTGCTTTCATTATAGAGAAAGAAAAGAATAAATGATGATGACAGCTTTGCTGATTCATTGTTTTTTTAAATAATTCTGAAACAGTCTAACTATGTTGGTGTCACATAGATTCTCCCCAGAGCTGAAGAGGTTTTGTTCCTATATGTATACGTACTTTTTATTTATAATAAGGTTTTCATTTTGACATGATACTCCAACTTAAAAGGCAGAATTCTTCTTCACTTTAGTGCTTTAGAATTGAATATGTCATTCATCATTTTGGTGGTCCCAGTAAAATGCCCTGGAATTCTCATCCCAGTTTTCCATAGTTACGTATTTATCCATATGGTAGCAATATTACTACAACCAAATTCCTGCCACCAGAGACATCAAATTGTTGAACTTCAGTCCCAGGAATACTTTTTGTATCTCTAAGAAGTAAATTTCTATCTGTAAATTATTGGAAAAAGATAAATATAAGCTAAAGCAATATTATGTATTACCCTAGAAGCAGGGTGACCATTCACATAAAAAAGAGGAAAAGAAGAGACTAAGGCACATTTCTATTTCAAACAAGATGAGCCTCTACAAAGTTTGGAAGAATTGAGTCAAAAAACCACTGTGACTGAAAAGCAGGCAGTTATAGCAAGAGCTCTATATATTTGCCTCTGAACAATAGCTTTCTTATTCTCGGAACCTGAAGAAAGATGTCTGAGGCGAGGAGTTGCTTCTACTGGAAAATGAGTGGAAGGAGAAGAACGTCCTGGGGCCTTCCATAGTCTGACAGATCATCTCCTATTTCCGGCTCTGCCCACGTGAGATTGAGCCTTTCAAGTTCAGTAGAGGCGGGCTGTGGTAGTTAAAGACACAGTAAGGAATCAGGTGGCCTCAGGTCTTTCTCCATTTTCTTGTTAACTAGGGGGTGACTTCAAAAAATGTCTAAAGATTTCTGGGCTTCAGTCTCCCCATTCAAAAAGGAAAGAATTCAACTAGCCAAAATCAAAGACCACTTTTACTTCTAAAGTTTCAACTGCGTGCAGTGTAATCAAGCAGGACTTTCTCTATACTCCAGGGGGAGTCAGTGGGAATAACAGTAGCTATCTTTTCCTGAATGCTTTTCTGTTCTAGGCACGTTGCTAGGGTTTTCTTCATGTGATGTTCAACCTCCTGGATGACTCTCCAAGGTAGATTTGATTCCTACTTTACTGATGAGGAAACTCATACTTGCTTAGAGTCACTCAGTTAGTATGTGGGAAACCTGACAAACCCAGACTGCCTGGCTCCAAAAGGTCAAGCTCTGATGCTCCATACAGTGATCACCATCCAACCCCACTCTGAGAGAGGCACTCATAGGAGACCGATAATAGTGATGCTGACCGAGCTGGGTGCCTAAGAGGCTGGCCGTATGCAATGTCTGGGAACACTGACAGGCAAAAGCGAGGACAAACTCCTCTACAAATTGGGGGTAACACTAGGATTACCTCATCATTTCATCATTGTAGGGATTCATATTTGTAAAGTACTGAGACCAACATGTTTGTTAAATTTAAACAAATAAATAGAAATCTCCCGCAAGCAGAAGGCTAATGGATGTGTAGTGCACAGGGTCAGGGGTCAAGTACATAGTGGAGAGGATTAGAAGTGGGTAGATCCAGGAACAAAGCAGGACAACAGAGCCACAAAAGGAGAAAAGTGAGAGGGCCAGGCCCACTGCTACAGAGTGGACTGAAGTCCTTGACTTGTTTGCGGGACCTACAGTCCTTGAGTGGATCTCCATGTTCCATTCCTCATCATTGGGGTATCACCTGCCACATGGGTTTATGGATGCTAAGGGGCCAATTCTGCAGCTCAGGGTTCTGTGTTGTGCCCATGGCATCTGGGCTGTGGAATCCCATGGTAGCTGCTACAGAGGCAGCTCCTCTCACTTCTGAAATGCACATTCATTCCCTTTCCCATTTGCCCTGAGAATACTCTCTAGTGGTGCTTACATTACAGATGCAGCATTTAAGATAACTGCCACAAAATATCTTACTTTTATTATTATTTTTGCCTTGCTCTAGTGTATTGACTCTGGAAACAAAAGAAATCATTCTATTTGTAGAATTCTGTTTCTAGTAGTGGTATCTCCATTTACAAAATATACAGTGATTCTTGATTGCTGAAAATGTCAAATCCTGGAAAACATAGTGTTCCTACACTGATGTTAATATCTATCTTGAAGAGTTATTGGCCAAAGATTCATTTGATAAACGTGATTTTTTTCTGAAATGGTGGATTCTGATGATTCAGATGATACTGATGTTAGTTCTGTTTAGAAATAACTCCAAGAACAGTTTTTAGATTTTATTTTCACATTGAAAATGAGTTAGATTTGCTTCAGCCTCAAAGACTGTGTTTATGTGAAATTAAATGAGCATTGGCAGTGAGCTGCACTTTTTTTTTCCAAGAAGGAAAAGGGTTAACTTGTAATGTTCCCTTATTTAGGCTGTGGTCAATGTGCTGTCTGACTTGGAGATATACTTGACAGACACTTAGATCCAGTAGAGAACTGGAAGTCAGAGTGAAAGTGAATGTGAGGAAAATATAACACTGTCTCTGAAGGATCAGACCAAACCTCCAGGGACAGGAGAAGGAGGTCGGAGTCACCTGGTCACTCTCATTTCTGTCGGAAGCAAGGACCATGCCTTTGAGCTTTGTGGAGAGATACCCACAAGGCTGTCAAAAGAGGGCCTCCTGAGGGGACCTGTGCTTAAACACTCCATCAGATGAGGAAAGAGCTTCCAAGGTTCCCTGTTGAGCTTCCTCCAGAGCCCCATGGGCTCTGAACTCAGATCAAGTCTTGAATGTTAGTTTCCAAGCATGTGGTGTGCTTATACTCAGCCCCTGTTGCTACTGATGTTTCCACCTCTGCCCCACAGCTGCTCATTTTCCCAGCCCTGTAGCTCCACTTATGTCTTTCCTAGGATTTTGCTTTGCTACTCCTGTATCAATGTTAATGGCCAAAGGGAACACCAGGATCCAACAACCCTCAATTCGTCATCACTCTGCACTCTCGGGATTGGACTTCTCCATACGGAATGCTAAAATTTATTCTATTATTACCATCAACAAGAGCCCATTTGTGAATCTACCATGTGTATCGTGCATGCACTTAAAGGTTTCCAAGTTTAAAACATACATATAGATATGATGCAGAATATGTCATTAAAAATAATTAAGGACAGGTGCCTGCAATAATAAAACAAAAAACAAAACAAAAAACCGGTGCTTTAGAACACTGAGGCAGAAGGATCTCTCGAGGCCAGGAGTTTGAGACCAGCCTGGACAACACAGTGAGACCTCATCTCTATAAAACAAATTTGTTAATTTAAAAAAATAATTAAAATGGTATTAAACAGCAACAGGAAAAGTTAGATTACTCCTTTGAGAATCCGAAGTTTTTCATGAGAAGGATATAGAAAATAAATGAAAAAAAAATCATTAGAGCCTAAGGAATTTTAGTTAAACAAAAGAACTCCAATGTTTGGGGAAATCAAACCCTAAATTTCGATAATTAAAACATTTTCTATGCTTACGACAAAGAAGGTAAGTTCTGGACTGCATAGACAGCCTTTAGGACTGTTATTCAATTTTTTTAAAAAATAGATGAAATAATTCTGGGGAAAAGTTTATGGTTTAGTACTTTTTACTAAAGATGAAGAAATTACATGGGATTGTAGCAAGAGACATTCTCCTGGACCTCAGGAGAGATTTGCATATAGGGAATCATAAACTCTGCTCCTAGGAAAGCAAGCATGCTTATCACATTTTTCAGACATTAAGCTGTTTTAGTAATAGATTGAGCATGGAGTACCTGCCGCAGAGTCAAGGATTCAGTAAATGGAATCCTTCAAGCACCAATGCCCAGGGACCCTATGCCAGATCAATGCATCACAGTTTATTACATCCTCTAAGACAAATTCTAAGAAGCTTAAGGAGCTCAGATGGTGCAACCTAATCACTACCGTACAAAGCTTTGAAATAAGTTTTCATCTCCTCATTCTTTATCCAAACCATCTACTGTGGCATAGACATGTGAGAAGGTAAAAGCCTAAAAGAGGGTTTAGAATTAAGAACCATTTTAGTTCAATTGCACTCACTACCAATGACACAAATATATTCCCTGGGAGTAATCAATCAGGATTATATATTCTCTTGGTTTACCAAGGAAGGTTGAGTTTAAGCCAAACTGGCTCCTACTGGACTTATGCTTGTAACTGATACTCACTTTTCATTGATCACTGGTGGGGTCTAGATCATGGAGCAGAAAACCTCATTTTTAGAAATTAATATGCAAATAAGGGAGAGAGAGGATGGGAGAAGGAAAACAGGCAGGAGAGGCTTAGGATGAGGTTTGAAAAATGAAAGGGGAAGAAACATGCTTTAAAAAATGTATATGGGCCGGGCGCGGTGGCTCAAGCCTGTAATCCCAGCACTTTGGGAGGCCGAGGCGGGCGGATCACGAGGTCAAGAGATCGAGACCATCCTGGTCAACACGGTGAAACCCCGTCTCTACTAAAAATACAAAAAATTAGCTGGGCATGGTGGTGCGTGCCTGTAATCCCAGCTACTCAGGAAGCTGAGGCAGGAGAATTGCCTGAACCCAGGAGGCGGAGGTTGCGGTGAGCCGAGATCGCGCCATTGCACTCCAGCCTGGGCAACAAGAGCGAAACTCCGTCCCAAAAAAAAAAAAAAAAAAATGTATATGAGGAAACTTTCCTAAAAGAGAACAAAAATCCTAAGACCTACAAAACTAACCACTCAGTTGATGTATATGTTAAGGAAAAACTTTTATTTCCTGTAGAGACAGGGTCTCGCTATGTTGCCCTGGTTGTTCTCAAACTCCTAGCCTCAAGCAATCCTCCAGCATCAGCCTCCCAAAGTGCTAAGATTACAGGTGTGAGTTACTAACCTTGGCAAAAAGCCCTCACATTTTTTGGAAAGAGAATGAGAAAAATGGGTGCAGTCCAGTGAGAATTATGCTCACTTCCATTAAACTGAAGTGTATCTTGTCATCTGAGCGCCAACAGCCATATTACAGGAAATGCTGATATGCTAGGGTTTGTTGGCAAAGAGAAGTTGAGAGATCAGAAGTGTCAGAGGAAATCTTCCTTGAGTCCAGTTTCTTTTAAATTCAGAACAGAGAGAAGCAATCCTTAAGAAGCTATTAAACATTATAACTTAAAGCAAATGAAGACTCGGAAATAAACAACCAGGACACAGATTTTCAAAGGTCTCAGCTTTTCTAAATATGCACAACCACTTGTGGAAGAGGAAGGTTGGGCAGGACTAGCCATGATGGCCACCTCCTCATCCCTAAAAAATTCTCACTAAACCATGGTCAGATCTGTTAGAGGCCAAAAGGTAAAAGTTAAATGCTAAAAACATATACATATGTTTAATTGTAAAAAATGATGGTATTTTCTAATATAATGTCTAAGTTAGAGAGATGTAGTTAAAATGAGTCAAGCTACGAGACAACTTTCCTAAACGAAAGGACCCTTCTCTTGGTCCTTTTGCCATGCTATTCTCTTTGCCGTTTCTGCACGCCAAATGCTTCTTACCACTTGAGTTGATACTTGGGAATAGTGTCTGAAAGTTACGAACCAACATAAAACCCATGAAATAAGAGTTAAAGTGAATGACCTATATACTCTCTAAATATTAAAAATAATTTCTCAAACGAAGAGCCAGGAAAAATAAAATTAATTTTCCCAAGTTGTAATCAGCTTGCAATTTCATTCTGCCCATGCCCTATCTTTTCTATGAATCTGGGACTAACCCCATGTATAGATATTGGGTGAGAAAAGTTTCACAGAAATGAAGGACTAGAAGTGGGATTGGGCTTGAGGCAGCAAGTGGGAAAGGACGGCAGCATGACATTTTACCTAATTCATTATTTGGTCATATAATTAATAAATCTTCAATACAAAAGTATTCAGTACAGAGAGAACATGGCATCATGTGGTATATTATGCCCGATAAATATTAACCAAACCAAAATGGACATCAACCAAGCATACATTTACCTTAACCCTTAAAACTTATAGATGTTATTTTTCATTGAACATAACACCTTGCTTCAATGCACATTTGGTTCAGTTCTCTCCCGTTACCTGCCCTTGGCATATCTTATTTTATGTTTACATAAGCAATGGGAAAATATTTATCCATTAAGGTCTGTTAAACCTTACAGTGAAGTTATATAAAACTATAATGAATTTAGGGGTATTTTGTGGGGTGATAGATGACAGGTTTTACTGACTTAATTTCTAAAATAATGAGAAAGTAAAAAATGATATTCAGTTTGTTATTCAACTAAATACTTATTAAATATTTATAAGTTATTCATCCAAGCATGATGACAGCAATTATAATACAGTGCAATAAGTGTCATCATATAGGAAGTCAAAAGGGCTATGGAGGGACATTTACTTTGGATGTGGAAGACCAGAAAATGCTCTCCAAAATGAAAGACATTTAGAAACTGAAACTTTAAAGATGAAGGCAAGTGGGGCCGGGCGCGGTGGCTCACGCCTGTAATCCCAGCACTTTGGGAGGCTGAGGCGGGTGAATCACGAGGTCAAGAGATCGAGACCATCCTGGTCAACATGGTGAAACCCCATCTCTACTAAAAATACAAAATATCAGCTGGGCATGGTGGCGCGTGCCTGTAATCTCAGCTACTCAGGAGGCTGAGGCAGGAGAATTGCCTGAACCCAGGAGGCAGAGGTTGCGGTGAGCCGAGATCGCGCCATTGCACTCCAGCCTGGGTAACAAGAGTGAAACTCCACCTCAAAAAAAAAAAAAAAAAAAAAAAGATGAAGTCACGTTAGAAAGACAAAGAAATGATGCGAGTTAAGAAGAGAAAGGGTATGATGAAGAGTGTTGAATAGGCAAAGGGAATAGCATAACAAAAACCCAGACAAAGGAAAACAGCATGAAACTTTCAGAGATAGAAAAATTTTCAATAAGACTAGACTACAAAGCCTGAGAGAGGAGTATGGAGAATAAAACTGAGAAGATGAGCAGAGATCAGTTTGTGGGGAGCCTTGCAAATCATGTAGGGAGTCTGGGTTTAATCCAGAGGACAAACTGAAGTTGCTAAGGTGTTTGAAATAGGGACTAGAATGATCAATTTTGTGTTCCTGACAGATCATCACGCTGCAGTGCTGGAACAAACCATAAGCACAGCAGACTGATTGGGAAACTGTAGTCAACACCCATTTGAGAGGTGGTGGGGTCTGGTCTAGGCTAATGACAATAATAGTAACAGTGGGGATGAAGAAAAAATAAACTGATTTTAGAGACAGGTAAGTAGACTGTATTAGTTTGTTCTCATGCTGCAAATAAAGATGTGGCCAAGACTGGATAATTTATAAAGGAGAGAGGTTTGTTGGACTCACGGTTCCCCATGGCTGGGGGTGCCTTAAAATTATGGCGGAAGGCAAATGAGGAGCAAAGTCATGTCTTACATGGCAGCAGGCAAGAGAGGGCAAGTGCAGGGAACTCCTTTTTATAAAGCCATCAGACCTTGTGAGACTTACTCACTATCACGAGAATAGCATGGGAAAAATCCACTCCCATGATTCAATTACCTCCCATGTGGTCCTTCCCAGGACACATGGAGATTATTACAATTCAAGGTGAGAGTTGGGTAGGGAGACAGAGACAAACCATATCATAGACGTAATAGAGCTTGGTGATTACTTGAGTTGCAATCAACAAAGGAGGAGAAAGATAGTTTAAAAATGTAAGAGAAGATTATGAGTTCAGTTTGGGATGTATTGAGTTTGGAATATACACAGAACTGTGAAATATTAAGAGTTGGATATACATTTGGATTTGTAATTCAAGATATATATCTGAGTTAAAGATTTTAATTCAAGAATAATAAGCACACAGATAATAATTGAAGTCTTGATAACACTGACCAAGAGAAAATATGTACAGTGAGAAGAGTAAGTAGCATAGGACAGAATCTGACAAATTATTGTATTCCAAAAATGGGTGAAGAAAAAGATACTCACCAACAAGATAGAAAGAAGCAACCAGATGGAATAAAACCAAAGAATTGGTGGTGTTGGGGAAGCCCCAGATTTCTCGTTTGTTTCTCTTTCCTCAAAGCTACCAACAGATTTTAAGGAGAAAGTAATCAGCATTGTGAAGAGAAGAGGACTAACCTCAGATGCAAAGTGCCCATTGGACATACCAACAAGAAGCATATTGCTAACCTTGCTATGAGAATTTTAGTAATGGGGGACAGGAAAATCCAATTTACAAAGGGTTAATGACTGATAGGAGGTGAGGACAATTCTTTGAAGATACCTGAATAGGAAGAGAGAAATGGGACAGAAAATGAGAAGAATGAGAGGTGGATGGATGGAGAATGGATTTTTTTTTAACAATGAAAGCGTCTCAAAGACATTTAAATGCTGGTATGAAGGAGCCAGCAGAGAGTAGAGTTTGGAGGCAGAGGAAAAGGGAATAATCAAGCCTGAGGCAGTGGCTCACACCTAGTATCCCAACACTTTGGGATGCCAAGGCAGAAGGATCATAAGACCAGCCTGGACAACAAACTGAGACCCCATCTGTACAAAAAGTTAAAAAAGATTCCTTTGGGTATATATGCAATAATGGGATCACTGGGCCAAATGGTAATTCTGTTTTAAATTCTTTGAGAAATTGCCAAACTGCTTTTCAAAATGGCTGGACTAATTTACACTCCCACCAACAATGTATAAGCATTCCCTTTTTTCCACAACCTCGTTACTGTCTGTTATTTTTTGACTTTTTAATAGTAGCCATTCTGATTGGTGTGAGATGGTATCTCACTGTGGTTTTGATTTGCATTTCTTCAGTGATTAGTGATGTTAAACATTTTTTCATATGCTTGTTGACCACATGTACTTCATCTTTTGAAAAGTGTCTGTTTGTGTCTTTTGCCCGCTTTTTAATGGGATTGTTTTTTCTTGTAAATTTGTTTAAGTTCCTTATAGCATCTGGATATTAGATCTTTGTTGGATACATAGTTCACAAATACTTTCTCCCATTCTGTAGGTTGTCTGTTTACTCTTTTATAGTTTGTTTTGCTGTGCAGAATCTCTTTAGTTTAGTTGTGTTTCTGCCATTAAAACACATGCATGAGTATGTTCACTGCAGCACTATTTACTACAGCAAAGACATGAAATGCCCATTAATGATAGACTGGATCTTTAAAAGGTGGTACATATAGACAATGGAATACTATGCAGCCATTAAAAAGACAGAGATCATGTCCTTTGCAGCAACATGGTTGGAGGTAGAAGCCATATCTTAAGCAAACTAACACAGGAACAGAAAACCAAATACCGCATGTTCTCACTTGCAAGTGGGAACTAACTTTGAGGACATATAGACACAAAGAAGGGAACAACAGACACTGAGGCCTACTTGAAGGTGGAGGTTGGGAGGAAGGAGAGTATTCAAAAACTACCTGTTAGGTATTATGTTTATTAACTTGGTGACAAAATAATCTGTACCTCAGGCCCCTGCAACGTGCATTTACCAATATAACAAGTGCACATGTACCCATGCACCTAAAATAAAAGCTTTAAAAATGAAAAATAAGTTGGGCAAGGTGGCACACACTTGCAGTTCCAGCTACTCAGGAGACTGAGGCAGGAGGATCGCCTGAGCCCAGGAGTTTAAGGCTGCAGTGAGCTATGATCATGCCACCGCACTCTAACCTGGGGGCAGGGTGAGAACTTGTCTCAAAAAAAAAAAAATCCAAAACCAGAAAAGTGGATAAACAGTTACATGAGGTGTGAGGACTCTGAGCAGGCAGGAAGAGTAGGAACCTGAATGGAAATAGAAAACCAGGCACTAATAGGAACGACGCCCACTGAGACAGGAAAGGGGCCAAAAGTGGATGCTTATGTGGGAAATCCTTGATGGGAGACCAAGGGAATTCCAAGCTGATGACTCTTTTTTCCAAGCTAAGAGTGAGGTGGAAAAGTTAAGGATCAGTGGTGGGAGGACATGATTTTTAAAACACAGTTTACTATGGAACCCAGGAAGAGCAAGCAAACTATGGAAAACAGTGCTGACTAGGTAGCTTTGAGGACCCGGTTGAGGTTGTAGACCATGCATTCACAGCACAAGTAATCAACAAAGTTGTATGGTCTTTCTCCATGGGTCCTCAGGACCCTAAATAATCTTTCTCCCTGTACTCCTTCATCTTTTGCCCCACTCCTGCAACCAAGCCAGATTTGACCACCCACATACCTATCAGAGCTGCAGAACCCAGCTCAGATGGAGCCCAGAATTCCCATTTGGCAGGGAAAAAGTTTGGCCAATTTCCAAAGTTCAATAATATGTTCAGTCCTTCTACACCTCTCAGTATTGTGTCTCCAGATGTCTCTCCTTGAAGATACAATCAAAGTAGATCACCCAAAGGGAATTTATTTTCTCCATGAACTGCAGCACCAGTGATGATCAACATATGAAAACTTGTGTATTAATTACATTCAGTCTGTGAGGTGAAGAGTTTAAATCTTAGCTCATAGTGGAGTAGTTAACAATAAAGCAGACTATAGAACTTGTTTCCTTGGCCTAAATTCCTATTTTGCCACTTAACTAGCAGTGTGATCCTGAGTTAACTCTATAACTTCATTGTATCTTAGTTTCCTCATCTGTCAAGTGAGGATATTGATAGAAAAGAAACAGTGGGGATAATAACTGCATTTGTCAGGGTTCTCTAGAGGGACAGGATAGATGCATATATGAAAGGGAGTTTATTAAGGAGCATTGACTCATGCCATCACAAGGTGAAGTTCCACAGTAGGCTGTCTGCAAGCTGAGGAGCAAGAAGGAAGCCAGTCCAAGTCCCAAAACCTCAAAAGTAAAGAAGCCAAGAGTGCAGCCTCAGTCTGTGGCTGAAGGCCCTAGAGCCCCTGGCAAACCAGCAGTATAAGTGCAGAGTCCAAAAGCTGAAGAACGTGGAGTCTGATGTTTGAGGCCAAAAAGCAACCAGCATGGGGGCAAGCAAGATGAAGGTCGGAAGACTCAGCCAGTCTGGTCCCTCCATGTTCTTCTGCCTGCTTTTATTCTAGCTGTGCCGGCAGCTGATTAGATTGTGCCCACCACGACTGAGGGTGGGTCTGCGTCTCCCAGTCCACTGACTCAAATGTTAATCTCCTGTGGCAGCACCCTCACAGACAAACTCAGGAGAAATACTTTGTATCCTTCAATCCAATCAAGTTGACACTTAATATCAACCATCACAGAAACTCACTGCATTAATTCAGAAGACAACTTTAAAAAAAAAAAAAAAAAGCCTGGCACACAGTGAGGTTTATGTGCATAGTCATGATATTATTATAATATCATCATTAGAGTTTCTTTGCTCCCACACGGTCCCAATGAGATGGCCATCTCTACAAACACAATTTGATATTTATTTATAAACAGACAAAGATAGAAATCTAAAATCTAGCCCAACATTCACATTAACATGCATGTACTGTCAAACAGTGCCTCTAATACTAGTAAAGCTAGAGGTGATGTTTTTGGTATACAGGGAGGGTAAGATTTGCCGAGTTCCTTTCACTTTTTGTAATCTTTCACTTCACCTATCTATAAAAATAGATCTTAGGCTACATTAAAAATTTTAACTTCCATGATGTGAAAGACTGTGTATTGTCTACAGAATTTGATATTAACCACATGGTTCTACTTTTTACATATTTAGCCCTGCAGATTGTTATGCTCAACATTGTATGTTTTTCTCTCCATTGTACTTTCTTTTTGAAAACTAAAATAATCTAAGCATCTTTCTTGCATGACTTTAAGTATTCAGATCACTTTTTTTTCCCCCACTTCAGCTTAGATCTATTCATGGCTGATAGTTCTTTAGGTAGAAAAATTGTTGCCTGCGGTTAAAAAAAAATTTTTTTTTGAAATTACATCTTCCCCCTAAAAGCAAAATGTTTAAGGACCATGAATAATCTTTATAAGCTACTTAAATTTTCTTTGTCTTACAGACAAAACAACATTTTTCCTAACCAACTCTAAGCTATTTCATAGGTCTATCTACCTGGAACACAAACTCTTTAAATGTTTCACCAGAATTTATTTAAAATCTATGACATACATTTTAGGATAAGGCTTAGGTAAAGTATTACATTATCGTTTATGCTATGTGTAATGTAATAAAACCTGAACTTATTTACTCATCTTCGTATAAGACTATGTCTTAAAGAAACTTGATTCAATGCCCCTCCCATAATACTAGGTTAATTATTCTCTCTTGTAAAACTATAGAATATACCCCTTCCTATAGATGCTAAAAGCAGGAATCCAGAACTCCTGTTTTTCTTGGTGGAAACATTTCTACAACCTCCCAAATTCAATTAGGCAAACTTTCAAATCTTCAATTATCTGTTGTTCTATGAAAGTCTAAAGGTAATAGGAGCCCATTTAAAATATGGTAGCACCACCAAACACTTTCAAAATCTAACAGCACTAATGTATATTTTACATCACTAAAATTCCAATTTTAGTTTTGAAGATTTATTTTTGGAGTACCTGTTTCTAAAATGGGAAAGCTATAAGATTATTTAATGGGGATAGTAAACATTAATACTGTCTTGAACTGGGTCTTATAACATATGAGGCACCTAGGAGGGGTCCAGAATCTGTTCTATTATGGGGTCATGTGTCCTCAGAAAACTAGGTTACAATAACCAAACATACACAATACCTTGGTAGAGATTACCACCTGTCGCAACCCCATTATGGAGACTGTGGTACACTGCCTCCCCAGACTGGAACCAATCTGTGGTCGGTAAATTGGTTGTTGGAAAATATAGAACCAGGAGTTCAAAACCAGCCCAGGCAACATAGAAAGAATCCATCTCTACAAAAATAAAAAAAAAATAAATAAACAAAATAAAAAAGAACGAGAGGAAAATGAGTTGAATAGCTGCCTAGAATATTTTCTGTCTGCTGCCTTAATCCAATTAGAGATATGTTAAATATAATTTAAAAAAACCCAAATATGTAAATACATTGCCTCTCTTCTACTAGAGCTGGAGCCCCATGGAAAGAAGGACATACCTTTATCAAAGATCTGTTATCACCCCTTTGATTGTCACTGTCATTACACTAAGTTGCTGATGTAGTTTCATAATGCCTTATGTAAACTTCAGGTTATTAAGAGATCTAAATTATCAAAAATTTTTATTATATATGATATACAAATAATTCTTCAAGAACTTTATATGATTACATGCATGAGGATCTATCTTGATTAATAAAACAATAGAAAATATTCCAAATAAAGGATGAGAAAAGGAAATGCTTAGAAAATTGACCAGACAAAAATTGTTTTTTCCTTCAGACTTGGACATGGGGCAAAAATCTCAAACTTCTGATGAATTATAATCCTTCCTTTTTTCTTATAATGGAAGTGGTAGCTTTCAATAAAAGAAGAGAGAAGTCTTAATTCTATTTGATTTTTGTTTTTTCCCAAGTCCCGGTCTTGTGACCTAAATTGATAACAGGCTCTATTTGTTGGAAGATTATGCTGTCTACCATGTGAGTATGGAAGAAATGTAGAAAGATGAACTGGTTTATATAGAAGATGATCTGTAAGTATGTACAGTGTTGAAAAAACGAAGAAACACAATATTGACTGGATAGTACCACTATTAGGACTAAGAATTTCAAATTTGCAATCCAGCCAATAATGTAGGACCTAAGTTTGGAATTAAAGTGGAAACAGCAGCACTTTAAACAAGGTAGAATGGGCATAATTCTTTGGTATAGTTTTTCATGATTCACAATGTAATATGTAAGAACTAATCTCTTACATATGTGTATATGTGCACACGTGGATGCACACAAGCATTTGTTAAGGAGCTGATGTCTTGAAAGCATCTCTCTGTTGAGGGTTTTCCAACAGAAGGATGCATAGAGCCCAATCAGAGATTCACAATTCAAATTTGTAATGTGCTTAGAAAATGAATGAAGTGGTACTCCCGGGACCAAAGGCAGACTATTTAGGCACATACTTCTCCCTTTCCATACATTTTTTCATTAAATGCTTACTAACACTCTAAGATGTATTATTAATCAGTTTTTACTATGATTTGAAAGCCACACAAACTTGTCCAAACTTCAAGGACAGTAGGAGGAAGATCTGAGTTTGAATCGAAGTTGGTTTCACTTTAGAGCCTAGGAAATCTCCACTTAGCACAGTGTCTCTGGGTTGCTTGTGAAGCTAGTTGATTCTTAGAATTGGGGCCTCTAACCGAGAATCTGGAGAGACCTTGTATACATCCTGCTGCCATGGTCAGGCCTGAATGCTCTAGTTAGAGGCTCAAGGGTGTGAATTAAGAATATTGCCTGTCATATTAAAAATAGGTAATCCCTCTGAAGAGTCTCAATACAATTACTCAAATCAGAACTTTCTTTTTTCTAGAACTGAGTATCAGAGTAAAATTGGTCTCCTCTGATGAAGTCATCTTTGCTATTTTACATATAATGGAAATTCCTCAGGAAATCTCCTGACCAAATATTGTACTCAGTTACAGCAACTGGTTTACAATATTTTGTCCCTGTTTTTCTATCTTTTTACTGTACTATCATTTACTCAACCCACTGTACTTATTTGTAAAGCTATATTAAATCATTTTTTACAAAACTGGCTTGCTGTATTCATCCATTCTCATGCTGCTGTAAGGAAATACCCGAGATTGGGTAATTTATAAATAAAAGAGGTTTGACTCACAATTCCACATGGTTGGGGAGGCCTCAGGAAACTTACAATCATAGCAGAAGGGACCTCTTCACAGGTGGCAGGAGAGAGGGAATGACTGCCAGCAGGGAAAATGCCAGATGCTTATTAAACCATCAGATCTCTTGAGAACGCACTTACTATCATGAGAACAGCATGGGAGAAACTGCTCCCAAGATTCAATTACCTCCCTCCAGGTCCCTCCCATAATATGTAGAAATTACAGGGATTACAACTCAAGATAAGATTACAGTGGGACGGAGCCAAACCGTATGACTTGATATAAATACATGGCAACATTAAAAAAAAAAAATCACACCTGAAGCCATTTTGAAAACCTTGGTCACCAGATCCTTTACTTAATAGATAATCTGTGATGTAAATTTCCTGGTATTCTGGCCATTCAGGCAAAAATACATTCTGAGGTAGGAAAGAAAATAGGGGAAAATAATGCCTACTAGGTGCCAACAATGATTGGGTACTTCTTGTGCATAATACCATTTTTTTTTCTTTTTTTTTTTGAGACAGAGTCTCACTCTGTCACCAGGTTGGAGTGCGGTGGCACCATCTCAGCTCACTGCAACCTCTGCCTCCCGGGTTCAAGCGATTCTCCTGCCTCAGCCTCCCGAGTAGCTGGGACTGCAGGCGTGAGCCACCCTGCCCAGCTAATTTTTGTATTTTTAGTAGAGACAGAATTTCACCATATTGGCCAGGATGGTCTCAATCTCTTGACCTCATGATCCACCCGCCTTGACTTCCCAAAGTGCTGGGATTATAGGCGTGAGCCACCATGCCTGGCCCCGTAATACCATTTTATTCCTTATATGCTTACACATGATGAAAGAGATTTAGATGCTCATTAAGCTCACGAAGCTCATAAGTGTCAGAGTTGGGATTTTAAATTCAGGTGTGTCTGAATCCTAACCTTATGCTCTTTTCACTCCGCCACTAGCCTTCTGACACACTATTGCTGAACTCTGGTGGTCTAATAGGCCAGAGGATATAATGCCTACAGTTTCACCTAGGAAAATAACTACATAGGCTCTAATTTAAATAACTTCACTTATAAACATAACTGTAGTTATCCACAAACTCTATTGATGTTATATGTCCATATTGTAGCAAATTATTTGAAAAAAGGAAAAATTAAAATTTGCAGGTACGGTAGCATGTGCTTTTATTCTCAGCTACTCAGGAGGCTGAGGCAGGAGGATTGCTTGAGCCTGAGAGGTCAAGCCTGCAGTGAGCTATGATTGTACCACTACACTCCAGCCTGAGTAACAGAGCAAGATTTTGTCTCCAAAAAGAAGAAGATTGGCCTGTGGGTATTAAAAAGATAGCAAGGAGAGAGCCAAACTCAAACTATGTGATAAAATGGGGCATGCAGATAATTTTTCTCTGTTTCTTATTTTAAGGGAAATTCTGAATCCACATTTCTACTTATCATGAACATATCCATCCCTATATTTAAATTTATAAAAACTTTATAGGACTCCAGGCTTTTCTCAAATAGTACATAAAGTGTATGCTTACATCTATGTACGATAACATGAGCTGGACAAGATCCAATGAAGAGTATAAAAGTACAGTGAGGAGTGTGTCTTTTGTAGTTACATAATATATTGACTTTAGGCTTGTACTAGAAGAATTGTTCCTTACCTCCAGCTCCTGAATTTACTACAGCTGCCAAACACTTCCAAAATCTCTCAGTCTCAATCCCAGGGCTGGAGAAATTCCACATCCCTTGGAGATCAAGTTTCGCATCAATATTTTGGTGGGCTACTTGCCAATGCCTTATCAAGGAAAAATATAATTATAGGCGAGACTTCAGCAAGCTGATTCTATAATATTCTCCCCTCCTGTCTCAGCTGCTAAAATATAATATAATAAAAGTGATATAAGATACTGCATCTGCCCTTTTGGTAATTCTATTTTCATTTTAGTTCCATTGCTGGATTGAGGAAGACTCCAAGCCATGCCAGAGCTACTGATGCACAGCTCCTAAAACTCTAGAATCTGATTTAGGAAAGTTACAGCCTCAAATAGAATTCAAGATAGAAAGGAAAGGTGGCAGTAGGATAGAAAATTGGCGTTTTGTGGCAAATTAGGCTTTTTTTCCCCCTAGAATTTCTCTAATGGATAGTTCAACCTCTACACCAGAGATAAAATTAGTACAGGGACTTCAATAATTCATTCATTTTGTCTATGAGTCCCTGGGGGCTTATTTTATATCACCATGTGCAGTGCATTATAACACCAAGGCACAGTTCAGGACTAATTACTATTGTTCATTCAGACTGAATTATACTAAGGTTTCACCCTACAGTATATCCAGGAGGGAGGCACAATGTGATCTCTGGTATCTTAAAAACCATACGCCAACTCAGTGGGGTTAGATGATACTCACACAGTTATTATTTTAAAATACAGTTTTAAACAAAGACTTTTTATGGCTCTTCATCAGTTATAGACTCAAGTCCAAATGCCTCAGCATAACATCAAAGACTTTTCGGTCCTTTGGCTCACCCTAACACACTTCCTTAGCTTCCTTTCTCACTCTTTTCCATGAACATATTGTTCTATCGAGCCTTATTCCTTCTTGCAGTCCTTCCAACAGCTCCTTTGTCTTACACCTTTGTCGCCTTGTCACGCTATTTACTTGATCTTGGAGCCACCTTTTCTCCTTCCTCTGTCTGTGAGCACCTTCCACCAAAACCTACACATGAAATATGCCCTGACTACACCATACCCAGTCGAGGCTGCACTAATTATTTCATAGTCACATGACTTTATCCTCACTTCTCTTCCTCTAGCTACATGAGCTTCTTTGAGCAAGATCATGCTTATCCATCTCTGTATGTTGAACATCTGGGACAGTCCCTGGCATGTAACTGGTGCTCATTAAAGAACAGTTAATCAGCTGTCTTATGCACTTGCTTTTATAAAAGCCAAGTATTTCTTAAAATACAGTCCCCAACTATTTGCTTGCTTAGTGCTGTATCTTAAAGGTTGTATTTCGTTCTAACTCATATTTGTCTACATAGAGTCACTAAGTATTAGATTCCACGGAAGGAGCTCAGATCTCAGTTTTCCCACTTTCTACTGTGTGGATTTGGGATAATATCCCACATGTCTATAAAATGGAAATAATATTTGCCTTGGAGGAACACCTGAGATAAAACACCTGGCACACACTTGGCATACAACAAATGAACCAACAGAATTCATTTCAGAATGATAACATCAGCCTCGGGCATCCACATGGAAAGCAGGACGCTGAGGGACTAGGATGAGAGATGTTAGTTTCTGTTGATGAAACAAGGAGGGTTATGATGGAGCACAGAATATTGATTGGGAAGGCAGTCCTCAACTGTGGCACCACAGGGGTGACTACAGTGCCAGTGGATACAAGAGTGGCAAAATCAGGAAGCGGTAAGAAGGGTAGAAGGAAGATATTCAGGAAAACTAGGAGTCCTAATACCTGATTTCTGAACTGATGATACTGAAATTAACAGCCGCATTTATTGAAGACTTAATTGTGTCAAGTGATTTACAAACTCTCTTTTGTCCTTCAAACTACCTTGCAAGGTAGGCATGGTAAATCTCTTCTTAGAGATGAGGAAATTAAGTCCAGAGAGGTTATGTAAAAGGAGACACAGCTAGTAACTGGTGATGTCTGAATTCAAGATGTCAGTTTCTTAAAAGCCGAGCTCTTTATACCACCCCAGTCTGCTTCCTAAAACCTCTGAAGCAACCAGCTGCTCCAGCTATCAACATTATCGATGTGAGTTAACTGATTAAATAAGGACATTTTATTTGTGGGTTCTGTTTTTACATTTAAAATAGGGAACTTCATTAAGTCTCACTCCATCACATGAAAAAGGCAAGGCCTGTTTTCACCCCATTATGCATATGAAGAAACAAGACTCAGAAATTAAATGCCTAAGAATTA
This sequence comes from Sapajus apella, assembly GCF_009761245.1. Taxonomy (NCBI): domain Eukaryota; kingdom Metazoa; phylum Chordata; class Mammalia; order Primates; family Cebidae; genus Sapajus; species Sapajus apella. The sequence continues at coordinate 15,381,980 of NW_022436982.1, forward strand.
CATATGGCATATACAGATATTCACTAAGACACATGTTTATATATTGACACCACTAAACTGTAATCTTCAAGAGATCGCGGCCTGAAACCGTTCTGCTAACCACTGTATATGCACCGCCCGGTGCTGGCCATGGCAAATACAAAGCAAAGAACAAAGAACAGCAAGGTCGCTGAATGAATGAATGAATGAATGGATGAATGGATGCATAGATAAATGAGGAAATGAATGCTTTGATGAATGAATACCATGTATTCAGAGGAAAGGCATGAAAACTTTGGTTTTGGCCAGAGCCCTTGGGATACATGGTCAGATGCCTTGCAGGACCTAACTAGGTTTGCGTGGCTGATAAAGATAAGCCACTGCCTCTTTGAATGAGGAGTTTTAAGTATTTTCATTTGAGCAGTTTAGATCCCTAAACCATGAGAAAAACATAATAAATCCTTAAGTGACATTTACTTCATAACATTTAAAAGTATGAATTTAACATTCTTGTAGCAGACACATTTTGGAGGACTCCCTTGGGTCACACTCTAGCTCTAGGAATTGGTTCTTTCTCTACCCCAGTATATGTTCTTTCACTTACATCCATGAGATTTCTCTTCATGAACTTAATACTTGAGTGAGTTTGAGGGTATTTTAGTCTGTTTAGGCTGAGGCATATTATAAACAACTGAAACTAGGGTATATTATAAAAAAACTGAAATTGATTTCTCATAGTTCTGGAGGCTGGGAAGCCCAGGATTAGGGAAGCCCAAGATTGAGATTCAGTGTCTGGTAACAGCCTACTTCCCATTTCATAGATGGCCATCTTCTCACTGTGTCCTCACAGGTAGAAGGGGCAAAGGAGCTCTCTGGGGCCTCTTTTATAAGGACACTAATCCCATTCATGAGAGCTCTACACTCATGACCTAATCACTTCCCAAAGGCCCCATCTCCAAATATTGTCACATTGGGGATTAGCTTTCAATACACGAAATTTCGGAGGGATGCAAACATTCAGAGTATAGCAAAGAGTGGGGGTTGCTCTTTGAAAAAGCTTTGATTGGACAATCATCCGAGCCAAAACGTACACTGTAGCTGTAGAAAGAGACAGAGGAAGGACTAAAAGCATAAGGACATCCATGGTTTGGGGACATCCTGCCATTTCTGGGGGCACCTGTGTGCTCTGTATGCTCCAGGGTGATCCTCAGTGAAGCTTTCTGCAGTTGCTTCCCATGTGCTTGCCTTAATACTCAGATCCCTTTTTGAAAACTCATAGTTATACAAACTATTCCTCATCCATGTGTTCATCTGGCCAATGATACTGTGCCACTCATTATTTTAGGTACAAATAATACTAAGATGAGACGTGGCACAGCGTACAGATTAAGGCATGATCTTTTAGTGCCAGACTGCTTGTTTTTGTAGCCCAGCTCTGCCACAAGTTCTCTGTCCCGTCCGAGTATGTTTCTTCAGTTCTCCATGCCTCAATTTCCTCATCTCTAAACATGGGGATGATACCTATGTTATGATGTTATTAGGAGGGCTAAGTGAGTTAATGCATGGAAAATGTTTGAAATTTAAAATGATACCTGGTATGCAGTAAGAGCTTAATAAATGTTGGTTGTTGTTATATCACAGTTTATGTCCTCAGGGACATTGAATATAGAAAAAGAGACAAACAGGAAAATAACTGATGACAGTACATTGTATTAAGAATTATAATAGGCATCTCTGGCATTTAAACATATATGTAAAAATAACTGCAGCTCATTCTATTCTGTTGAGAATACACACGCATTCTTCACAATAGTGAAAACTAACAAATCGGATAAACGGCTGAAGTGGCAGCCAGGTAAGCACTTTGTGCAGACAAGATTCAATCCTTCCTGGATATTCAATTTCCTTCTCAAAATCTGCATAATCACTGATGATCTTTGACTTGTAACACTTCTTTGAGGGATACGCTCTAACATTATTTGAATCTCTTCCTGTTACTTAATTCAAGCTTTCCAGTGTGTATTTCTTGTTCTTACAATAGGGTGAAAGTTACTTTAAAGCAGGGATTAAAAAAAAAAACCAGCAAAATCATCTTAAATATCTTTGAGCTTCCGCAACCTACACAGCTAAACATCATGTTTGAATGAATAAATGAGAAGCCAACCTGGTTAGATTGGCAAGCAAGTTATATTTCTGCCTAATATTTCTTTTCCTAATTGCATTTCTTTTGAGTTATTTGAACTCAGTGTATAACTCTTTAAGCTTTTAGTCAAGGCCTTTTATAATCATCTTGTATTAGCTCAAAGGCACTCATATCAACTGATTATAAGTCCATTTGCCTGACAAAACAAACATTGAACTATTGGAGCAAGAACTGGGAACCTGAAGTGTAACTGTTGCTTATCTCTGCCTCACTCTGCGGCTTTAAAAACCCCAAGTCCCCCAGTTTGCTGTTATTATAGTATCTACATCTACAAATGGGAAAAACATCTCTGACACAGTGTTACCTTCCACAGATAAGAGGGGAAGAATGCTTACCTGGGCTAACTTTCAATTATGCCAAGGAAAGAGCCCAAATTCCCCTGTTTTGAGTTGAAAGGTCAGCTTCTAAATCCCCCAAAATAAAAAGAGAAAGTATGCCCACAGGGCCTGACTCTATTATGGGATCATTAATGGGTCTCCTCAGTTCATTCTTTTGGAATAGATCATTTAGGTCAAGAGCAACACAACCATAGTATGACATCATGCCAAACACCCTTAAGTCTAATTCTATTTATGTTTCAGTTGATTTGGTAAAATGCAATACCAGAAGAGCAAAGGTTTTTGCCCAGTCAGTTATTACAGAAACAGGAGTGTCACTGCTCTTTAGAAAGAAGCTGCATATAACTAAAAATGACCTACCATGAAACTCAAAAGTAGAGTACCAGTAATTTGAATTTTTGTTTATCAGCTTTTGCTAAGTTTTCTCTCTACTCCAAGTAACCATTCCTTATTTGCTAAACAGATCTTAAATATAAAATTGTGCCAGCTCTTTGTTTCCCTTAGTATTTGCCAAAACAGGGCTTTTGAAAAAATATTTAACTGGTCTCAATTTTTTGTTCAAGATTGACTTAGCATTTAAATCCAGTTGCAAGCAACAGGTCATATTTCACTTAAATAATGGCAAGTAGCCTTATATTAGAGACATTCTCATATAAAAGTTCCACATTAGGAAAAATGCATTCTGAGAAATGTTCAAATACTATAAAGTGGTCAAGTATATGGAAAATGAAGCTCTGATCTGCAAAACAGCCTCAATAGCCTGCATTCATTTACCAAGGGGGAAGGGATGCGTGGAACCAGGCAAGGCCAATGTGTGAAAATCCATTACTCAAGAGGAATGTGCTAAGGTTCTAATGTTTCTAAATCAATTTTTGATTAATATTTAAGATGCTTGATATATATTAAATGTCAAGTGTATAATAAAATGTATTTTCTTACAGTTAGTAAAATCCAAAGCATGCCAGCACACTATGACCTGTTTTTTTTTTTTCAAATGTCTAGCAGCCAGTCTCAAATTGTTGACTTCGCTCCATTGCTACATTTTTTTTTTGAGGTAAAAAATTACATATAGGAAAAAGCATACATCTTACATTATAAGTTGATGAATTTTGATAAAAGAATACATCCACATCGCCACCGCCACAACTGATGCAGAACATTTCCAATACCCCAGAAAATTTCTTGGTGTCTCCTTCCAGTTAAGCCTTCCTCTCAGAGGTAACCACCGTTCTGATTCCAATTACTAGACATACATTTTGCCTTATCATATATAGTACATCACAGTTGCTATGGGTTGAATGTTTTTGTCCCCTTCAAATTTCATGCTGAAACTTGATCCTCTCCAAAATTCAGGTGTCGCTACTATGACAGCATTAACAGGTAAGATCCTTACAAGGTGATTAGGCCATGAGGGCTGCTCCCTCTCTACTGAGATTAAGATGCTTTAGGGCCAGGTGCTGTGGCTCATACCTGTAATCCCAGCACTTTGGGAGGCTGAGGAGGGTGGATCACCTGAGGTAAGGAGTTCAAGACCAGCCTGGCCAACATGGTGAAACCCTGTCTCCACTAAAAACACGAAAGTTAGCCAGGCACAGTGGTGCAAGCCTGTAATCCCACACACTGTAGGCTGAGGCAGGAGAATCGCTTGAACCCCGGGGGCAGAGGTTGCAGTGAGTGGAGATCATGCCACTTCACTCCAGCCTGAGTGAAAGAGCAAAACTCCATCTCAAAATAATAATAATAATAAAACAAAAAATGATAGCTTTAAAAGAGGCATCAGGCAGCATCTAGCTAGCTTACACTATCTTCCCCTTCTGCCCCGTGAGAATGCAGTGAGAATACTCTCACCAGATCAGAGGTTAGCGCCTTGATCTTGATCTTGGAATTCTCAACCTCCAGAACTGTGAGAAATAAATTTCTGTTCTTTTTAAATTACCCAGTCTGTGATATGTTGTTATAGCAGCACACACTGACTAATATATATACTATACATACCCAATAGTATATCCTATTTTGTGTCTAACTTTTTTCACTCAACATAATACTTGAGATTCATCGACACGAATATGTAAGTAATAAGTCACTGTTTAGATTGCTAAGTCATACTGTATGGTATGAATATATCACAGTGGTGTTACCCATTCTATTGTTGATGGACTTTTGGGGTGATTCCAATATTAGGCTGGCTTGAACAAAAACTGGTATGAACACATGAACACTTTGTGTATGTCTTTTTGTGGATGTTATGTTTTCATCTCCCTTAGGTAAATATACAAAAGTAGAATCACTGGGTCAAAGGGTAGGTATATGTTTGACTTCATAAGAAATTGTCAAACCTTTTACAAAGTAAAACCACTTTTCACAAAGAGGTTGTACCAATTCACATAGTCATCATCAGAAGATGAGGATTCTGGTTGCTTTGCATTTTTGCCAACATTTAGTGGTGTCAGTCTTCTAATTATATCCATTCTACTGAATGTGAATATTTTCTTGTGATTATAATTTGCATTCTCCTGATGAATGTTGGTGATAACATTGTTTATGTACTTATTGGCTATCTGTATATCTTTCTCTGTGAAGTATCTAAGTTTTTTTGCCCACTTGAGAAACTGGGTTACCTCGTTATTTATAAGTCTGTCTTCAGATACGTATTGTAAATACTTCCTCTTAGTATGTAGCTTACTTTTATATTTTCCTAATGGTGTCTTTTGGTGAAGATATATTTAAAATTTTGATGGTGTGGGTTTTTTGTTTGTTTGTTCGTTTTGTTTTGAGATGGAGTTTCACTCTTGTCGCCCAGGCTGGAGTGCAATGGCGCGATCTCAGCTCACTGCAACCTCCGCCTCCTGGGTTCAAGCAATTCTTCTGCCTCAGCAGGAGAAATACATAAGGCATATATTTTGTTAAATGTATCCCATATGTATTTCATATCTTTAAAGCTATTGAAAAAAGTATTTTAAAATTTTAATTTCCAAATATTTGTTGCTACTATATAGAAATACAATGGATTTTTGTATATTGAATTTGTTTCCTATGATCTTGCTAGTTATAAGTGTTTTTGTAGATTGTTCTGGACAAAAAAGTCATGCTGTCTGTGAATAAAGGCAGTTTGGCTTCTTTCTTGCTAATTTTATGTTTGGTTTTTTCTTCTTATGCTGACTTAATCACCCAGTAAACTATACACAGGTGTATACATACTTGATTTGCTCTAATCTAAAGGGAAAAGGACTTACTTTTTTACCATTAATTGTGATGCTAATTTTAGGTTTCCTAAATGCTGTTTATCAGATTAAGAAAGCTCCTTCTCTTTCTAATTTGCTAGAAGTTTTAAATCACAAATGGTTGTTGTACTTTGTCAAGTGCTTTTAATGACTCCACTGAGCTGATTCTATAGTTTTTTTTTAAATCTCTTATTATGGTATGGTATGCCACATTGATTGATTTTCAAATGTCAAACCAACCTTGCATTCCTAGGATTAATTGACCTATTAATATTCTATTAAGATTTTTTATATATTACTATATTTGACCTGTAATAGATTGTTAGAGAATTTTGCATCAATATTTGTGAGATACAGTGATATGTAATATCCTTTTCTTGTAACATTTTTTTTCAGGTTCTGTATCAGGGTTATTTTGGTCTCAAAACAAATAGGGAAATATTCTTTCCTCTGTTTTCTGAAAGATTTTGTGTATTGGTATTAGCTCTTCCTTAAATGCTTGAAAGAACTCATTAGTCTAAACAAACTGGCCTAGTGTGTGGTTTTGTGAGGGAAATAGAAATAAAGCTATTGAGATTTCCTATTTATTTTATTTCTTCTTGTAACATTTTAAAGTTGCATTCATGTATGCAATTTATCTAGGTTGCTGAATTTATTGGCATAAAGTTGTTGATTTTTAAAAAATTGTTTTACTAACTATGGATCTATAATAACCACTCTTTTTTCTAGTGATTTGCATTTTTTTTTTCTTCTTGTGTCCTCCATTGGTATTGCTAATTTTTTTTTTGAGAATGAGCTTCACTCTTGTTGCCCAGGTTGGAGTGCAGTGGCACAATCTTGGCTCACTGCAACTTCCGCCTCCCGAGTAGCTGGGATTATAGGCGCCCATCACCACGTTCAGCTAATTTTTGTATTTTTAGCAGAGATAGTGTTTTATCATGTTGGACAAGCTGGTCTTGAACTCCTGACCTCAGATGATCCACCTGCCTCGGCTTCCCAAAGTGCTGGGATTACAGGCATGAGCCACTGCGCCCAGTACTACTAATGGTTTAACAAAATTATTAATCTTTTAAAAAATGTAGCTTGGACTTTTTATTTTTTCTATATAACTTATTTTGGCTCTTATTTTTATTATTTCCTTCTATGTACTTATTTTGGGTTCAATTTATGCTTCCTGTTTTAAAATCTTAAAGGGGAAACTTAGTTGATCAATTTTAAACGTTTCTTATTCTTCAAGTCTACAAATTTCTCTCTATGAAATACTTTAGCCGCATTTCACACATTCTAACATTTTATTTTCATTATAGTTTAGTTTGAAATATTTACTAATCTTCTATTGATGTCTTACCTGACTCATAGATTATTAAGATATATGTTTAATTTTCAAATATTTGGTGCTTTTTTCTAGTTTTCTTACTATTGATTTCTAATTTAGCTCCATTGTCACCAGAAAGCATACCTTGTAAAAATTTAACCTTTTAAAATTGACTGAAACTCCTTATTTTATGGTATAGCATATGATGCATTGGTAAATACTCCATCTGCACTTGAAAAGAATACACCTAAAATGGGTATTTTGAGGTTGCTGGCTGTATGCTCTATAAATGTTAATCAGGTCAAAGTGATTGATAGTGTTGATAAAATCTTTTATATCCTTGCTGATTTATTTTATCTAGTTGTGCTGTCAAACACTAAGAAAGAACTTTTAAAATCTTCAACCATGTTTGTAGATTTACCTTTTTCTCCCTTTAGTATGTCAGTTTTTTTGCTCTCTATGTTGTTAAATTTTGTTACTAGGTTCATATGCCTTTATGTTACTTTTGTCTTCTTATTAACTCTTTTATTATTACAAAATATCTTTATCTTCAGTGATACATATTATCTTGAAATGAACCTTGTACAACACTAATAGAGCCGTGCCAGCTCTCTCTCGTGCTAACTTGTCTGCATCTCATATCTTTTTCCATCCTTTTACTTAAAACATACCTGTGGATTTATGTTTAAAGTGTGTTCCATACAAACAGCGTAAAATTGAGTGTTACTTTTTATTTCATTCGGTCAATCTAAATTTATTCAGTTAATATTTAATATAATTATTACCAGAGTTGTATTTATGTCTATTATTTTATTATTTGTTTTCTATTTGCTCATCTCTCTTTTTATATTTCTGCCTCTTCTTCTTGCTTTCTTTTGGATATACATTTTTTTAAAAAAGTCCATCTTAATTTTTCTAAAGGCTTAACTGTATCTTTTTGCACATTTTTAGATATTACTACACACATACACAGCCTCATCAGTTTATTTAGAATTAATATCATACTTCTTCATAAGAAATAGAAGTACTTTGCAACTGTGTAATTCCATTAACCTCTCTCATCATTTGTATTAATTTATAAACTCACAATGCAATGCTGAAATTTTGCATTAAAGACCAGCTATTTTTAAAAGAAATTTAGAAAACCGTCTTTTGTATTTACCCTCTTAGAATTTCTTCCTCTAGATGTGGAGTTCCATCTGATATCATTTCCCTTCATCTTGAAGAACTCTTTTAGCAGCTGCAACAGTGTAGATCTGCAGGCATCAAATTCTCTCAGCTTTCCTTTATCTGATAATGTGTTTATTTCACTTTCATTTATGAAGGATGTTTTTGTTGGATATGGAACTATATATGCACTTGTTTTTCTTTCAGGTCTTTAAAGATATTGACGCATTTTCTTCAGCATCGGTTTTCTAATGCTGCCATAACAAATTACCACAAACCTACGTGGCTTAAAACAACACAAGTTTATTATCTCACAGTTCTGTGGGTCAGAAGTTCAGTACAGCATGGTTTAATTGTTCCTTTCCTTAGCAACTCACAAGATGAAAATCAAGGCATTGGCAGGGATTACTCCTTCTGGAGGCTCTAGGGAAGAATCTGTTTTCTTGTTCATTCAGACTGTTGGCAAAATTCGGTCCCTTATATTTGCAGGATGAAGGTTCCCATCTCCTTGCTGGCTGTCAATTCAGGGCTGTTCTCACCTCCAGAGGCTACCTCATTTCTTGGCTTGCCACTCCCATATCCTCCACCTTCAAAGCTAGAAACAATGTTGCAAGTCCTATCACACTTCAAATCTCTCTTGTCTCCTACTCATATCTTTCTCTGACTCCAGCGGGCCCACCTGGATAATCTAGAATAACCTCCCCTTCTCTGTGCCCATATCCTGAATCGCATCTACACCATTTCTTTTGCCATGTAAGGTAACATATTCACAGTGATTAGGATATGGACATTTTGGGGTGGGTGAACATTATTCTGCCAACCATAGACTGACTCCATTCAGGTAGAACTCAGCTGCCATTTTAATAGTTGTTCTTCCATGTGAAATCTATGGATGTGGATCTCAATAAATGTAGTACTCTTCTTTTAAGGGTTAAAACCCCTCCTGGATGGGGGAGCTGCAAGCCAAGGAATCAGATGGCTTTTTATCTCTCTCCATAGTCTTCAGATTTTTATTTTTTTATATCTTTTGAGAGTTTATATAGGGAGAGTCACCCATTATCAGAACTGGAAACTCCCCCTTTAAATTCCTTGGTTTTGAAGTTGGAGAAATATTATGACTATAGTTTATAGTAGTGAAGTTATCAATAATAACAGGATGATTAAGGTTGTTTTGTATTTAATTCATTCCAAAGATCAGTAGACCGAGGCCACATAATTCAAAGAGAGATTTGCACGTGATTTAGAAAGTTTAAATCCAGCTCTGTTATTACTAAAGGCATGCTGCTTACATTCTTTGATCCTGTTTTTTGTTTTTTAATAGAGATGGGGCCTCACTCTGTTGCCCAGGCTGGCACCATCATGGCTCACTGAGGCTTCAAACTTCTGGGCTAAAGTGACCCTCTTGTCTCAGGAGTAGCTGGGACTACAGTACAGGCGTGTGTCACTACTCAAAGAAAAAAAAATTTTTAAAAATTGTTTTTAGAGATGGGGTCTTGCTATGTTGCCCAGGCTAGTATCAAATTCCTGGATTCAAGCCATCTTCCCACCTTGGCCTCCCAAAGTGTTAGTATTACAGGCATGAGCCACTATACCTAGCTTCTTTGTTTGTAAAATATTAATAAGAAAGTTATGGACACATGCACTAAAATTATATCTATAAAAGCACTTGGTATACAGCTTGGCATATAATATCCATTAAATATAAATCCATATAATATCCTTCAGCTGTTAGACCTGCTGAATCTGGATCACTTCCAAAATTAAGGCCTAAAACCACATTTGAAAAAAAAAAATCAGCTACAAGAAACATGGTCTCTAGAGGGGATATCAGAATCTCTGGGGTACTTTTTCAAATCTTGTGAGACCCCTGGAGATCTGATACACAACTGTAAGGAAGGGGTGCCATCCTTCTCTCCTCTGGTCAGGAACCAGTGGTTCAGAAAGAATTAGGAATCTGTATCAGGTTGCTAAAAATGTTTTTAAACAGTGGTTCTTCTAAACGAGTGTCTTGTAACCTTCAATGTATATCCAGATCTTCTGAAGGGCTTGTTGAAACATAGATTACGACTACTCAGAATCTGAGTTTTTGATTCAGTGGGTCCGGTGTGGCACCCAGGAATTTACATTTCTAACAAGTTTCCAGGTAGCGCTGATGTTGCCAGACCAGACACAGACCACAGTGTGAAAAGCATTAGTCTAAGAACTCAAGAAAATAGAAGTACCGGTCCATAAACCATACTTTGGGGCCACTCTCTAAAATGCATTGCTAGGTATGGATCAACTATGACATCTCTGGCAATAATAATGTTGAAGTACATACAGTGAACTCACCAATGCAAATTAGCATATCATAAAAATAGTCACATTTACCAAATCACTTACGACACACTTTGCATCATGAGACATGCTTTACTTTAATCATCTCTTCTAAACTTCACAACTATCCCAAGAGGTGTCCAATTTACAGAAAAGGAAACAGAGGCTGAGCAAGATTAAAATTATATGTAACATGTCCAATGTTCAGGGCTGGTAAGGGGCAGAGCCAGACCCGCTCTATGCTGTCCTGCGCTAAGCAGCACAGAAAACAAAACAGTTCCACTTACTTCTTAAAGAGCTGACTAAATCCGGTCCTCCAGGTACAGGGAGTCAGGGACAATTCATCCCTGGTGTTCTCAGGAAGTTTACTTTCTGACAAAGGAAACTGTTAAATCCCAATCTTGTGCCAATTGTTTTGATGGAAGCATTGATTCTACAGAGGAGAAGCGCTTCACCAAGGCCAGGGATGGAGGTGTAAGGGGAGATCTGGGGGGTGAGCAGGCTGGGTTCTGAAGCAAATAGTCTGGTAGATGGGGACTAAAGGCTTTTTAGCAGGCTTTCATCCAAACCCTGACTGCACATGAGAAACACCTGAAGGGCTCCAGCTCCTGCTTTACTGAGGCATAATTGACAAATAAAAATTGTATATATCCAAGGTGTACAAATATGATGATTTCATATATGGATGTGTTTTGAAATGATTATCACAATCAAATTAGTTAACACATCCATCACCAAACTTAGTTACAATTTGCTCCTCTGTGTGTGTGTGTACATTTGTGTTTGTTGAGGACACTTAAGATACACTTTCTTAGCAAATTTCAAGTAAACCATACAGTATTATTGACAAAAGTCATCCTGCTGTACACTAGATCCCCAGAACTTGTTCATGTTATAACAGAGAGTTATAGCCTTTGACCAACATCTACCCTTTTCCTCATCCCTTCCTCTAGCCCCTGGTAATCACTCCTCTACTCTCTGCTTCTATGGATTTGAATTTTTTCCCGGCTTCCACATATAAGTAAGATCATATGGCATTTGCCTTTCTATGTTTAGTTTATTTCACTGACCATAATGTCCTCTAGGTTCATCCACATTGTCACAAATGACAAGGTTTTATTTTTAAAGGCTGAATAATATTCAGTTGTATATTTATGCCACAATTTCCTTGTCCATTCATCCATCCATGGACACTTAGGTCATTTCCATATCTTGGCTATTGTGAATAATGCTGCAATAAATATGGAGGTGTAGACATCCCTTTAAGATACTGTTTTATCTTCTTTGCATATATACTGAGAAACAAGATTGCTGAATTATAGTTCTACTTTCAATTTTGAGAAGAACCTTCCTACTGTTTTCCATATTGGCTGAACTGATTCACAGCCAATATTCCCTTCAACAGCATCCAAACAAATGTCCTCTTTTCCTCATACCCTCACCAACACTTGTTATTTCATTTTTTTGATAACAATCATCCTTACATATGTGAGATGATGTCTCACTGTGGTTTTGATTTGTACTTCCCCAGTGATTATAGATGTTGAGCATCTTCTCATATGCCTGTTGACATTTCTATGTTGTCCTTGGAGAAACATTTATTCAGGTCTTTTGCCCATTTTTTTTAGTTGGGTAATTTGGTGTTTTGCTACTGAGTTGAGTTCCTTATACATTTTGCATATGAACCCCTTATCAGATGTATGATTTGCAAATTATTTCTCCCATTCCATAAGTTGCCTTTTCATTTGCTTGACTGTTTGCTGTGCTGAAGCTCGTTAGTTCATTTTGCTTTCGTTGCCTGTGCTTTGAAGTCATACCAAACAAGTTGTTGCCAAGACCAATGTCAAGAGGTTTTCTCCCCTAGACTTTCCTCTAGGAGTTTTACAGTTTCAGGTATTGCATTTAAGTTTTTTAAAAAAATCTCAAGTTAAATTTTGTATGAAAGTCCAATTTTATTCTTTTGCATGTAGACATCCAATATTTCAAACACCATTTACTGAAAAGACTATACTTTCCTTGGAGAGCTTTAAAAAAAAAGACAGATGCATGGGCTTCACTTGACCAACTCAATCAGAATCTCTAGAGGTTTGACCCAGAGATTGGTATTTTTAAAAAACTCATATGACTCTAATGTGTGTTCGAAGTTGAGAACCACTTCTTTAAATGATTGTTAAAATAAGTTGGAAATAATGATTATGTAACTCACCTGGAGTGAGTTAACAGCATTTTCTAAATGAATCACCAGGGCACTTAAAAGAATATCAGTATCTGAGTGCTCTTCCCCTGAAAATTCTTTTTCGATAAGTCAAGCAAATTTGGAATACAAGAATAGCTCTCAAAGAGTTGTCTGGAGGACGAACAGTATCAGCATTGCCTGAGAACTAGCTAGAAATGCAAATTATTGGGCCCTACCCCATACCTACTGAATCAGGAGTTCTTGGGGTGTAGCCCAGCATTCTGTTTTAAGTAATCATATGTGATTGTGACCCACATCAAAACCTTGAGAATCACTAGTTAAAGAGCTCTTTCAGGCCACAGTCATGAGTTCGATCTGTATAAAAGAAGAACCTTTATTATCTCCACAGACTCTATTTTTAATCCAGGCCTTTGGCCAAAGGTAAACGAACCAGTGCCCCTTATTAGTATTCTAAAGAACAGAAGTGCATGGTTTAGTGGCTGGTGGCCAAAAGCAGCACATCATTCATATAAATATCATTAAAAACACTCTTTCCACTCGAGTCTAAGCTATTAGAGTGACTGTCATTAAAAATAATCAATCATCTTTGCAGAGAGTTGTATGTTGGGTACTTTCAAGGAACTGAAGACAGTCGGAGAGGCTGGGGTGGGGGCAGACAGGAATCAACAGGTTTGATTTCTATTTTCAAACTGAGGATGAAAAACTGGTTCCCAGCTTACACATTCCTAGGCTTTGTACAGAAGATTTGTGTTGCTCTAAGAATGTTTAAAGTACCCAGTGGGAGTGTTTTGGCATAGCATACACAGTTTTCCATCTGGCTACCTTAGGTGAAGTCATGTGCACACTCCATGCCACCGCCAGGCAACAGTAACTCAGGTTCAAGGCCAAGGCCAGTGCATAGGGCCACCACTTTGCAGCCATTTCCTGTAACTCCTTCTCTCACTTTGATTTTTCTCCTTTTTAAGTCCTCTTATATACAATGATGTGCCGCCTAATATCCATCAAACAGAGGTTATAAAATCAACTCCAGGGCTTTTGCTCAAGCAAATGCCAGGATGAATACTACTGAGCTTTTAGATATACCATGTGGTTTAAATTTTATCCACAGAAGTCACCACCAGACTTGCCCTCTAGATGATAAACTGGTTAACAGTGCCTGGAACCACCTTACAGATTAAAGTTCAAATTCCTAAATTTGTCCTTCGAGCCCCTTCAGATGAGGGCTACCCCTAACCTGTATCCCCAATTTCATCTTCACCACTTCCCCCATTTTATACTAAACTATTTGTCATTGCCTTGATACTGCACATTTTCTCATTCTACTAGGATGTAAGCTTTGTGGGAGCTGGAACTGTAATTACTGTTTTATCATTAGTGCTCAGAACAGCACATGAAATACATTCAACAGATACGTGATTGTCTGTGCCTTTCCACATGCTTATTTGGCCACTTGACAAAGGCCTTTTCAGTCACAGCTCTAGGCCACTGTGGGCAAAAGGAAGGAGATCTTTATTGCAGCCCTTTGTAATACTGTATTGTGGATGTATTTTAAATGTGTTCCCATTTCAGTCTCCCCCACTGAACTGTGAGAGTCCTGAAGGCAGGGACTGCCTCCTCGTCAACATGACACCTCCAGTGCTCCCTTGCTCAAGCTCAGGAAGCACTTACTGAATCCCCGAATGATTCCAGCATGGGATCCCATTAAGATTCTGTGGTCTGTAGCCGTCCTGAGACTTGAGGCCAATTCTCTCTGTCCACGATGTTCAGCAGTCTAGGCTTAGGGAAGCACTTAGAGTACAAATCGACACTGAATACATGTGTTGGGGCCAGGTTAGTGCTGCTGCTTCCAGCTACTGGGCAGCTGCTACACTTGTGAATTGATGCTTTGGATTGGAAAATGCACTAACGTGCTATTTGATCTACTAGCTTCAGCAGGAGAAGACAGTGATAAAACGATACCATTCTGAAGGATTATACTTTTTAAGTATGTATTTTCCTGGAATAAAATAGAAACATTTTTCTGACTATTTCTTATAAAAGTAGTTTATAGTAAAAACTTTCCTAATTCAGTCCCATGAGAAAGTCACTTTGAATTAATGCAAATACGAGTTATGGAATATGCCTAAACTCCATACAAGTACCCAAGGTACAATTTTTTTCCCTAGAATCTTACTACTCATTAGAGAAAAAAAGTATTATAATAAGCACAGTAAAGAGTAGTCCTAAAAAAAAAAGTTTAGGCCCTTGTGCTACCAAACTTTTCTATATCAGCAACACCAAATGTGTTTGGATGCAGTTTATTTTCTCAATGTAGATAAATAGCATGCTTACAAATATTTTTAAATGTGAGTTTTTGAGAAAACTCTGCTTCACAAGACAAATTTAAGCCTGTACTCTTTGGGAAGAACTAATTCCACATTTCTGTTGAGGTTTTGATATTTTAATATCACATGATAAACAACACAAGACACAGTACAGTGGAATTAAAAGAAACATTTCCAGCACCCAGGAGCTCACAAGGTTTTCTTTTTTCAAAAGTATCTTTTTCAAAACTTTGCTCCTTGAGGCCCCTCAGGGCCTGCTGGGGGTAGGGGCAGGAGTAAAAGAAGTGGGCCAAGCTCCAGACCCCCTTCTTCCCACCATCACTTCAAAGATCCCAGGTTCACATTGCTTTCCAAATAAATTGGGTTCTATGTGAGAATGAGTTTGAACAAAGTGTTCTGTAACAGGAAAAAAAGGTTTGAAAGTCGCTGTTTTATAACAGTGACAGACACATAGAGAACATCTAGACAGGGAAATAAAAATATCAAATTGATGCATAAATAGACCCTGAAAGATTTACATCCCCCACAGGTCAAGGTTAAATGCATTTTATTGGTGCAGAGCAGTGTAAGTGTTGAAACGGGTGGAGAGCTCTGGGAAAGGAGCTGTCACCTCCCTACTGATCTGCCCAAAAAGGCCTCACAGAGAAAGGAAGAACTGAAAGGCTGTTGGATGAAAGGAAGACAGCGTAGCAGGGTGCAGGAGAGAAAAGCAGGATATTCCAAGCCCAGGTCAAAATTGCGAATGGACTCTAGGATTATTAAAAAGAAAAAGATCACTGCCAAATCCATTAATGCTCATAAAACCGTCACCCTTCTCCTCATTAGACAGGATTTTTCTTTACACTCTTTGGGTTCAGCAATGTCCACTATTTTACACCCTCATCCCTGCCTTTCTGCACGCTCTCTTCCTCTCCTGACTCTTGTCATTCTCCTCTTTTCCTTAGGGGTTCCCTTGTTCCCTCAGTTGGATGTCTCAGCAACTCTGGAGACGTGCTTAAACATGAAACCAACTCACAGTGACTCTATTGACCTTCATGGTAGCTGAAGAAGCCGGCTCACGGCCTTGGGCTGAGCTGAGTGGAGGGAGCCACCACTGCCTGTGTTGCAAGAAGGAACAGCTAATGTTTCTCTTTCCTTGTGAAGCATCCCAAACAGGAAGCTGTGGGAAACCTGCTGAAGAAAGGCCTGTTGCATTCTCTGGCTGAGGTTGGAAGACCTGAGTAGCTCTGCCTCCTGGGAGGCATCAAAGTGTAGAGAAAGGTCTCGGGGTAGGCAATCCAACTTGAGGTGGGAAATTCAGCAACTCTTTAAAAAGAAATTATTACAGCTACGTATCTTTGGTTTCTTACTTTTGTACATGAGCACTCCTTGAGGGTTACCTGATTCCTTTAATGTCAAACCTGGTATTCAGTATTTATTTCCATTATTTTATTTTAATAAGTACCTACTGATTACCCAGACGATGCTAGACACTTTCCATCTCTAGCCTTTCAATTATTTATGGATATTTGACAAATGGTAAAATATAAAAGTCTGAGTTTCTCCGTATCCTTTCTTATGTAATAAAGCACCATTATTTACTGAACTTTCTGTTCTGGAAATATTTTCCAGACACCTTCATGCTCAAGATATGTCATTAGCTTAGATCTTTCTCTTTCCCACTTAAAACGTGCATTCACTCAAAAAAGTGAGGACCAAAATGTAAAAGCCTTTGGTCAGATTTTAAAGTTAAAAAGTAAATTGCCTTTTTTTCAATGAGCACTTTCTCATTATAAACTTTCCAAGCACAAAATGTAAAAGATCCCTAAGAATCTAAGCCACCATTAAGCATTAGTAAGAAACATAAGACAAAGCATTAAAAGGCAGTATGAGTAAATGATTATTAGACTGCTATATATGCAGTTAACTCTTTTCAGCCCTAAGTTAGAAAAAGGATTTCAGTCATATTAAAACCAACACGTATGTATTTATGTAACATCCACGATATACCAAGCACTCTGGCACCAGAGCATTTTGAGTTTAGGCCTTCAAATACTTTATAATTTTGACACAGAGGCAAGATCTAAACAGGTGGAAGGAGAAATATTTCCCATATCTGTATATCTAAATAGGAAACCCAAATAATAAGTAGTATGAAACAGCTCTCACCTTTTTCTTCTCCAGCATACTGAAGGAATAATACATACTTTCATCAATAAAGGTGGTGATGCCTCTAGGCAGCAAGGTCTTGATGGGGTTGGGCTGGATGGAGAGTATCCTCCAGGAAATGTATCTCATTGAGGTAGCATTATAATTTGAAAATGCTCCAAGGTGACCTGAGAGTCCCCATGAGCAGGGGGAGCTCCCTCTTCCTTTCCCAAATTCTGTACTCCACCCTGGCATAAAGAATTGTTGGAATGGCCAAAGTACAGCAGGAACCCAGAAAAGAAAGAAGTCACATAACATAGGACCTTTTAACAAGCTTTAATGAAATGGGACTTCAATTGGACCTTAAAGATAGTATGGTTTTGACTATTATGAAAATGTATATAACATTCCAAACTTTCTCTTTGGACATACTGAAGCCTCCATTATCATGTGTCTGAAGTGGAGGGGTCTTGCAAATAGCACAAAACAAGACATGTGAAATATTTAGCAGTTAAAATTCAAATAATTCTATTTTTTCAAAATAATGTATACACACAATTTCAAAGGACAAAAAGTTCTAGAAGAATTAAAACTAAAGACAACGGTCTCCAGCACATAGCTGCCCTTCATTGTTGCTACCTTGTCCCTTAAGGCCAGTACATTTTCTAATTTTCTTAGCAAAGTATTCTAGTATTTCCTCTAAGTAATTAGGTGTGTACAGCAGTCCCTCCTAAAGGAATGGTTTACCTTTCCATTTCAGTTACCAGAGGTCAACTGTAGTCCAAAAATAGGTCAATACAGTACAATAAGATTTTTGAGAGTAAGATCAGATTCATGTAACTTTCATTACAGTGTATTGTTACAATTATTTATTACTATTTCATTAATTATTGTTAATTTCTTACTGTGACAAGTTAGAAATTAAATGTTATTAGGCATGTATACATGGGAAAAAATATAACATATAAAGGATTCGATACTCTCAGTGGTTTCCGGCATCCACTGGGGGTTATGGAAGAGATCACTGGTGGAAAAGGGGGAACTACCATACCGCAATCTCCTGATTCATCAAATTAACATTTACCTACTGTCTTCTGATTATTTTAGATAAATATTTTAACTCTTTTCCCTTCCTTTATTATTCTAATGAACTATATGTCATTGACTCCAAGGTTCATTGTTTTTATACATTTGAACATCTCTGAAATTGATATGCAGTTTGTAATGAATGTGTGTCATACTTTTTTTCTTTCTTCCTGGCAGTTTAAATAATGGTACATCTTACAATTAAAGGCATCTTGGATTGATGAAATAAGCTTTGATTGAATCCATATTCAGTGCTTCATTATTATGTCTATATAAATAGTATTTACTGTGGAGTTAAGTCGTGACTCGATGACATGTTTTCTTCTATAACTTTCTACTCCCACCGAAATAATGGTCCATTTTTTTGCTTTCTGAATTTTTTTGAACCTATAGGCATTTTTTCCCAAATATATGAAAAATACCTCTTAATATACTCCCAATATAATTTTCTACATGGCCCCAATCTATCAAATAATATTTAATTTTTTTTGTAAATTTCCCTCTTAAACTCTGTTCCAATTTGGAACAGGTACTCTAGGCTTGCTACTCAGGTACCATCCTGGAACTGCCCTTTGCCTTAATCTCAGAAGTTTCCTTTGCTTTTCTCCTGTATTGGATCTCCTGCTTACCAGATCTCATGTCTTTCTTCACTCCCTAGTTTTAGGGGAATGTATTCATGAAGAGCTGCTTTAGAAATCATTTTCACTTGGAGTTTTGAAAGCATGACTCCACTTTCTTCTAGTTAGTAAAGTTGCTACAGCAAAGACTGATATAATTCTAATCCCCCGTTCTTTGAAATACTTTAGGATCCTTCCGACTTTCCTGGTATTTTGAAGTTTTGCCAGATGATGTGCTTCAGTGTAGATGTCTTTCATATTTCACAGACTCCCCATTTCTGTTACTCTCTCACTTTTATTGGCCTGGCTTTGGGTCCACAGGCCTGTTTTGGCAGCTTCCAGTCATCCTGCAACCCTTGGAGACTCTCACCCAGGCTCTCTTTCATCACCCAGGTTCTGCAGCCTTGACTTTGCAGCCAATTCCATTGCAAGCTAAGAATTCCAGGCATGAACTGGTGAGCATGTTCCATGATTTGTCTTCCCCTGAGGGGACATGGCAGGAGTCATAAATAAGCCAATTCCTGTGTTCTCTCCCTGAGATCTCTCTTCTCATCTGCGGAGCTCAGAACTTCCTGAATTCTGTTCCAAGCAATAATAAAGACTACGAATGCCTTTATCTAGTCAGCATCATGAAACAGCCATTCCAACTGATGACTGGTTGTTTCATGGCATTCATTTAAAACCTAATTTTAAAAATAAGATATGAAATACTTTTTAATAAAGTATTTTCTCTACCAATGGAGAAGATATAGGTAGACATGTGTGTGGAGGGAGTTCAAATTTATATGGTAAAAACTACCTAAAAAGGCGGAATAGTGTGGCGGCTCAGAAGGCAGGTGCTAGAAGTCTGGGGTTTGAATCCTGGCTCTCACACTTACTAGCTGTACGATCTCATCAAACTTATCAACTCCTCTAAGCCTATTTCTCTATCTGCAAAATGGTGATAGTAACAGTACTGCTATCACACAGCTATTATGAGAACTAAATTAGGTAAATATACATGTTGCTCAGCAAAAGCAGCAGCTGTTATTATTGTTTTTGATTGACACTAATTACAGGAGAAAACTGCTTACTTCCAGCCATTTTTGAAAAACTTGTTCAATGGGAATACTGAGTACTTGCTTTGTAGGGTAATTTTGAAGAAGAAATGGTTAAATGATCATAAAGCTCAGTGTTGCTCACAGTAAGCACTGACTAACACACAGACACACACACACACACACACACACACACACACACACACACACACACACACATCTTTTAGTCAAATATTCTGAGCTGACCTACCTGGGCCAAAAATTATGTTTCTAGGTGAAAATTCAGTCAGTGCCTTGTGCCCCATGGTTACTGCTGCTGGATTCAAAGCAGCTCCTCCTTCCTTTCATTTTGGATAAGAACACTTTTTGTCATCTGATTTTGCGTGCTGGTGTCCCTTTCAACTAAACAAGAAGAGTCTGTTTCTCTGTAAGAATTGTGGGCCATATATCTTTATTTTTCCCCTACACGGGTCGCTGGTACTTCTGGTGTCTGGTCACTTGTTTCCTGCGTGTAAATAATTGCCATTCTCCACACCTCTGTCTTAATTGGAACCTCTCAGGAGTTTGCCTTTCATTCTACTCTCCACCCTAACCCTGGCTGTGAATTCTGTCTTCACTGTTCTGGGAATACATCCTATCTCACAGAATTTGCCTGGTTGTGGCAGGCTCCAACTGACCAACAATAAGTTAGCAGAATGGAGGCTAATTCAAACCTTCAGGTCTGTTTTTATGATGCTACTATATCATCTCATGTTAAAGAAAAAAGTAAAATAGGACGTGGGACCGAATGATAAATTCTGCCAATAAAACAATAGCCTCAAGTCCCCAGCTCCAAAAGGATACCAAATGACCCTCAGAAGACTTTTGCTGTGGTTCAAAGGGTTCCCATTTCTGATATACTAGGTACAATATTTTTTAACAGCGTAAATAGAGCCCAAGAGATAGCAAGTCATTTAAACACTTCTCTCCTTTTCCCTTTGGTTAAGAAGAGCCAACTTAATATATTTTTCTTCCAATTGAGCCCAAGGGACACTCCTCACTCCTGGAGGGCTACAAAAGGTATTTGGGAGCCTACCCAACAGTGCAAGACAGATGGCAGGCTCTGCAGCATGCACAGGTTCATCTGAGGGATACATATTAAGCACATGCCCTTTTACGGAGCCTTCTGACACGTACTGCTTTTGAATTTGACCCCTTTAATTTTCGTGTGGCAACTTGCAGCTCATGATGCCTTGGGGCTAGTTATAAGTTCACGTCTGAGATTATACATCTGATATTTATAAAAACACAAATACTGAAGAACTTTCTCCAGGCAGGAAATGACAAATCTTTGGTAAGCTATTTTCAGGACTCAAAAAAAAGAAAAAAGAAAGTTGGTGATGAACTAACCATTGAGAGTAAAACAACGTTGCCTTACTGCAATATTGAAACCAGTCCTTCCTAACAAAAACGCCAAAAGTCATTATCTATACAATTTAATACTGTGCAGTAAGTCCCTGGCAATCCCCCGTAATCTGCAGCATTACACAGGCTGCACCAAATGGGACATGAGATAATATGGGCTGACTTAATTAGACTCTGGGATGAAGGAAAATCGTGACTCTGTAAGTCCAACTGTTATTTCCCAGCAAATTCCAATTGGAAAATGTGATCTTCAGGTGATAACATTTCCTTAACTTTTATGTATCTCCTTTTATTACATCAGAGGAGCCTGGTGGAGGTGGTGGTGGTAGCCAGTGGCAGTTCTGGGATGTTTTATTTTAAAAAGTACTCAACTTCAGCATTTGCTAGCGACCATTGTTTAAGCCTCGGAGATACAGTCCTCCAAAGCAATGCTTCATTTTTAGCCTTAAAGGTATAGATTACATTGACCTCTAGGATAAATGAAAAATACCATGAGAGAGACACACTGTGGTTTCTTGCTCAAGGATGATCAACAGTAAAATCCTCAATCCTGACTCTGTGAACTATTTAGAGCCAGTTATTCCAGCAAAGGACTTTAAACTGGTAAAATACATGAATAAGAACTAAATTCATTGTCCTAATCCCTTTTAAAAAATATCTGGATGTAACTCTTTCTTTTTTCATTTTGAAGACTTCAAACATATAGAAAAGTTTAAAGAATAATATAGCATTAAGGTTTTATATTTATTTATATATGCATCCATATTTAATATAGATATATAATATCGTTTATTTTTGCTGAACTCTTTGAAAGTTTCTGCCATCATGACAATTAACCTCTAAATTATTTAATATGAATTCTGTTACATCACCATAACACCATTATCAAATCTAAGACAAAATAATCCCCTAATAACATCCAACTCATATTAAATATTACTTGTTATCCAAATGTTTATTTTATTACAGCTTGTCAATTTGAACCAGAATCCAATCAAGGTTCACATATTACATCGGGTTATTAGGTTTTTATTCTCTCTTTTAATCTAGAACAGTCTCTACAGCTGTTTTGTTAGTTTGCATTTTAAAGATCTTGACTTTCTCAAGAGATAAGTTGTCTTACACAATGTTTTACATTTTGAATTGTCTGATTTTTCCCTTGAAATAACATTTAACTTGTTCCTTTATTTTCTGAATTTTCTGTCACCTAAAAGTTAGGTCCATAGGCTTGTTTAGATGCAAAGTAAACATTTTTGGCTAGGATAGTTCCCTGATGATGCATTTCATGTCATATTGCATCATTACCAGGAGGCACATAATATGAGGTATTATACTAAAGTTAATCACTTAATTCAGGTATTGATAGCACTCTACAAGATAAGGTACAGATTCTTCTTTATGTTAATACATTTTTAAAAGTCCAAATCTATATCTTTCTTGATGGCACTTAAGATGTTGTGTACAATTCATTACAGATTCATCTAACACAAGAATTTTTAAGGTCGATCCATGGATGAGCTTGGAGCACATAAATGAACTATTTAGAATTGTTTATAAAATGTTGTGTGTGGGCTCTGGCCTATATAGGAAGGAAAATAAACTTCTATTTAACTGGTTATTGTCAAGGTGTATTACCTTCTGCCCATAAAGTGGGTCTTAGTTCCAATGACTGCATGAGTTACTTACACAGACTATACAACCGAAGGATTTGCAAGTACTAAACAAGGAATATGGTGCTTCTAACAGGCCAAAAATGGGTTGGGGAATGGGGTGGAAGGATGAAATTCAAGAAATTTTGAAAGGGAATGAAAACACAAAAGTGATTAAGAATAACAGTTGCAGTCAAAATTTTTGTCCTTGAATTCTACTTTAATGCCATCCATTTTGTCCTCTCTTTATGTTGGTAATTTGGTGCCTTGTACACTGTGACTTCTTAGTAAAGCTAATGATTTACTGACCTGGGCCATTACTGCCACAATTAATGAACTCATCACTTTTGGGCTGCAAAGCTGTGTGGCCCAGTCTGTTGTGACCATGTTATATACTATAGCAAACAGGCTGATGCTTTCTAAGGACATTGACAAGACTTTACTGAAGCAGCAGCATGTCACACACATGTACAGCAAAAGGATGTGGGATATGAGTGCCTGGGAGGAGGTGGGGAGAGAGTCAGCCAGATGCTGTGATCTAAGCTTATCTTGGAACTGATAAGAAGAAGGGAGAAAGAGAGTAGAAGAAGGAGGACAGAGGAAGAGGGAAGAGAGAAGGACATAGAAGTTTATCTAATATAGGCAAATGAGAGAAAGCATGGCAGCCCTTCCTCCCACTCTTACAACCCATGGGGAGTCCCATAAAACACTTGTTCAGTCAGTTTCCTCCAACAGTTACCTATCTTCCACTGAGTATTATTACGCGACTTCATTCTGAAAAATTCTTTAAAATGAAGAACTTGGGGGTATGAGAGAAAGGGGTACACAGCTCAATTCGGAGCCCCCTCTGGAGTCCACAGACTTTCCTGAGAGGTTTCCTTAGAAAGGCCTCAAGCAGTCCCACAGCATTTTCCCTTTCCACTCAGTTCAAGGCAGGCCCAGTCTTCCAGTATCACCAGCAGGCAATGCCACCATTAGACTATGTCTCTCCTCTGTGCAAACGTGGACAAAGGCAACCCAGCTGGACAGATGAATTAGACAAAGATACCCAGCCCCGGGAAAACACAGTCACTCTGGCTCCCAGCCCAGCCACAGAGCCTGGGCAAGATTTTGGCTCTCCTCACTCCTGTGGCTGGGCAGAATTGCTATTATTTTTAGCACACCAAACAAAAGACCACAATAAGTAGGTTCAGGAAAAACAATTCAAGGAAGAACTTCCTTTTATTTCTGTTTCCAATATTAGAGGAAACCTGAAGAATTCCAAGTTTATAAATGCACTCCTGCTAAAGCATCCCACTCCACTAATAAAGTGGATTCTTTTTGAATGTTCAGAAAACCACTCCACATCAACCTGGGAATCAGATGATTTTTGGCGTGAAACTTCAGGTTGGCAATTACAGGTATTTCATTCATATTGGTTCATTTCTCCCCAATAATGCCTCTGTGTTTTATAATGAAAACCTCAGCACAGGAATTCTCCCCATAAGCCCATGCAGCTGGATGACAACTTAGATTCATGGTTCTGAGTCTGGTAACTGATTTTTCCTATTAGCTTCAAGGAAATATTTTCCCTGTTATTTTATGTTTAGTACAGTTTAATATGGCTATTACAATATATCACCTCCTCCTCCACCTCATTCCCCAACCCATTTTTGGCCTATTAGAAGCACCATATTCCTTTTTTAGTACTTGCAAATCCTTCGGTTGTATAGTCTATGTAAGTAACTCATGCAGTCTCTAGAACTAAGACCCACTTTACAGGCAGAAGGTAGTACATCTTGACAATAACCAGTTAAACAGAAGTTAATTTTCTTTCCTATATGGGCCAGAGCCCACATACAATCCTGCAGAGAGGAAATAAGGCCAAATCACATATAAAGTTCTTGGTGTCTTATCTTCCCCAAGATTCTTCATTTGCTCACTCTGGTATAGCCTGAGAAAAAGTGTGAGGTCAGCAAAGTTCATCTTTTTTCACTCTTTATGTATACCTTTCAGTGTTCTTCTCTGAGCGCGGCACCCAGGGCCTCTGTGCTACCAGCAGGCCCAGGCACTGGCCCAGACAATATTCTGAAGATGATGACTACTTGTCTAACCAATTAATCTGATTTTTCAAGTTAACCAGCCTCCAGTTCTTGATGACACCTGCCTCCTTGTAGAAGTCAGCAAACTACGTGGACCAAGTGTAGCCAGCAGCTTAATTTATTAAAATAAAGTTTTATTGCTGAACTACTTATGTGATCCAGCAATCCCATTATGGGGCATACATTCAAAAGAAAACAAATTGTTCTACCAAAAAGACATCCATTTGCATGTTCACTGTGGCACCATTCACAATAGCAAA
Organism: Sapajus apella; assembly: GCF_009761245.1. Taxonomy (NCBI): domain Eukaryota; kingdom Metazoa; phylum Chordata; class Mammalia; order Primates; family Cebidae; genus Sapajus; species Sapajus apella. Next base: position 15,407,301 of record NW_022436982.1, read on the forward strand.
GACATGGAATCAACCTAGGTGCCCATCAGTGGTGGACTGGATACAGACATTGTAGTACATATACACCACGGAATACTATGCAGCCATAAAGAAGAATGAGATCATGTCTGGCACTTAGTATTCAAAGAAGAATGAGATCATGTGTGGCAGTTAGTATTCCCTCAATGTACTAAATGTACCTCCTCTTGTTTTTCCAGCTGTTTCTACTCTAATCTTGATACCTCCAATTCCTCAACCACCATGACTGGCCTTGAGTACCTGTATTAGTCAGGTTCTCCGGAAGGACAGAACTAATAAGATATATGTATATACAGAAGGGAGTTTATTAAGGAGCACTGACTCACACGATCACAAGGTAAAGTCCCATGATAGGCCATTTGCAAGTTGAGGAACAAAGAAGCCAGTGGTGGTTCAGTGTGAGTCCCAAAACGTCAAAAGTAGGGAAGCCAACAGTGCAGCCTTCAATCTGTGGCCAAAGACCAGAGAGACCATGGCAAACCACTGGTGTAAGTCCAACAGTCCAAAAGCTGAAGAACCTGGCATCTGATGTTTGAGGGCAGGAAGCATCCAGCGCGGAAGAAAGATGAAAGCCAGAAGACTTAGCAAGTCTGCTCTTCCATCTTCTCCTGATTGCTTTTCTCTAGCCATACGGGCAGCTGGTTAGATGGTGCCCACCCAGACTAAGGGAGGGTCTGCCTCTTCCACTCCACTGACTCAAATATTAACCTGCTGTGGCAACACCCTCACAGACACACCCAGGAACAATACTTTGCATCCTTCAATCCAATCAAGTTGACACTCAATATTAATCATCACAGTCCCTAAGACTGAGAATTCGCCTACCATCTACTTCCTGTTAACTGCTTTACTTACCATTTGATCTTACTATTATACCCATTCCAGCTACCAAGACAGTAAGCTGGCCCAGGCATCTACCAATTACCTGCTGTTCACCTCTCCAGCTCAGCCCATGATCTGGACTTTGTATGAAATTCTAAATTAATGGTTCTTGGAAGATCAGCTGTAGCTTCCTTTGGAGACTAATCACCAGATCCAAATCCTTCTCTGGATTGATATTTCCATTTACCAAATGACCATGCCTTGGGTAGAGTTTCAGTGCCTAACACTACTCTGACACAGGCTGGTCCATCTATGATAAGCAAAACTCTGCTTCTGAGTCCCAGCTATGCTGCTCTTCTCTACTTGCTCTAGTTTCCCTGGGCTAACACCTACTTCACTCAGTTCTTATTACCTTACGGTTATAATTCTTCTTTTTTTTTTTTTTTTTGAGATGGAATCTCACTCTGTTGCCAAGGTTGGAGTGCAGTGGTACAATCTCGGCTCACTACAACCTCCACCTCCCAGGTTGAGGCAATTCCCTGCCTCAGCCTCCCAAGTAGCTGGGACTACAGGTGCATGCCACCATACAATGGCCAATTTTTTTTTATTCTTAGTAGACAGCGTTTCACCATGTTGGCCAGGCTGGTCTCGAACTCTTGACCTCAGGTGATCCACCCACCTCAGCCTCCCAAAGTGCTGGGATTACAGGTGTGAGCCACTGTGCCCGGTCATGGATATCATTCTAAAAATATGGAAGATGAAATGTTGCATGAACAGTACTGGCTGCAAATCATAAAGGCATATCCCTGCGTGAAGGGGCAGATTCTCACCTGAAAGGCAATGGCATTCTTAGTGTCTAGAGGTATGCTTTCTGGACTGTGAAACAGAATTTAAGGAGATTCTCTAAAAGAGGGCTCTGTGTGTGTGTGTGTGTGTGTGTGTGTGTGTGTGTGTGTGTGTGTGAGATGGGGGGAGAGAAAGGGAGGGGTGATGGTGAGAGATTGTCTTTTGGTTTTTATTATAATGATGGGCAAGAATCCAGTAGTCAGACCTTCAGTGGCAAGTATAAAGACAGACAAAGGGAGTCTACATAAGGCAATTATGAAATGTATGAAATGGTTCAATCACCTTGGAACTAAAGTAGGTATTTCAAGACAGCAAGTTGAGAAGGACGGTGTACAAGAGCCACATTTGTTGCTATATCTTCAGCACCTAAAATAGTGCCTAGCATACCACAGGTGGTTAGTAAAGATTCATGGAGCAAATGAATGAATGAGAGCATCGGAGCCTCCAGTTTGTAAGCTGGCTTTGTTCCCCAAGGAACCATCTGATGTTACTGAAGTCTGAATTATTCGCAAATAATTATGAAATCAATTTTAATTTTCCAGCAACTGCTACCAATGGGTATCAAGCTTCATTCTAGTTCTTAGGATTTAGTTTCACTTATTTCAGAAATTAAGTCTCATTTAATTCTGAACCCACTTCCTTTATTCTCCTCCGGCTTGCCTGAAGCCCTAGCTAGATGACTTAGGGTGAAATCTCATCTCTCATCCAATTTGTAAGTCAGTTTTCAACTCTGAACCCTTACCACTCTGATTGAGTAGGGTGAAGGGGAACACTGCCTGTGGTGATTTCTTCTTTCATTGGTTGTTTTATTCTCTAGGTTTAACACCAGATGGCATAGCTTCTAGCTGTGTGGTTGGCTTCTTTTGTGGAGCAAATATGTTGGTTTTGGGAGAAGAACCTACTGTGGCCTTTTGCATCACAGCCCTCATGTGAGAGCACTATTTTAAAACTGACCTCTGCCTTACCCTATCCCAAGCCTCTACCAGGGCTGGTAGCTTTGTGGGGCCAGGAAGTACAGAATTCTTGCAAGACTGCTCAACCCCAGCCACATTCTTTGGTGTCCATGTGATCTATAGTGAACTCACATTAGTGCAGAACACCAAATTGTGGGAATACAGGTCTCTTCCTCACTGCCCCTTGTCATCGCTTTGTCATCTTGTTCCTGCCACTTTCTCCACATCCCTGCAGCACCAGAAAAAAAAAAAAATCTAGTCCCCTGGCAGAGCAGCTTTCAAGGAAAAGAGCAACCCAGCCCTGACTTAATGGGAATGGTGCTGTAGAGGCACCCTTGATTTTTATCAAGGGTCTTGGAGAGCTCAAGTTGAATCACCTCTTCTATTAAAAGATATGTATCCTTGCCTGTCATTTTCTTATATCCCTTGATGATTAAGCTTCCCAAAGGGCCCAGTTTTTTTGGTTTTGGAAGGCACAGGCACATTCACACCAAAAAATTATCCTCTTTGAACCTGCTGTGAAGAATTTGCTTTTTCTTAGAGGGTGTCATCTGCATTTGCTATACTATCCCCCCAGAGGGTAAAAACATCTCAGTATCTCTCATTAGCTGCTTATCTTTGCAATCATTGTATTTGTATCCATGTTGTTCTCCTTTGAATTATAAACCAGAGACTGCTGGAAGTTCCACACTGTCTTGGGAAATCAGGAGAAGAAAGGTTGTCATACTTTGGTCAGAATATTAAAGGAGGAACTGGTGCCTCTCTGGGTGTCAACAGCTGAATAAAAATGAAAGAAACTTGAAGAAGGAGCTCAGAAAAAAGGCAGGTCATTTTATCAGCCTTTCCCCCTCAACACGATCATACCTATCATAGCCAGATCTGAGAAGGTCAGGGTTTTGTGGAAACCGAACCTCTCTGCCTGAGCCTCTCTGGTGACTTAAGCCCTGGCTACTGGGCAGTCTTCCCTGTTAACAGAATACTGGCTTCTTGGGAAACGATCTCAGCAACTCTACACACCACCCTGGTATTCTGATTCCTATGGTTGGCTGAATTCTGTATCATTGCATTATCTCGTATTTATCTTATTCCTAGGTTTTGGTAAATTTGGATGGTTAATTTTATGTGTGAACTTGGCTGGGCCACAAGATGCCCAGATACTTGGTTAAACATTATTCTGGGTGTCTGTGGTGCTTCTTAGTCCTTCAAACTCAGAATGGAACTATACTATCAGATCTCCTTGTTCTCCAACTTGCCAAGGGTGGAAACTGGGACTTCAGCCTCCATAAATAATGTGAGCCAAGGTCTTATAGTAAGTAATTATATCTATATTTATGTCTCTATATATAGATAGATAGACAGACACATAGACATATATACACACCAATAAGATATGTATTAGGTATATACCTTCCTGGTTCTATTTTTTGGAGAACCCAGACTAATACATAATTCTACTACCTCTAATGTAGACTCATATAATTTATAGTTTAATTTTCAGGATTGTATACACACACACACACACGTATATATATTTATATATTATATATATATTTCCACTGATGCCAGGCTGAGCCATGTAATTTATTTTGCCCAATGGAATGAGAGCCAAAACGAAGTGTTTTATCTTCAAGCAGAAGCTTGAATAGATTCACGAAGAATATATGCTGTTTTATATACGTTACAGATGAAGGGAATATCCTCTTTGTTATTTCAGGGAGATTGAAGGAAAATCTATATTTTATAACATAATTACAAAATCTGTGAATTACCTAGTGAACTCATTACATATTTTTATAGTTAGGTGGGAATCTTTCTAGTCTTTGGAGACTGAAAAGAAATGTGTTCTTTTCTATGAAAAATTCTCATATGGGAATGGGCCTGATAATACACAATCCTAGGAATCGTTTTGATAACTCTAGGGAATTTAACATCAATTATGAGCACAGATTCAGACAGACCCTGTTACTTTCCAATATATCTGGACTGCTGCATTAAAATGATTATATCTACAAACCATAAATTGCTATGCAAACACCAAGTATCTACTATCATTATCTTTGGATGCAAGTTCTGTTTATTACAGGGCTGTGAGGATTTCTTGTTCTCTGACTCTGCCTCTCTAGCCTCAAATTTTCAAACAGGAGTCAGCTAACTAGTGAAATATCTTTTAAAAAGACGAATAGAAGGGAGCCAACAAAATGTTTATTATCATCATGTATAGTCAAAGGAAATTAAATAAGTATTCACTGAGTCCATTCATGTATTTCATAAACATTTTATGTACTACTTTTCTAAGTTTAAATGTGCTTAGACTGAATATAGAATCATAACTAGATTTATGGTTTTAGATATATAGACCATGTTAAGTAATTTCCCTCCAAATTTCACACGTATATGGAAAAGTGTTTGCTAGAACATGTTTGGCTTATAAGGTTGATTTGAGTACTGTCCTCCAACAGAGAAATGATGCCTTTCTTTCTTATTTAAACAGGACTTAGCAAAACAAATACAGATGTAAATCCATAGAAAGAGAGAGAACATGTTACCAGTTGCATAGAGCTAGTGGTTGGGAACGTGGGGATTGACCGCTAATGGACATAGAGTTTCACTTGGGAGTGATGAAAATGTTCTAAAATAGAACATAGTGGTGGTTGTACAACCTTAAGAATATGCTAAAAAAAACACTGTATTGCACACTTTAAATGGGTAAGTTGAATTATACGCGAATTATATCTTGATAATGCTGTTGTATTTAAGAAAACAGAAACAAACAACAAAAATTCTAATATTGGAGAAATCCTAAGCACAATATCAAAGGTAAAAATAATAAAGGTAAAGAGTGGTATATTTGACTACAGTAAAAATTAAACTATTCAAAATGATTATAAACAAAGGAAAGGAACACACTTAGATAACATGATGACAGTGTTAACACCCCGGCCACAACAATACGCCATTTTAAAAAAAGAAAATTTCAAAATGAAAGTAGGTTAAACCCAGTTTAGAAAATAGTATAAATACCTAATAATTGAATTTAAAAGGTGAAAGACACCAGAATCTAATAAACTGCAGTAGCCAGAACTCTAAAATTAATGTCAGATCACTATCTTAATGTTTGTTGACTCCCTCATTTCTCTCTCATTTATTGACACTCTCTCAAATTATTGTCTCTCTGATTTCTCATAATAACCCTCACTCTCATCAGCACAATGGCATATTTATTTCAGAGGGTCATATAAGAATTAAATTAGATAACATATAAAGTATTCAGCACAGCACACAGAATATAGCAAAATTCAATAAATGCTATTATGATTTGATTCCTTACTATAAAATTGGCATATGCTATTTCATAAAATATGTAATACAAAGGAATGGACACTTTTATATACTGCCTTTGAGAGTTTGAATGTATTGCTTTTTCTGTAGGACAATTTAGCTAGACACCACAAACACCTTAAAAACAACAATTCTAAGCAAAAAGAACAAAGCTGGAGGCATCACACTACTGGACTTCGAACTATACCACAAGGCTACAGTAATCAAAACAGCGCGGTATTGGTACCAAAACAGAGATATAGACCAATAGAACAGAACAGAGACCTTGGAGGCAACACTACACATCTACAACCATCTGATCTTTGAAAAACCTGACAAAAACAAGCAATGGGGAAAGGATCCCCTGTTTAATAAATGGTGTTGGGAAAACTGGCTAGCCATGTGCAGAAAGCAGAAACTGGACCCCTTCCTGACACTTTACATTAAAATTAACTCCAAATGGATTGAAGACTTAAACATAAGACCTAACACCATAAAAACCCCAGAAGAAAATCTAGGCAAAACCATTCAGGACATAGGCATAGGCAAGGAGCTCATGACCAAAACACCAAAAGCATTGGCAACAAAAGCCAAAATAAACAAATGGGACCTAATCAAACTCCACAGCGTCTGCACAGCAAAAGAAACAGTCATTAGAGTGAATTGGCAACCAATAGAATGGGAAAAAATTTTTGCAATCTACCCATCTGACAAAGGTCTAATATCCAGAATCTATAAAGAACCAAAATAGATTTACAAGAAAAACACAAACAAGCCCATTCAAAAGTGGGCAAAGGATATGAACAGACACTTTACAAAAGAAGACATACACGAGGCCAACAAACATATGAAAAAATGCTCATCATCACTGGTCATCAGAGAAATGCAAATCAAAACTACATTGAGATACCATTTCACGCCAGTTAGAATGGCGATCATTAAAAAATCTGGAGACAACAGATGCTGGAGAGGATGTGGAGAAACAGGAACACTTTTACACTGTTGGTGGGAGTGTAAATTAGTTCAACCATTGTGGAAGACAGTGTGGCGATTCCTCAAGGACCTAGAAATAGAAATTCCATTTAACTTCGCAATCCCATTACTGGGTATATATCCAAAGGATTATAAATCGTTCTACTATAAGGACGCATGCACATGAATGTTCATTGCAACACTGTTTACAATAGCAAAGATCTGGAACCAACCCAAATGCCCATTGATGATAGACTGGACAGGGGAAATGTGGCACATATACACCATGGAATACTATGGAGCCATAAAAAATGATGAGTTCATGTCCTTTGTAGGGACATGGATGAACCTAGAAACCATCATTCTCAGCAAACTGACACAAGAACAGAAAATCAAACACCGCATGTTCTCACTCATAGGTGGGTGTTGAACAATGAGAACATGTGGACACAGGGAGGGGAGCATCACACACTGGGGTCTGTTGGGGGGACATAGGGGAGGGGCAGTGGGGGGTGGGAAGTTGTAAAGAGATAGCATGGGGAGAAATGCCAGATATAGGTGAAGGGGAGGAAGGCAGCAAATCACTGCCATGTGTATACCTATGCAACAATCTTGCATGTTCTTCACATGTATCCCAAAACCTAAATGCAGTTTAAAAAAATACCATTGAATATCCAACCATTCATTGTAAGAATTTACTCTAAGAAAATCATTAGATGTGTCCAGAGACACAAATACAAAGATGTTCCTTGTATGATTGTTTGAACATAGAAAAAAATTCAAAGTGACCAAATTGTTCAATAGTCTTAGATTGATTAGATACATTGTGGCACATCTATACAAGGGAACACTAAACTGACATTAAAATGATAATGCAGATAGTTTTCTATTTATTCATATAAAATATTAATAACAGATTGCTAAGTGAGAAAAATCACGTAATATAGGGATACATATGCTATTTTCTGGTAAAAATAAATACATTAAAAGTCTGGAAGGAAATAAAATATAAGCAGTAGTATTATCTTTGGGTTATGGAATAATAGGTTTTATTTTTTTCTTTATGTTAAAGAAAACTTCAACACGATCATGTAGGAAACAGATTATATATTACTTCAGGTCATGAGTTTTGGACTCAGACTGCCTGGTTGTAAAACCTGGTGCTACTATTTCCTAACTCTGTTATTTACACCTAAGTTTCCTCATCTATCATAAGAAATAGTGTAAGACATTTCATTAAAGTAATATGAGTAATTGTGATGAAGCAACACAGAATTGTGAAATATCACATCATCAAAAATGTACATGACATATTAAATAAAGATGAAAAGTTCTAATGGTAGAAAAAATTTAACTGCTAAAACTGAATATGCTAAAATTGGTACATAAACATATGGACAAAGTCTGGAATAGAGAGGGGGAAAATAAAAAGCAACCTTGGTGGTATTATCATGCATTTTTTAACTAAAAATGTTTTTTTTTTAATTACACTTTAAGTTCTGGGGTACATGTGCAGAACGTGCAGGTTTGTTACATAGGTATATGCACTGTGGTGGTTTGCTGCATCCATCACCCGGTCATCTACATTAGGTATTTCTCCTAATGCTATCCGTCTGCTAGCCCCCACCCCACTGCTGTCCCTCCCCTAACTTCCTGCCCTCCGATAGGCCCTAGTGTGTGACATTCCCCTCCCTGTGTCTATGTGTTCTCATTATTCAACACCCATTTATGAGTGAGAACATGTGGCGTTTGGTTTTCTGTTCTTGTGTCAGTTTGCTGAGAATGATGGTTTCCAACTTCATCCATATCCTGCAAAGGACATGAACTCATCATTTTCTATGGCTGCATAGTATTCTATGTGTATATGTGTCACATTTTCTTTATCCAGTCTATCATTGATGGGCATTGGGGTTCCAAGTCTTTGCTATTGTGAACAGTGCCACAGTAAAGATATGTGTGCATTTGTCTTTATAATAGAATGATTTATAATCATTTGGGTATATACCCAGTAATGGGATTGCTGGGTCAAATCATATTTTCAGTTATAAATCCTTGAGCAATCTCCACACTGTCTTCCACGATGGTTGAACTAATTTACACTCCCACTAACTGTAAAAGTGTTCTTATTTCTCCACATCCTCTCCAGCATCTGTTGTCTTCTGATTTTTTAATGATCATCATTCTAACTGGTGTGAGATGGTATCTCAATGTGATTTTGATTTGCATTTCTCTAATGACCAGTTTTTTAATTCTTTTTTTTTTAAGAGACAGTTTCTCATTCCTTCACCCACCTTGGATTGCAGTGGTGCAATCATGGCTTACTGCGGCCTCAACTTCACAGGCTCAAGCAATCCTCCTGCCACAGCCTCCCAAGTAGTTGTGACTACAGGTATGTACCATCATACCCAGTTAATTTTAAAATTTTATTATAGAGATGGGGCTCATTCTGTTGACCAGGTTGGTTTTAAAGTTCTAGTCTTAAGTGATCCTCCTGCCTTAGCCTCCCAAAGTGCTGGCATTACAGGCATGAACCCCTACACCTGGTTAAAGATAGGTTTTTAAGTAAAAGGATGGAAAAACATATCATGCAAAGGATAAGCATAAGACTGGAGAGACGATATTAATGTCAGACAAAATAGACATTAAGATGAAAATAGTCCCAGAGAAAGAGAGTATTTTATAATGATAAAGGATCAAAGATATAAGTGTATATCAACGTATGTACCTAACAACAGAACACCAAAACAAATGAAGCAAAAACTAAGACTGAAAGAAAACAGACATGTCAACAATTACAGTTGATGATTCTTCTATTAAGCAACTGTTAGAATAAGTAGGCAAAAAGTCAGAGGAGGTACAGAAGATTGAAAAACTATACAAGCCACCTGAACTAACTGACATGTATAGAAAACTTCAGGTAAAAACAAACAGATATTCTTTTCAAGTGCATGTGGAACATTCACCAGCATAGACCATATTCTAAGCCAGGAAACAAGCCTGAATAAATTTTAAGGAGCTGAAATGTTATTCTCCAACCACAGTAGAATTTAAATAAAAATTAATTATATAAATTAATCTGGGAAATTCGCATATATTGTTACAATTCAAAGTAACCCATGAGTAACAAAGAAAAATAAATCATGATATAAAAAAGACGCCTCCTGCACTTGTGTATTCACTGCAGCATTATTCACAACAGCAAAGTCACGGAATCAACATAAGTGTCTATCAATAGTTGACTGGATAAAGAAACCTTGGTATATAGAAACCATGGAATACTATACAGTCATAAAAAATGAAATCATGTCCTTTGCAGCAACACAGATGGATCTGGTGACCATTATCCTAAATGAACTAACAGAGAAACAGAACCAACAATGGGTACACGTGGACATAGAGATGGAAACAAGAGACACTGGGAAATCTGAAAGTGAAGGGAAGGATGGAAAAATAACTTGTTAGGTATAGTGTTCACTCTTTGTGTAATGTGTACACTAGAAGCCCAATCCCTACCGCTATGTAATATATGCAGTAAGGAAAATGTATATGTATCCCCTGAATCTAAAATAAAATTAAATTTAAAAAATAAAACAAATAACCTATGGGTCAAAGAAGAAATAAGAAAATGAATCTGGAAACCATTATTCTCAGCAAACTGATACAAGAACAGAATATCAAAGACCGCATGTTCTCACTCACAGGCAGGTGTTGAACAATGAGAACACATGGACACAGGGAGGGGAGTATCACACACTGGGGTCTGCTGGAGGGGTGCAGGGGAGGGACAGTGGGGGGGTGGTTGGGGAGGGATAACATGGGGAGAAATGTCAGATATAGGTGACAGGGGGATGGAGGCAGCAAATCATATTGCCATGTGTGTACCTATGCAACACTCCTGCATGATCTGAACATGTACCCCAGAACCTAAAGTACAATTACAAAAAAAAAAAAAAGAAAAGAAAATACATTGAATTGACTGAAAATAACACAGCACATCAAAATTTGTACAATGGGGCCAGGTGCAGTGGCTCATGCCTGTAATCCAAGCACTTTTGGTGGCTGAGGTAGGAGGCTCATTTGAGGACAGGAGTTCAAGACCAGCCTGAGCAAAACAGGATGACCCTGTTGTAGAGGAAAAGTTAAATACTAAATTTGAACTCACTTGAACATGGACACAAACAACTGTCACCAAGTCCCAGAAGAGGTTGTGTGAGCCCCTTGAAGCGTTAATTCAGAATTGTTTCAGAGAAATCTCTATTTCAATCTATTCCTAAATGTTAGTTATTGAAAAACATGAGACAATTGCATATTTTTGCCTTCCTTGAGCCCAGTCATGAAGGGCCCTCGTGACTGAGCCTCAGGCCAAACAACCTGTTACAGAAAGAGCTAGGATCCCAGACTGTGCCAAAGCTTCCTGAGACCGCTTCTCATCTGTGCACGGATGAGTGGCCAACTCTAGAGCCCAGGTTGTTGCTTCCCAGTCTGATGGTGAATCCTCCACAGTCTGCTAAGGGTAAATATATATATACATGTATATATATATATATATATATATATATACATGTATATATATATATTTCCTTCTCTTCTTCCCATTGCAATTTACTTATATCATTTGCTTATATCAATTTGTTTATTACATTAATTTGCTTATTATATTATTTGTTTATTATAGCTGCATTGTCATTTACATGGGATAAAGTAGGATTAAATTTACCCTTAAAGGTATTGTGTGTGTGTGCCTCTTCTTCTCCCCTGGCACATCTCCCACACAGAACACCTGTCTCTACAAGAAATTTTAAAAAATTAGTCAGGCGTGGTGGTGCACACCACTTGCTACTCAGCTACTTGGGAGGCTGAGCTACTCAGGAGGCTGAGGCAGAAGGATCACTTGAGTTCAAGGCTACAGTGAGCTATGATCATGCCACCACACTTCAGTCTGGGTGACAGACTAAGACCCTGTCTCAGGGAAAAAAAAAAAAAAGTGGAATGCAGCTAAAGCGGTAATTATGGGGAAATATAGAGGCTGAAATATTTATATCAGAAAATCTTAAGAAATCCAAAGGAAAGGTACTGGAACAATTTAAGTGAATTTGGCAAAATCATAGGACACGAGGTTAAAAAACAAGTCACTTATCTTTCTACTTAACTAATATCAATTTGGCAATGACATTTTAAAATTTATTTATAATGCCAAATGATTTAAAAACTTAGGAATACATGTGACAAATAATGTACAAACCCTGAGCACTTAAATCTACAAACAAATCATTTCTGAGATAAATTAAAGAATCCCTAACCTCCCACTCTGGCAAAATAGTGAGGCAAGCCATGTTCATGCAGTGGAAGACTCAATGCTGTTCAAATGGCAATTCTTGCCAAACTGATCTATAGATACATCGTAGTCTCAATAAAAATTCCAGTAGGATTAAAAAGAAAACTTTTTTTGAGAGATAAACAAGTTGACTAAAATTTACATGAACAGCGCCAGGCTCCAGGCCTATGGCAGTGTCCAGCGATCCCCTTGGTCCCTAGGTTCCAGGCCAGCATCAAGCTTCAGGCCTGATCAGGTGCCAGACAAGCCCCTGTAGCTCTAAACTTCAGGCCTGCACCCATGGATCCAGCGTTCAGGCCCACCCCAGCATCAGACTGGCACCAGCAGAGCCCAGGCTCCAGACCAGCCCCATCAGATACTTGTTCCAACCATACCTGGTGCCTAGCCAGCCCCCATGGACCCAGGCTTCAGGCCGGCTACAATACCTCCATGCTTAAAAAAACTGGGATCCAAGCCTACCTCAGCAGACCCTGAGTCCAGGCCTATCTGGTGGACCCTGGTGCCAGGTCAGGCCCCACGGAACAAGGCTCCAAATTGCTCCAAAAGACAGGCTCTAAGCCAGCACATGAACCCAAGTTCTATGTCAGTTCTTATAACCCAGCCTTCAGGCCCACCCCAGCACCAGACTGGTCCTGGTGGCCCTAGGCTCCAGGATAGCACCCACAGACACAGGCTTCAGGCTGGCCAACCCTAGTGCCAGGCTGGTACCTGTTAGCCCCACAAGATGGCCTGCCAAAAACTATGGAATCTGTGAATACTGCATTTTTCATTCATGTTTGGTTAAAAAAAAAAAAACTGTAGGTACACCCATACAGTTAAAGCATGTTGTTCAAGAGTCAGCTGTATTTTGAATTATCTATGTTTATGGAACTCTGTTTTGTAAGTGTCAGTTACTGGTGATTTATTTTTTTCACTTTGGTGGTGTCATGTTTCCTTGATTGGTGAAGGGTTTTCCTGGATAAAGCCAGTCTTAAAAGAATGGAAGAAGCGCCTGCTTCTTCAAATGAACAGACACCAATGCAGGATCAGAGGATCACAGATAATCAGGGAAACATGACACCACCAAAGTGAAAAAATAAATCACCAGTAATGGACCCTTAAAGAAATAGAGATCCACAACATAGATAATTCAAAATACAGCTGACTCTTGAATAACTCATTTGAGCTGTGCAGGTCTACCTACACAAATTTTTTTTTAACCAAACGTGAATCAAAAATGCAGTATTCACAGGAAGTGAAACCTGTGTTTACAGAAGGCTGACTTTCATATGTGTGGGTTCTGCAGGATTATAGTATGAATGCTTTTTGGTTTATGTGGGCAGTTCTGGAACCAATTCCTCATGTACACTGAGGGACAACTGTAAACATCTTAAGGAAGCTCAGTGAGCGACAGGGGAACACAGATACACAAGTAAATGAAATTAGGAGAACAATGCACAAACAAAAGAAGACATTCGATAAAGAAAGAAATCATACAAAGAACCAAACAAAAATTCTAGAGATAAATAACACAATGCTCAACTGAAAAGTTTTATGGAGAGCTTTAACAGCAGACTTGATGAAACAGAAGAAAAAAAATCAGTGAACTCAAAGACAGCTTATTTGAAATTACCCAGTCAGAAGAATAAAATCTTAAAAAAAGAAAAAGAATGAAGGAAAAAAAGAAAAAGAATGAAAAAAGCCTACAGAACTTATGGGACATCATTAAGCAAGCCAAAATTTGCATGGTGAGAATCCCAGGAGAATCAGCAAAAAAACAAAAAGCAAGAAAGCTTATTTAAAGAAATAATGACAGAAAACATCCCAAGTCTGGAGTGGAAAATGAACATCCAGATCCATGAAGCCCAAAAGAACTCAAATAGATAAATTACTAAAAGATCTTCCCTGAAACAGATTACAGTTAAATATTCAAAAGACAAAGACAAAAAGAGAATTTGGAAAGTAGCAAGAACAAAGCAACTAGTCACATATAAGGGAATCTCCACAAGACTATCAGTGGATTTTTCAGCAGAAACATTACTGCCCAGGAGAGAGTAGGACGATGTAGCCAAAGTGCAGAAAGAAAAAATATCTGCCAACCAAGAATACTATACCAGGCCAGTCTGTTTTTCAGAAAAAAAAAGAGGGATGAAGACTTTCCCAGACAAACAAAAGCTGTGGGAGTTCTTCACTCCTAGACCTGCTGTACCAGAAATGCTAAAGGGAATTCTTCAAGTTAAAACAAAACTATGCTACACAATATGAAACACATGAAAGTATAAAAACCACTATAAAGGTTAAAATAGTTAAATTCAGAATACTTTAATACTGTAATGGTAGTGCATAACTATCTTTTGATTCTTATAAAAGTTTAATGATGAGTATTACAAATAATTATAAAATAGTTTGTTAATGAATACACACTATATAAAAGATGGAAATTGCAGCTCTAATAACATAAAATGTAGGGGGAGAATAAAGTGTACAGTTTTTATATGAATTTGAAGTTATTACCAGATCAAAATAGACTGCTGTCAGATGTTTTATGTAAGCTTCATGATAACCACACAGAAAATACAAAAAAGATAAAGAAATTAAACCATGCCTCTACAAAAAAAATCATCAAAATCACAAAGGAAGACAACAAGAGACAAATAATAAAGAAATGATTCCTTCAGAAATAAGTGGCAGGCAGAAAACAACATACTGGCAGTAGTAAGTCTTTACTTATCAGTAATTATTTAATTGCAAATAGATTAAATTCTCCAATGAAAAGACACTTTAGTTTTATAGACACACAGAGCTGAAAGACTAAGGATAGAAAGAAACAGTCCATGTAACAAGTAACAAAAAGAGTGCAGGGGTGGCTATGCTTACATGAGACAAAATAGGTTTCAAGTTAAAAAATATCACAATATAGAAGGTCATTATATAATGATAACAAAGTCAACCCATCAAGACAATATAATGAGCATAAATCATATAAATATTCCCAGTACAGGAGCATTTAAATATATAAAACAAATGTTAACAGAACTGAAAAGAGAAATAGATAGCAATACAATATTAATAAGGGACTTTAACACACCATTTTAAACAATGGATAGATCATCCAGATAGAAAATCACTAAGGAAACTGTGGACTTCAACAACACTATAGACCAAAGAGACGGAACACACAAATACAGAACGTTGCATCCAACAGCAAAATATGAAGACTTGTTCTATGGCTTAATATATGATCTATCCTGAATAATATCCTTTGTTCAATTGCACAAATAGCTCCAAATGTTCAAATGCACAAAGAACATCATCCAGGGTAGATCATATATTAAGCCACAAAACAAGTCTTAACAAATTTAAGAAGACCAAAATCATATCAAGTATCTTTTCTAGCCACTATAGTATGAAACTAGAAACAAATACCAAGAGAAATCTTTGAAAATTCACAAATACATTGAAATTAAACATGTTCTTGAATAGCCAATAGATCAAATAAATTAACAGGGAAATTTAAAAATCTTGAGACAAACAAAACTAGATACAGCATACACATTGATATGGTTTGGATGTTTTGTCTCTTCCAAATCTTATGTTGAAATGTGACCTCCAGTGTTGGAGGTGGGCCTAGTGGGAGGAGTTTGGGTCATGAGGGTGGGTCCTTCAAGAATAGCATGGTGCTGTTTCACCATAATGAGTGAGTTGTCACTCTATTAGTTCATGCCAGATCTGGCTGTTTAAAATAACGTGGCACCTCTTACCTCCTCTCTTGCTCCTGTTCTTATCATGTGATATATAACACCTGCTCCCCCTTTACCTTCTGCCATGATTGTAAGCTTCCTGAAGCCCTCACCAGAAACAGGTGCTGGCAGCATGCTTCGTGTATAACCTACAGAACTGTGAGCCAAAATAAACCTCTCATCTTTATAAATTGGCCAGCCTTGAGTATTCCTTCACGGAGATGCAAAATGGAATAACACACATATTAATTTGAAATATATAAGAGACCCAAACTGAAACTATAAAAAATTGAGAAGAAAATGGGAAAGTCTTAGAGAAGAGTTAGGCAAAGTTTTCATAGCACACAGAGTAAATAAATCATAAATGAAAATATATACATTGCACTTCATAAAACTTAAAAGGTTTGCTGATCAAAAAAATACCATTAATATGAAATGGGAAGCAAACCATTTGTATAAAACATTTGCTAAACGTATATCTGACAAAGAACTCTTTTCTAAAATATATAATGAAGCCTTTCAACTTAATAATAAAAAGACAAACACCCAATAAAAAAGGGGGGCTCATAGGTCTAAAGAAACAACTTATGAAAGAAAATATACAAACGGCAAATAAGCACAGTTGGATATCAGTACACAAACACTGGGATAACTAAAGAAGTCTTTTGGTGGCTAAACTTATATCAGACAAGGTGGATTTTAAGAAACTTTCAGAAGAGACAGCTGTAGAGAAACTAGAACCCTCATACATTGCTGGTGGAAATACAAGATGGCACACCCACTTTTGAAAACAGTTTGGCAGCTCCATATAAAGTTGAACATGCATTTATCCTACAAGCCAACAATCCGGCCCTGACGTTTTTACCCAAGAGAAGTAGAAACATGCCTACATAAAGGCCTGCACATGTATGTATAATAGTTTTATTCATAATAGTCTCGAACTGGAAATAGCTCCAAATGTCTATGACTCATTAATGGATTAACAAACTCTGGTACATCCAGACAAGGGAATACTACTCAGCAAAATGAAGGAAAAGACTACTGATTCATGCAAGGTGATGATGGCTCTCAAAAGCATCATGCAATGTGAAACCACTTAGACACAGATATAATAAATTATATACTATCTGATTTCATTTATAGCAAATTCTAGAAAAGGCAGATCAGTAGTAGCAAAAAAAAAAAAAAAAAAAAAAAAAATCCAGATCAGTAGGCAATAGCTGGCAAGTAGGATAAGAGAACTTCTTGTGCTGATGAAATTGTTCTGGAACATGACTTTGGTTGGTGGTAGTTGGATGACTATTCATATTTACCAAAAGTCATAGAACTATACACTTAAAATGAGCTAATTTTATTATATATAAAAAATACATCAGTAAAGCTGTAAAATAAATGGGTATGAAACAATGCAGAAGTGCTGTGAAGAACAGTTTTTATTAATAGCTCTAAAGTAATGTGCACAATATTGGGAGTAAGTGAATAAGCTCTCTCTCACCCTCATTTTCTTCCTTTTAACTTCATTATTAGAGGCAATGACTGAGAGGTCTTTTGAAATTAGTTTTTAGTCTTTATTTAAATACTCCCAATTGAATCATATGGCTCCTTCACATAAAATACCAAATACAAATTTTGCCCAGATGGACAAAAGATGTATTGTCTTCAAATCATTGGGTTGGCTCTCTTAACTTTTACTCTAGATATCCAAGCTTAAAAGCAACCAGATGAGGTTTTATGGAATTTTGTAAAAAGGGAAGAAAAAAGAAGACAATGATGAAGAAGAAATAATGAAAACAACTTTTGCTCATGGGAGGAAATTTTCTGTGCCAGCTTTTAGTTCAGAATGATCTTTTATTGGCCAAATTCCAAATTCCTCAAAGTCCAGGCTTCTAATGTAAGTGCTGACACAATTTCAAATGTAGTGCTGCAAACAGGACGATATAATGAATGCTGAATAAATTTACTTGCTATCTTTTATGATAGTCTCTTTCTTTTGCAACAATTTGCCTCATTTTAATTTCTGTTGTTATTTTAGTATTATGCTAGAAAAAGTGGTTGAAAATCATTCCTTTTCCAAACTCTGTTTTTGTGCACTTATTATATAATAAAAATTATCCTTGGTGCTGAAATTTTTCAAACTTGTTTCTCTCTACATTGGCATAATAAATCTTTTATTTTTTGTATTAAGTATAAACTTTCTTTTTGTTTTGCCTATTTCTGTCATATTATGAAATACCTCAGACAGTGTAAGTTTCTTCTTAAACCACTAGCTCTTTCCATGAGGATATAACCAATTTCTATAATTGAAAATAATCTAGGTGAAAAACTTGCTTATTTGGAGGAAAGCAATTTTAGCTCCATTCGCACATGTGTGTTTTGTACTCTCTATTTCCTGCTTTTTAAGATTCTGACAGCGCAACAATGCTACATTATTACCGTATGTTAATCAAAGCTTAATATGTGAGAAGAAAGAATACTAGATATTATGTACATTTTTACAAATGCTTCAAATAAACCATGCTCAGAGATAGGGATAAAGATTCAAGCGTTCTTCCCATGACACACTTGAAATCACCAGACTAAACTGCATGAATGAGAACTCAGTTCTTGCTTTTGCAATACAAGTAGGAGATACATAAATCCTTTCATTCAAAGTTTCTCTTCTATGGTTTCATTCTGGACTCATCCTCCAAATGATCTAAACCTAAATGTTAAACAGACCTTTTAAATTACAATTTGTATGTGTGCACACAAGACAGCAGCAGCACTTACAGATTTTAGGGAAACATACCTGAGAATTTCCAGAATTTAATGCATATAAAAATTTCTAAGGAAATCTTTTTGCACAGTTGACAATGATTAAGATCTGGTATGATAAATGTAGATATTTGATACTCAACAGTGGAGGACTGATCACTTAGAACTAGGTAACAGGATATGGAGACTTCACATTACATTTTGTCCACTGAAATCTAGGTTACATCTCAGGAACTAGATGAAGATTACCACATGGTTGGCACTGTGAGTGGAATGAATCTGAATTTGACTTTTAGTGGGGGTCAACACATAAAATTACCATCCTAATGGTACCACACTTGCCACTCTTAGTGGTAGAATAAGAATGATGCCAAGGACTCAATTTGTTGAAAGTATATTTTTAAATTTGGAAGATAAATATAACCAGGGGGGCTGCAGAGCCAAAATTACTAGAAATGCCTGCACTGTCCCTGACCAATTTTCCACTTTTATGCTTATAAATAAAAGTCTTAATTTTTGTGAGAACATAAAAGGCCCAGAGACTGCTATATCCAACAACACAACTAAAAGTGTTCTGCTAGGGATGTCAATATGACTGTGAGGTAACCGGGTGTGGTGACTCACTCCTGTAATCCCAGCACTTTGGGAGGTCAAGGCGAGTGGATCACTTGAGGTCAGGAGTTTGAGACGAAACTGGCCAACATGGTGAAACCCCATTTCTACTAAAAATACAAAAAATTAACCAGGCATGGTGGTGCACGCCTGTAGTCCCAGCTACTTGAGAGGCTGAGGCATAAAGAATTGCTTGAACTCTGGAGGCAGAGGTTGCAGTGAGCTAAGATCACACCACTGCATGCCAGCCTGGGTGACAGAGTGAGATTCTGCAAGGTATAAAATAACCTGGACCTTTTGGTCCCTGCAATTATCCTCCTGCATACAAAAGAATGAGTGTCTATTTTCCATATTTTAATGCCAATTACTTATAACATTTTATTCCTCTTGCCCACTGTTACTTTTTAATACAAAGAAATGACACACTTACCCATTAAAAATAATGTACTAACATGAATTCTCATTAGGCAGTACACGAGGAAAAACAAAATTTTATGCAGATATTAATTGCTATGAGCTCAAAGAAAGAAATGATTGCTTTAGTAGTAAGGAAAGGCTTCATGGAGGAGATGGAAATTGAGTGGAAAAATGGTTAAGAGAGAGCCAGGTATATTGAGGAGAGATGAGCCTCTAGGATGGACACGATGTCTAGAAAAACTATTTTCTGTGAAGGGTGTATAGGAATAGCTCAGCATCTAGGAAACAGGTGTGCCTTCTCTTAGAAATCCCAGAGCTTGTCCTCCTGTTCCTGCGCTCGTAACCACCGGGTACCTATGCATTCACCTAGTTAAAAGTTGCAGGTAGTGGTAGAGACGGACACTCTGGATCAAGTTGTAAAGCCCAAAATGAGAAGAGCCAAGATATTACTTGAGAAGAATTGAAACTCAATGAAAATATTTAAAACATCATGCTAATTAAAGGGGGAAATGCAAATGCAACAGGGATACAAGTACTTAAAAGATGTGTATGCACTGAAAAAACCATACAGTGTACTGCATAAAAAGAAAAATGTTACAAGACCTTTTGAGGATCAGACATCATTGGAATTCTTTTCAACAAAGTCAGATTGTTCTTTATTCATGTTTGGCTCCCCTAATAAGAAGTGGCTAAATAATCTAGTGATAGGTCATATGTATGACTACTATATATTGGATATGATTGAATTAGGTATTGAGAATTTTGTCTCCCTAAAAGACATTAAGAACAGTAAATGACCCAGGGGAACAAAACCCATGCTAATATTTGTTGGTGATGATTTTGATGTAACAGAAGATTATAGAAGACTAAAATGTCTTCTTACTAATTTCTTCAGAGGCCCCACAGTATCCATCTGGCTGTATTAGAGTATGTTCTGCATTTCACTACACTGAATGGGAAGATTTACTTTTGAAGTTATAAGTTGCTGTTGAAGAAATTTGGTTGCAGAACACTATGGATTGAATTGGAAGAGACGGGACCCTCATTGGATCCAGTTCTGAAGAGGACACACCTGGCATTGAATGACCTTTAAAAATCATCTATAAAAATGCCAAAAGTTCTGATGCCAAAGAAGAAGATCTCCCATGATACTTTTGGTACAATTTATGGAAGGATTCATATGCAGAAGAAAAATCTAAGCAAACTACAAACTAGGAAAACAAAGGGGTTGAAGAAACAACCTGCAGAAAGGATAACAGAAGACCAGGAGAAAAAGTCAAAAAGAATTTTTAAAAAAATTGATGGAACTTAGCCAATCACTACTGTTTTATTGTGCTCTACTTAGGACAATTATCAAGCGTCAATACATTCAGAGTTTCTTATAAGATCTTATTATATATTTTTATAAGATAATTTTACTCTATTTTTTGTTTTATTATTATTATTATTATTTTACTTTAGGTTCTGGGGTACATGTCAGGTCATGCAGGATTGTTGCATAGGTACATACATGGCAATGTGGTTTGCTGCCTTCATCCCCCCATCACCTATATCTGGTATTTATCCCCTCAATATCCCTCCCCACCCTCCCTACCCCCCGCTGGCCCTCCCCTAGTCACCCCCCAACTGACCACAGTGTGTGGTGCTCCTCTCCCTGTGTCCATGTGTTCTAATTGTTCAACACCCACTTATAAGTGAGAACATTTGGTGTTTGGTTTTCTGTTCTTGTGTCAGTTTGCTGAGAATGATGGTTTCCAGATTCATCCATGTCCCTATGAAGGACATGAACTCATCATTTTTTAATGGCTGCATAGTATTTTATGGCTGCAAATGTGATATATATGTGCCACATTTTCTTTATCTATTCTATCGTTGATAGGCATTTAGGTTGGTTCCAGGTCTTTGCTATTATAAACAGCGCCGCAATGACCACACATGTGCATATGTCTATAATAGAACAATTTATAATTCTTTGGGTATATACCCAATAATGGGATTGCTGGGTCAAATGGAATTTCTATTTCTAGATGCTTGAGGAATCGCCACACTGTCTTCCACAATGGTTGAACTAATTTGCACTCCCACCAACAGTGTAAAAGTGTTCCTATTTCTCCACATCCTCTCCAGCATCTGTTGTCTCCTGATTTTTTTAATGATCGCCATTCTAACTGGTGTGAGATGGTATCTCAATGTGGTTTTGATTTGCATTTCTCTAATGACCCGTGATAATGAGCAGTTTTTCATATGTTTGCCTCATAGATGTCTTCTTTTGTAAAGTGTCTGTTCATATCCTTTACCCACTTTTGAATGGGTTTGTTTTTTTTCTTGTAAGTCTGTTTCAGTTCTTTGCAGATTCTGGATATTAACTCTTTGTCAGACGGGTAGATTGCAAAAATTTTTTTGCATTCTGTTGGTTGCCAGTTCACTCTAATGATTGTTTCCTTTGTTGTACAGAAGCTCTGGGGTTTAATTAGATCCCATTTGTCTATTTTGGCTTTTGTTGCCATTGCTTTTGGTGTTTTAGCCATGAAGTCCTTGCCTATGCCTAGGTCCTGAATGATTTTGCCTAGGTTTTCTTTTAGGGTTTTTATAGTGTTAGGTCTTATGTTTAGATCTTTAATCCATCTGGAGTTAATTTTAGTGTAAGGTGTCAGGAAGGGGTTCAGTCTCTGCTTTCTGCACATGGCTAGCCTGTTTTTCCAACACCATTTATTAAACAGGGAATCCTTTCCCCATTGTTTGTTTTTCTCAGGTTTGTCAAAGATCAGATGATTGTAGATATGTGTTGTTGCTCCTGAGGTCTCTGTTCTGTTCCATTGGTCTATATCTCTGTTTTGGTACCAGTACCATGCTGTTTTGATTACCATGGCCTTGTAGTACAGTTTGAAGTCAGGCAGCATGATACCTCTAGCTTTGTTCTTTTTGCTTAGGATTGTTTTGGCTAAGTGGGCTCTCTTTTGGTTCCATATGAAGTTTGAAATGTTTTTTTCCAGTTCTGTGAAGAAGGTCATTGGTAGCTTGATGGGGATAGCATTGAATCTATAAATTACTTTAGGCAGTATGGCCATTTTCATGATGTTGATTCTTCCCAACCATGAACATGGAATGTTTTTCCATCTGTTTGTGTCCTCTCTTATTTCATTGAGTTTTGTAGTTCTCCTTGAAGAGGTCCTTTACATCCTTTGTTAGTTGTATTCCTAGGTATTTTGTTCTCTTCGTAGCAATTGTGAATGAGAGTTCACTTTTGATTTGGCTCTCTGTTAGTCTGTTATTGGTGTATAGAAATGCTTGTGATTTCTGCACATTGATTTGTATCCTGAGACTTTGCTGAAGTTGCTTATCAGCTTCAGGAGATTTTGGGCTGAGAGGATGGGGTCTGCTAAATATACTATCATGTCATCTGCAAATAGAGACAATTTGACTTCCTCCTTTCCTAATCGAATACCCTTTATTTCTTTTTCTTGCTTGATTGCTCTAGCTAGAACTTGCAATACTATATTGAATAGGAGTGGTGAGATAGGGCATCCTTGTCTTGTGCCAGGTTTCAAAGGGAATGCTTCCAGTTTTTGCCTGTTCAGTATGATATTGGCTGTGGGTTTGTCATAAATAGCTTTTATTATTTTGTGATACGTACCATCAATACCTAGATTATTGAGGGTTTTTGGCATAAAGGGCTGTTGAATTTTGTCAAAGGCCTTCTCTGTATCTATTGAGATAATCATGTGGTTTTTGTCTTTGGTTCTGTTTATGTGATGGATTATATTTATAGACTTGTATATGTTGAACCAGCCTTGCATCCCCAGGATGAAGCCTACTTGATTATGATGAATAAGCTTTTTGATTTGCTGTTGCATTCTGTCAGTATTTTATTGAATATTTTTGCATCGATGTTCATCATGGATATTGGCCTGAAGTTTTCTTTTTTAGTTGTGTCTCTGTCCAGTTTTGGTATTAGGATGATGTTGGTCTCATACAATGAGTTGGGCAGGATTCCCTCTTTTTGTATTGTTTGGAATAATTTCAGAAGGAATGGTACCAGCTCCTCTTTGTACGTCTGGTAGAATTTGGCTGTAAACCCATCTGGACCTGGGCTTTTTTTAGTTGGTAGGCTATTAATTGCTGCCTCAACTTCAGCCCTTGTTATTGGTCTATTCAGGGGTTCAACTTCTTCCTGGTTTAGTCTTAGGAGAGTGCAAGTGTCCAGGAATTTATCTATTTCTTCCAGATTTACTGGTTTGTGTGCATAGAGTTGTTTGTAGTAATCTCTGGTGGTAGTCTGTATTTCTGTAGAATCGGTGGTGCTGTCCCCTTTATTGTTTTTTCTTGCATCTATTTGATTCTTCTCTCTTTTCTATTAATTTGGCTAGTGGCCTATTTTGTTGATTTTTTTTTTTTTTTTCAAAAACCAGCTCCTGGATTTGTTGATTTTTTGAAAGGGTTTTTTTTGTGTCCCTATCTCCTTCGGTTCTACTCTGATCTTAGTTACTTCTTGTCTTCTGCTAGCTTTTGAATTTTTTTGATCTTGTTCCTCTAACTCTTTCAATTTCGATTATAGGGTGTTGATTTTAGACCTTTCCTTGCTCCTCGTGGGCATTTATTGAACAGTAATATACTAATATTAAGTATAAAAAAAGAAATCCTACAACTTCAATATGACTCAAAACCTGCCTTCACTGTTTAAGTCTAAAAATTTCAACAAAAATAGGGAATAGGAAAAAAATCTGATTTCATAATACCTTTGTGACATTTTTATTACTACCTGTATGTTAGAGCAATGCTAGTTACCAGAACAGGTAAGCTCCCAAATTCCACTCTTCACAACAATAAATATGCATTTCTTGCATATGATGCAGACTAGGGTAGGTGCTCCCAGTTGGGTAGCCTTCCAACCACCCCACAGCATGGTCATTCGAAGACTCAGACTTTTTCATCTTGTGGCCCTACTCCCTTCTTAGGGTCCTAGAGTCCTCTTTCTTCAGAACAACAGGGAAAGAGACTATGCAAAAGATGTAACTCCCTCTTCACCACTTCCCAGAATGTCATGTATCATTTCCACTCATATTTCCCTTGGGTAGAGCCAGTTAATGGCCAAATTAGATGTAAGGAGGCTGAAAAATGTGGTCCTTGGCTGAAGAGTTACTTCCTCATGACAATGCAGCATTGTGGAAGGGGAACATGAAATTGTGACGGTCTGTTAGCTGCCTCTGCTACACCACTGAAAGTATGTATAAGGTCAATACAACCAAATTATGTTGTCTTTCTGGATAAGAGTTTCAATAAGGTAATAAGTTGCCTGGATTATTATAGAAATATTAATAAGGCATTACATAGGCAAGACTCACACTTCACAGCTGGCATTCATTCCATTCAATCATTGTTTTATAAAGAACTTATCAGAGATTCAGTTCCTCAGCAAAGGCTTTTTAGATATAGGTAAGGCTACAGAGATAATTTGGCCTTTGTAGATTTTTGGAGTCTAGCTGAATTATCCCATTAGAAGTCTCCTATGGTCTGAATGTTTGTGCTCCCCAGCAAATTTATGTGTTGAAATACCCTCTAGATGATGGTATTGGGGAGTGATTAAATCATGAGGGCTGAGTCCTCATGAATGAGATTCATGCCCTTATAAAAGGTACCCCAGAGCACTATAGTCCGCTCTACCTTGTGAAGACACAGCAAGATGATATCATCTATGAGTCGGGAAGTGAGTTTTCATCAGACACCAAACCTGCGAACACCCTGACCTTGGACTTCTCAGTCTCCAGAACTATGAGAACTAAATTTCTGTTATTTAGAAGCTCCCCAATCAATGGTATTTTGTTATAGCAGCCTAAATGGACTATGATAAAGTCACTTCTGGCCTATTATGGGAAGGAGTCTTGCACCGATGGCGCTAAATTATAAACCTCCCCAAATTTGCTGCTCCAAAGACCTGGTCCCTGAGATTTCACCATAGATAGCTAATAACACATTCACAAGAAAGCAGAATAAATCTAAATAAGCAATTGGGATGTACAATTTTTTTAATAAAAAAAAAGGATGAAGAGGAAACAAACTCTCTGCAGAGCTTCCCCGTTTGGTTTGTGGTAACACTAACATTTGTTTCAAGTTCTGGGAAAGGCTTAGGGTTTGGCTTTGAATATCACCCAAACAAAACTGCAAGAGGCTTGTCCATACTCTTTTCCAAGGAAATGGCCTTTTATGGTTCACCACATTTTCAAGTAGATCAGTTATAAAATGAAAGCAGACATTTTTGCAAAACCAATTAGTGACCAAGATTATTATGATCTAATTGGTGCTATGTTTTGAAGGAAAACCATTGCCAAATTTATCAATAATGAGACCACATCTATCTATTCTTAGAAAACCATTATGTTTCTCCTTTGGTATTTTTTTTCTAGTATTCTATTTTCAGGTTTTTACTTGATGTGTTACGTATCTTCTTAGAATTCCAAGTGTCAAGTTTATTTGTAGGACCTGCAGAGAAGGTCTCAAGAAATCCACGCAGAGGGGTCCCACAGTGTTATTTCTTCATGTAGTATATTTTTATTAAGCACTTATGATGTATAGTCCCTATGCTAAGCTCTGTGAGCAATACAAAAGTAAATTAAACTCTTCCTTCAAAGAGTTTACTGTGTAGCTGGAGAGAAATGACCTGTATATAAATAACTATAAAGCAAGAGTCTACAAATTTTATTGAGCATAATATCACATTACATTAATCTACAGAATATTCTTTGTAGCACAAGAATTATCGATCACAGGTAAATGTTTACCAAAAAATTAACATATATCTGGTTTTCTTCTTATTTTATACTGTGTGATAATATAGACTATGTAGGTTATATGCAATGATTCATACAGAATCTCAAAACTGTAAGAAATACCATTTTGTAGGTGGATATTTTGCTTGCAATAGTGTTCTTTGAGATTTTGTATGATACTGAAAGTTCAGCTTATTGATAGGTACATATTCGTTTTTAAAGGACTTTGATACAAAATTGTATACCCAACAGGAGAAAAAGAACTCAAGAAAAAAGTCTGATGAACTATTACCGTATTGCTTTTATTTCCAATGTCAAGAATAAACAAAAGACCTTACTAGTAAAGAAATCACTATGTGCTATTTGAAATAACTCATTTCAACTTTCCTTCTTTTAAAGTCTGCACTGAGAATGAGCCAGTCTGTCAGTTAAAAAGGTATTTGATGATTTAGAGAGGACTCTACTGCCCTTTTCTCTTTCTCTTTTACTCTGGCCAACCCACATTCCTGGAAGAAAGGAAGAACATATTCCCCAGAGTCTACAGAAATGAATGGAGGCATTGTTAGCCCAGAGAGGATGGGAATGCTTCACACATGTGTCATAGTTTTCAGTGTCCCCTCCTCCTTCTTCTCCTAAATATCTTTAAATGACTGATATCTTACCAAATGACATAAAAGGGCAATTCTGAAATCTCATCATGTGTATTTTTGTGCAGCTGCTGTGATTTTGTAATTTAAAACTGATAAACCAAATTGAAGCAGAAGGAAACTAAGAAGAAGTAGGGGGAAATCAGTGGTTTGGGAACCAATATGCACCAAAAGGGGGTTATTTTGCTCACATATTATACCATTATAATCAATGCAAGTAGCAGTGAGTCAACCTTAAACTATTTTTGATATGGATGATAGGAAACCAGCCAAAATAGACGTATCAAAACAAATACAGTGACTTAAAATATCTAATAAATTGCATTCTAAACATATAGTGTAATATTCAGCTTCCAAAGGTTTATGCTAAAAGACAATTTAATGCAGCAAATTATACCAAGAAAAGGTTCACATCTTCCTGGCTATGTTTACATCAATCAATCTTTCCTAATTAAATAAATTTTACTTCTAAGCACAATACTTAAATTCTAAAAATCCATATATCATGAGAGTATGAGAAATCGATACATTATGAGATCATGAGAAATTAGAAGTCAAAGTAATATTTCTAAGAAATCTTGTATGTTTCAAAGACTCTACAAGAAAAAATCCTGGCTTCTGGGCTCAGTGTCTTACTTTTCTGAGATTAAGCCTTTTTTTATTTTGAAAGGTGCAAATAGCCCTTGAGTAACCTGAGAAATATAGAAGTGTTTACAATTCACGTTTCTAAACTTAAAATAATTTATTAAAAATATTTATAAAGATGAGTTAGGAATTGAGTTATTTACAGTTAGAACACTTATCAATAGAATTGTGTCTATTCTTTCTTCAGTTTTCCTAGAGTGCTTGCCTCTTAACTAAGTGAGAACTCCTGTGGCCCTGAATACAATGACAAGTTCATTTCTGTAAGTCATGCACTTAAGCACGGTAATACACAAATTTTACATTTCCTGCCGTTTGTCCTCTCTTCTGGTGGCAAGAAAAATGTGTTTCTGATCAGTTTCTGAGTATGAACTAATCTGAATTCAATTTGGCCACATGCAAGTGTCAAGTCCTGTGTTTACCAGCTCTGTCACCTGTAAGAACTATAAAAGATAAAAGCTCAAAATGTTACCCTTTAAATACCATCTGGAACTGCGCTTGGCTGATACTCATACTATGAAGTAAGAAATCATTGCATGACTGACTATATTGCCTCTGAAAAATAGTCCCCAAATGACACTGCATGTAACTTGCTCATGGGAGTCCAGACATGATTCAAAGAGCTCCAGTTCACTTCAGAGAACAGCAACATAAAGTGATGTCTGTAAGGTCCTGCAATATAGGCCTGCCAAATTCCACTGCAATTCTTTTTGCAAAGCACAGAGAAGTCAGGTCAAATAAAGTAGTGGCAAGATGTTGTAGCCTGCAATCTCCCCTGCACCTGAGCAAACTTATTCCTGTCGTGCACATCATCTGCAGGTGAGAAACTGAAGAGATTAGAAACAATGCAATTCCGATAGGAAGGACTTAGAAGACGTTATCACAAGGAGCCTGGACCTGGAATATGACTGTAATTTGGCAAGCTAAAACCTAATCAACACCTTTTTCATCTGTCTAGAGAAATATGTAAGAAAAAAATTTAAAAGAACCATCAATGTACGTCATAGAAATGAAAAAATTCCAAAGGCCAGAAGTTAGTCATGTTTACTGAGTCTTGGCCAATGGGGACAATCGATATGGCCCCTGAAGTGAGACCATCACCATGATGAAGGCCATGGAACCACACCGTCCTTCCTGAGAGTGACTCTTTAGAGGCACATGAGTTTGTTCTGGCTTTTTATTTATGAAAACTCAACAAACAAATCTAACTTCTGCTTGAAAGTTTAGCTTTCCCAGAGCTCATCCACAGGAAGCAAGAGCCTGACCCTCACTTGCCTCAGAAGCTCATGAAGTATCATTTTTAATTATGAAGAGATACCCAGAGCCATACCTGTTGCTATCTACTCAAATCAGTTTGGCTAGTGAGTTCATTCAGTTCACTTGGCCGACTAACTAAGGATTACCCAACACAGCTGAATTTTTGGAATGAGGACTAGGCTCTGGTCTGCTGTGACTTCACGGGGTGATGGCCTCCTAGATGTGACCCATGCCCTTGTTAAGGGATTCTTCCCACCAAACCACAGCTTACCTAGGTGAAAAAGTTACACCAGCAAAGAAATACAAATAAGAAAATAAGCTTTACTAGGTAGAAGGTTAAGACAATGAGACGTGCATACTTAGAGCAGCGATGGTACCTGCTGTCTTTGTAAATTGCGCTTCTGTGATATCAGTGCCTAATAATGACAATGCCATAAGCCAGGGTGGACTTTATACATTTAAAGTTTTAAAAGTTCTTATATTATTTTTACTTTAAATTTTAATTATTTTTTATGTTAAATTTAAGTTATTCCATATAAATGTCACAAATATCACTCAAAAAATAGTAAATGTCCTTGTTGGCAGGAGCCAGGTCTACCTTTCACAATATTGGTTTTAATTCTAGGTGATACTTAAGATTCATGTAACATCACTGATCCTGTGCCGTATCTGAAAACTTGTAATACACTCCAGTTTAATCTCCCTTTCCCATAATTTCATTTTCCTGAACATTTAGGTATCCTCCTTTCTTTTAGAACTTTATGCCATGTGCAATGATTCAATTTTAGATTATTTTAAAAGACATTTTTGGCAAAAATTTCTCAGTGCTCACATGAGTACAATAGTTAGCGCATTCTTTTAAAAAAATAAATAGCAACAAACTATTATTTTAGGAGGCATTGTTAAATGAACATTTTGTGCTCAGGGCATATACCCTTATGTTAAATATTTTACCCTAGCCTATTCATTCAGTCATTCAATAAATAGTTACTGCGACTCTATTGGTGCCAGGAACTAAAATAGACAAAAATCCCTGGCTTCATGTAGTGGGAGAAAAAGACAATAAAAGTCTCGTCTAGTAAGTAAATAAATAGTGTGCTAGTAATAAGTATTCAAGAGCAGAAATAAATAAGGAAGAGGAATAGATAGGCTATGGGTGGAGTGATGGGCCTTACCAAGAAGGTGAGTCTAAGATAAATACCTGAATTAACTGCGGGAGCAGTACATGCAGATATCTGGCAGAAAAGCATTCAGGAAGAAGAGACAGGAAGAGAAAAGGCCCCAAGGTACAACAGGCCTGGCATATTTAAGGAGCAGGAGGAGGCCAGTATGTCTGGAGCTTAGGTCAGTGTTTCTCAAACTGGGTTCTTTGAGCCTTAGAATTCTAAAGTGCCTTTTTTTTTTTAGCACTTTTACTAAAAGATTACCAGAAAATACTATTCCTGTGGCTACGACTAACACCAGCGTAAACATTCAACAAGTCCAGGCCAGGCACTGTGCTATGTGCTTTACTTTATTTAATGCTTCTAACAACTTTGTAAGACAATTTACTATTATTAAAACATACTCTCATTATGTGTGTATGTAACAGAGAAACGAAGGCTTGGCTAGGTAAAGTCACTTGCCCAAAGTCATACAATAGTGGTGAAGCCAGAACTTAAGTCTAGGCAGTCTAAATCTGAGTCCAGGGCCTCCAACATGAATTAATATCCTATACAAGAGATAGAGAGAAAGAGGTGTTTCAAAAATTTAGCTACTTCCATCATATCTATGGCAAGCTCAATTTTGGTAAGTATGCCTGATAATCATCAGGAATAACTTGTAATAAACATTAAGTCGTTAAATCAGAAGTGGAAATTCCCTGTGGCATCCTGGTATCACAGTTTCTGCTTCCTGACTGTCAAATCTCACTCCTATCTGGGGCCTGTCTCGTTCAGCTTCCTTGGGGTCTTTGTTAAGGGGACATCTGAGGTAGTGTCCATGGCTTTTGACTTCTTCCATATCCCATCTGCGGACATCACTCCCCGCCCATAAAGGTTCTTATTCTGAATGGGACACTTCTTCAGCGGAGAGCTCTCCTATATGGTGTCAAGGAGTTTAGACACCCGGCAGGAGTCAGAGCTGGTAGACAATCAGATGTTTTAGAACAATAAGTCCAGATATAAGACAGACTATAAGTTGGAAGTTAAAGATCAATTAAGAGAAATTCAAGCAAGACATGGTGAAGTCCTAAAACATAGATGAGATAGCCAGAATCAAGAAAAAGAAATTACATTTGAAGGCATTTGGGAGACAAAATGATTAGGACTTTAATAATAACAAATAACTGGATTGAATAGGTCATAAAGAGGGAGGAATGGACAATGACTCATAGTTCTAGAGAGTCTAGGTCCTAGTAATGGAGACACAGCAGACAAGAGGAAAACAGAATGTAGGAGGTAGATAACTGATGAGCTCTCTTTTAAAGGGCTTGCATGGAAAGCATAGATGGATAAACTTGATTAAAATGCCCAGGAACTGTCTTAGTCTGCTCAGGCTGCCCTAATAAAATGCCACAGACTGAGCGACTTACACAGCAGACATTTATTTTCTCACAGTTCTGGAAGCTAAAAGTCCATGATGAGGGTGCCACAGATTCGGTGTCTGCTGCGGGCTCTTTTCCTGGCTCGTTGATGGCTCCCATCTCCCTGTGTGCTCGCATGGCCTTCCCTGGGTGTATGTGCACAGATCAATCAACTTTCTAGTGTCTCCTTTTTTGAGGAGATCCATCCTATCATGTCAGGGCCCCATTCTTAGGACTAATTTAATCTTAATTATTTCATAGCGGTTCAATCTCCAAATACAGCCACACTGGGGATTAGGACTTCAACATACGAATTGGGGTAGAAACATTCAGTCCACCACAGTAGCTAAATATTTGGCTTTGGAATTTGAATTCAGGCTGGAATGTGGGGATGTCAACATATAAATGGGAGCTGAACTGACTGCATTGATGCAGACACCAAAGAAGACCGTAGAGGGAGAAGTGCTGAGAGTTACACACCAGGTGACACCAACGTTGAAGAAGCACGCAGGGCGTCTTCAGGAGCCAGGGAATTCAATTAAAGGGGAAAAGTCCAAAAAATAGAGAAGTAAAGAAAAGATCAGCAAAGAGGAATATTAGAAAATCCTACGAGAGGATGATTGGAGTTTAAATAATGTTAGATCTCCTCCACTGAAGAGTATGTGCACTGAAAAGTAGCCATTAAATCTGGCACCCAATGCACCATTGCTCCCCTGTGTCCCTTTCAGTCCAACATGCGCTATCATGTGGTTATGGTTTCTTTACTGAACAGACATTTTCTGAGCTTCTCCTGTGCCAACCACTGTGCTAGGAGCTGTGATGAAAAAGATAAATAACATATGCCTTCTAAGATCCTCCTAGTGAAACAATCACTTTACTGATGTCCGCAAGCTCTGGGCCCTGCATCCTATGCATATTAGCTCAGTGCTTGTATCCAGTTTTCGTTGGTTTAATTATCTTGGCACAGCCTGACTCATTAATCAGATATTTATGTTACTTATAATTCTCTTCCTAGTTCCAAGTTTTGCTCTCAGCCAGTTCAAACGATGTGTTCTTTCGGTGTGGATTCTGGTGTAACTAGGTTGAAAGTACTTTCTCTGTTGTCATTTGAAAATTCCATATAGTCTCTTGCTATCCTACTTACAGATTCCGATCAGAATCAGTTTCTTTTTTGAGCACACATGCCCCGATGAGCTTTTCTGGATTTTCCTTGGTCTTTTCCTATTTGAAATATTTTTGGAGGACTTTTTATTTGTGATCAACATACTGCTCTTATAGGTACCAAATGAGAATCTCCAGCTTATACCAAATCATCCCATTTCTCCCTGGGTTCTTCCATTCTCTACTGCAAGAAGCTCCCATATTTCATCACATAAACTGTTACCCTCAAGAATAGAGGAAACTCAGTGGTAGTCTACCCACTGAAGAATGTCTCTTATACAATATGCTTTCTTTGGCCAACACAGAGTATACATTTTAAAAAATTAGTTATTGACACTTAAACATTGCGATATGTTTATGTAAACATCTAGATTTTCATGCCTTCTTGAAAGATCAGATGATCTGACCACACTGGGCCTGGATTCCTTTCTGACAAGTACTGGTTGAAGCTGTGGGCACTGCATCCTTTATAAGGGCCTTGGGTGTTCTGGTTTGCCACAGTCTCCATCACTCCCTAATGTGTGATCCTTAGCACCTGTATTTTCCACCAGTCGTTACTCTCATTTAGTTACTTATCAGGCTCTTAACATACTTGAATTTGTGACCCTCACTCTGATAAGATCCATCTAAAATGAAGTTGTAGGGTTTGCTTGGCTGTATCTATTAGATAATACATTAGTCAAATCCTCACTTTTTACAATTCCTGGCATGTCTAGTTATCATACGTATTGTAATTGCATTTTTTAACTCAGATGGGAAATTCACATATCTTTGCAGAGGATGAATTACATAGGTTTTAGGGTAGAGACTTATTAGCCCATGTTTCTTTCATGCAGCCTTCATATTTACCCACTATTGGCAAGCTGTTTTGTCACCCTTCAAAGAATATTTCTCCATGCTGTGAATTCCATTTTTGATTTTATTTAGGGTGCTTCCAGAAAACACATATTACGTGAGTGCTAGCTACAACAGTCCTCTTCTTGCTTTTAGTAAATACAAGGTCTGTTAGGGCTGCAGTATAAGCCCACAGCAGTTATACTGTGGGACAACAGCTATTCAAGGAATGGCTACATACTGACAAATGGCAGACCCTGGTCGACAGCACTGTTAATCCAGCACCTTTAACTGCCAAAGGTTGGGATATTTTCCCCTAAAGTCTCCCCAGAACCAAATATTTACTTGAAAAACATATGTGCAGAATTCTAGAGTAAACAGAGACAGAGCAATGTGCCCATGGGTGAAACGTCTGAGGCTTAGAATTCACATGTTGTGTTCCTAGATGTGCCTTAAACTTCCTGAGGGATTTCAGGAAAATCACTTTACTTGCCTAACACAGCTGTCAGATGGAAATGTTATTATTTATCTGTTAGATTGCACAACCATGCTTTATCTTTATAAAGCTTTAGATGCTGTGCAAAGGGATCCTTGCGATATTCTAAGGACCTTAAAATATGCCAAGCAAAATGAAGGACAAAAGGACTCTCTCAAGTAACCATGGATCTTTTTTCCCAAAGAAATTTAAGATCGGGGATGATATCTGTCCTGTGGCCACAGAAATGGGCTTCTGCCTGCTCCTGTGTCGCTGGACAGACTGTCACTGCTCTCTCACTTTCCATTCTGGTCAAACATCAGGTCTCTCTGTCTTCTCCCCCCTTTCCCCCATTTAATAGGAAACACATTCTTTTTCCTTAGGACACACACACAAAAAAAAAAAAAAAAAAGAAAAAGAAAAAAGAAAAAAAATGGGGAGATTTAAGTAGAACAGCAGAATCTCTACTTACATACAACTTGCTAAATATATAGAGCTGAACATAGCCAGAGCTGAGAGAAAGGAAAAAAAGAAGAGTGTTTTAACAGTAAAGTAAAACCACAACTAATGACTTCAGGAGACAGGAGCTAGGTGGACAAGCAAAGCATTACAGTTTTAAATATATGGGATTTGGCTTCACCTCCCCAGTAAGTGGCCTGGCACCAATTCAAATAGGCTGGTCTGGCACGCTAGTGCCGCGGAGAGGGACCACACTGGCGGATGGAAACGACCACAAAAGCCACAGAGAAAGTGCAGGCTTCCAGAGGCAACAAGTAGGCAACCAGATTGGCAGCAAAAACAATGCCAAGGCCCCCACATCAGCAGGGAGGGCCAGCCTTGCCTGCTGGACGTTTCTTTCTCCTTAGATTGGGATGGCCAACGGTGAGCCTGAGTGGCAGGAGGATGGGCAGGCACTGTAGAGGATTCTAGACCCAGGTAGCCCAAAAGTGGACAACAAGGTAGGTGTGGAGAGGGCCTTCTCCCTGCTGGGTGCCATGTTGCAGAAATCCGAGACGGTCATGCCTGCGGAATATTTCTGTGTACTAAAAAGGCAATAATCTTTATGGGCTTCTAGCTCTCGAAAATATTCTGCTGTACAAACAGTTGTTTTTCATGCCATTGAAGACTGCCAAATGATTTGGTACTGGAAACATTCTTGCTTTGAGCTGCGTGAAAGTAAGGATTCTAGTTCAGTGGGTAGAAGACTCAGCAAGGGGCTTTAATTGGTCAGTCCCCATTTTTAGCATCCATGGTGGCGTTACACAATGCCGACATTGCTAGCTGGAAAGCTGAAATGGAATTAAAGGTTTTCTCAAGGATAAACAATATACAATAGTGTGATGATTTGCCCTGAACTGGCTTTGATGGTTTAAACACCAGCCTCAGTTTTCTCAATGTTAAAATAAGACAAAAACTAATTTCCAAGACTTCGAGAAGGGTAGTATCAGCAAATTATTTCCAACGTCTTGAAGGGGTCAAAAGTGGTAAGTAGTTATCAAAAAAGATCATGGTCTCACAGTGACTAGAAAACAACCATAACCATGAACTTTATATAATTGTTCCTTTTTTTTTTTTTTTAACCAGAGAAGACCAGCATGAATAGGAATAAAAATATAGCACAAAGGCACCATTTCCTATTGCTCTAAGCACTTCACCTATTATTTCATGTTACAAACACATTAGGCATTTTTAGATCACAGTTCTCAAGAAAACTTGAGTTTGGCACATTTAGGAAACTTTCAGAAAGGGCACAGTGATGGAAACCTAACAAATCAAAAGGGGTGTGATGGGCAAGAGTTGGGCGGAAGGAATAGGGCTGTGCTACTAGGAGCCTTGTAAGCTGCTCTGTCGGAGCTCATTGAGCTAGCGACGCTAGATGAGGGTTATTTATTTATTTATTTATTTTTTGAGACAGAGCTGTTCTGTCATCTGGGCTGGAGTGTGGTGGCAGGATCTTGGCTTACTGCAACCTCTGCCTCCCGAGCTCACCTCAGCCTCCTGAGTAGCTGGGACTACTGGCATGTGCCACGATGTCTGGCTAATTTTTTATAATTTTTGTAGAGATGGGTTTCACCATGTTGCCCAGGTTGGTCTTGAACTACTGGGCTCAAGTGGTCTGCTCACCTCAGCTTCCCAAAGGGTAGATCAGGAATTTAAATAAGATGGGTAGTCGGTGGTTAGCTATATGGGCCCTTCATTCCTAAAGTTTGGGCTGGAGCTGTGACTTCGGTAACCACATGGATGGTGTTTTAAGCCACATGAGCATAAGAACTTGCTTATCTAGTGAATGCAGAGAGAAGGGAAGAGAACATAATATGGAGCCAGGAGAAATACACAGAAAACAGAAGCCAACAATAAAGACTCAGAATCAAAGGAAAGCAACTTAACTAGAAGCCAAGGGCAAAGACCACGTTAGGAAGGGAATCATCAATTACGTTGAATGATCCTGACCATTCTGGTAAGGACTGAGCAATGTTCACAGGACTTGGTGAGATGAAGATCATCGCTGACCTATGCAGTAGCAGTTTCAATCAACGATCAGGAGAGAAGCCAGACTAGAATAGGTTAAAGACTGAGTAAAATTAGGGACATGCAGATGGTAGGTGAAGATGCCTGGTTATGACAAGGAGGAGAAAGATTAAGAGACAACCTGGTGTGTGAGGGACCAGGCAGAATTTGCAGGCTTTGCTGGTTCATTTGAGAGAGCAATGTGAGCACACAGAAGCACTGCTGGAAGACTCCAGGAGCCAGGGAAAGGTCAAGGAAGTGGGCGGGGATCCTGGTGGCAAGAGCATCCTCAGAAAGACACTGACGGTGGGTGCGGAGATCCAGGCCACCCAGGAATGTGGTTGTCTCTGCTAGGTGAGACATCTCCCTTTGGAACAGAAATAGCAAGAGGCAAGGATGCACATTAAGGGAAGAACAGAGAACACGGAGAAAACTGCGTTTACAGGGCGGCTCTGGGAGGCTCTCCCTGCATTCCCCATCCTCCTTTCTCCCACGTGGCTTTCTGACTCAGGACCCTCTCTCTCCCAGGGTTCTGTCATCTCCAACCCCTTTTATTTCAGATAATTCCTCATTTATCTCGTTTTGCATAATAGCATATCATCTTGCCTTTTCACTGATCTTTTCCTTAGATATGCATTTTGTAGGAGAAAAGAACTCTGATTTTTCTTTTATTACCGGTAAATATATGTAACATAAAACTTAACCATTTTACCCATTTTTAAGTGTGCAATTTAGCAGCTTTAAATACATTCATTCACAATGTTGTGCAGCTATCACCAAGATCTGTTTCCAAAATCTTTTTCATCATCCCAAACAGAAATCCTGTGCCCATGAAACAGTAACTCCTTTTCCCTCCTTCCCTCTGCCATGAACATCTCAATTCTGGCCACTGTCTCTATGAGGTTACCTATTCTAGGCGGCTTCTATAATTGGAATCACACAGTATTCGTCCTTTCATCTATGGCTCATTTTACTTAACATATTTGTAATATTCATTATAAATGTATCAGAATCATTTCTTTTTATAATCAAATGATATTTGATAAATAGGCCTCATTTGTCCATTCATCTGTTGTTTCTACCTTTTGGCTATTGTGCGTAATGCACCATAAACATGGGTGTATGCTTTTAGTTCTTTGGGGGTATATACCTAGAGAGAGAATATAGCTGGATGATACGATAATTCTGTGCTTAACTTTTTGAGAAGCTGCTCAACTGTTTTTCACAGTGGCTGTACCATTTTACACTTCCATCAGCAATGCATGAAGATTCCAATATCTCTATCCTCACCCACACATTTTATTTTCTGTTATTATTATCTGGAATAACGCAACCGTGAGAATCTAGCAGCTGTTCTAATGAGTGTGAAGTGGTATTTCATTGTTGTGCGATTGTGCATTTTCCTAAGAATTGTGACGTGGGGCATCTTTTCATGCCCTTATTGGCTATCTGTGTATCTTTAGAGAAAATGTCTATTCAAGTCCATTGCAATTTTTTAGTTGAATTGTTTGGATTTTTGGTGGAACTCTCTGCCTTTTACATTATCTTTTTGGATTGCCTCCATTCCGTAGCAAGGTACTCTTGATAAATTAAAAAATTACAAAATAACTTTTTTAAAAGCACTTTTATGAAAAATTTCAAATAGGAAAATTTAAAGAATTGGTATTGTGATGATCACCGTGCCTGATGTCTAGTTTTCGTAAGGATATTTTATTATATTTGGCTTATTTTACCCCTATCAGCTGTCATACCTATCATCTATCCAACATTCTACCTGTCCACCAATCAAGCTTATTTTGTGGATGCATTTAAGAAAAGTTGAAGATATCAGGAAATTATTTTTAATGAACAAAAACCACTCTCATGAAATGTGTAAGTAAGCTGGAGGCAGGGGTACAGCTGTCTCTGGGACTTCTCTGGCAGATAAAGTACAAGCTCGGAAGAGGGGTAAAAGTCAGTGGGGGTTTAGCTCTTTTACTTTGAACATGGCTTAATGAAATTTCTTGGGAAAATGAATCAAAGGAAACATTCCCAGGGAATAGGCAGCGCTGACAGGGAGATGTCACTATCACAGCACCCGGGCTGTATATTACGATGGTTGCTGGGCAACACCCCTGGCTCATCTGGTTCACGTGTAAGCAATGAATCCTGGGCTAGATGCAAAACTTCCTGAGGCTAGTAGCTTCCAGAATTAGCTCTTAAACCTCTCTGTCCGTCTCCTACCGTAACATTGGCTCCTTGGTCTTCCACAATAGGCTGTTAACTCCTTTGAAGTTTATACCCATTTCTTTTTCAAAACACCATCTAACATCTAGAATAGTGTTTGAGACAGAGAACGTCCACGATGACTTTTGCAAGCTCCATTAAGCATTTACATCTTCCAACCTTAGGGTTCATTGGACTGTACTCTGCATCCTTTCCTGTATCTACACTCTACCTTTGAGGAACTCCTGGAAACCCTGTCTGGAGTTCAAGGGTCTAAGTTATTACAATCAACCTATTGCCTGCTTAGCATCTTCCGTCTTTGTCAAACTTCCCATGCTTAGACAAACTTCCCAGGCTGCATGATGCCCTTGATCCAGCACAAATGAAACTCTCCTTGAGGTTATTTATGAGATGTCATGTCATGGAGGCTGAGTAACGAGGGGACCTTCAATTTAAAGGTGCAGGATGTAGACTTGTAGACTATGCTCAGAGAAGCATTATATCATGTTTTAAGAAATGGAATCTTATGGTAAGAGTGAGTAAAATTATACTTTTTGGTTGGAAGAGCATCTTTAAAGGAAGTTTTCCAAAGATAATGTAGTTACCCAGACGTGAAAAAATCAAAAACAGGGCTCTTTGATGGGGGTGAAAGTCAGTTGCAGCTGAGAAACAAGACCACAATCAGATTTAGAAACAGATTATAATCTCTGCTTCTCAGTTATGTAGTCAGAAAGACTCCCTGGGTTTTCTGACAAAGAGGGGAGATGGTAAGGCTAACCAAAGGCCAGCTGGAGACCAGGAAAGAGGCAAAGAGGTGGGAGGGAGTGGGCAAGGAGTGGGATTTCGACAGAACGATGAATTGCATCCAAATAAATAAGATTTAATAACAGCATATGAAAAGACAAAGTCCTCATTTTCACCTGTCTCTGGATTTGCAAACGCAGATATTTCCTTTAGAGAGGAAACCACTATATTTATGATTGGTTCATATTTCACACCTTTATTCATATATTTCCTGTAATGTAAAAGGCCTATTTCTTATTACATAGGAAATGCTAAATGCACTGGGGAGTCACAGAAATGCTCAAAGCTTTTCTAGAAGTTAACATAAGTAGTTGGTCACAGGAGTACAGCCTAAAAAACAAAGCCTTCTTTCTGACTCTGCAGAAATTAAGCACTGACATGTGAAACCTGCTGAGAGTTTCATCTGTCTTTACTCTCAAAGCCTCATTCTTTTTTTTCCCCTAAGTATGAGCATACACACATCATGCTTTAAACTTAATGATGCCAGCAAACGCTGACACTCCTGCTACGGGATAAGAATGTAGCAGCTCCCCCTAGTGCTCGCTGGGTGGAATAACAGCCCACAAACGTGCAAAAGCCCGAGACCCTTCAGTTTTCATTCCTTGACAGCCAGGACACGAAAACACCAAAAGCTTGAATTTGTTAATATTATAATGTCAAACAAGATTTCAAACAACATCAAGTTTTATTGGGAGGAAAAATGAAGACAAGTCAGATATATAAACTTTCACTCAAACATTTAATGAAGATCAATGCAATAGCATTTGCAAATCTAGTAAGATCATACTTTAAATGCAGAAACAATATAACCTATAGATCAGCAGGTGCAGGTGAGTTGGCTTTGGAAAATTGAGTCTCTTTTGCAAGACAAGGAGAGATGACCAACTTAATTCTTTCTCTAGATAATGTCATTAATTTAGCTCCTTGTGTATCAGATTTAAGTTTATCAAAGAGTAAATTAGCAAAGCAGACCAAATTTTCCCCTTCTTGCCACATAGCTAATAACTTTATGCATACCAAGCGTTCTTTTTAATTTTAAAAATAATTGTAAAATATTTTTATTTCACAATTCTCTTCCCGCAATTTTTCCTTCAGAAAAGTGTATTTAAGAGTATTGCATGTAGCTCCATAGGAGAGGCTGTTTAAGATGCTATGAAGAGAAAAGCTGGCCACCTGTTAGTAAATGTTAGCCCTCACTTAATAATGCCTGCTTGTTGAGAGCTTTGTAGAGTTTATCTCATAGCACATTAGTGAAGTGGGCGTGATTAGCTCTCCCATTCTACAGGGCAGGAAACTGAGTCTAAAAGCGCACAGCTTGCAGGGTGGCTCAGGTAAAATTCAGATCCAGGGGGTCTGACTCCAGAACTCAGACTCTCTTACTCACTCGGGGAGGTGCTGCCTCCCAAATACGATGACGTCTGGCCTACAGTGGCAGGTTGCACACAGATGAGTCAGCACATGATTTGGTGTGTAAATTTGTTGCCAAAGGAATGAAGATGGAAATGTATTTGAAAAGTTCCATATCACCAAAGATTCATTAAAAAAGTGTCATTATCACTGCTGATGCTTGCCTCATCCCGCTACCTAAGAACTATAGCTCTATTAGGAAAACAAGATTCCAGTGGAATGGTTATTTAAAGGGAGGTCTCTGGAAATTTTGGGATTGCTTCACTAGCTAGAATTTTTTAAAGCATAATATTAGATTAAAATGCAAAATGTGAAAGCAGTTCTAGCTAGAAACAAGGAACCAAGCAGACAGACCACAGAGAAGCTTGACAACTTCTAGAAAGAGGCATTTTCTCCCGTCTTTGCCCACAGAGCAGCGAGGGATATACAACCCAGATCACTCTCAGAATACACTTTAATTTCTTTGTCAGCCGCTTCTGTTCTTGTATTTAGGAGGTATAATCAATGACACTCCTTATAGTAATGGGGGAAAGTGGAGGTTTTCATTCTAGTTTCAGAAAAGAAATACAGGCCTAGCTTTTTACACTATCTTTGATAAAATTAGACAACTAGTTAGAATTATTTTCTTTTACTTTCTTAATTATTATCTTTAGGACTAAACTAATATATGATCACCATTACCAAGAAAATCTTCAAAAAATATATAAAGGAGAAATGAATCCTCTCCATCCACCCAGAGTTCCTTTCATTCCCTCCCTCCTGAGGTAAGCAACGTTAACATCCGATTTTCATTGTTCTACCACTTTCTGCATACCTATGCAGACACACACACTCACATAGAGACACAGGTAAGGTTTCAGTTTCTTATTTTGCTTCGAAATGAAATAGTACCACACATATTGTTCTACAACCTGGTTACCTCACTCATCAGGACACCTACATCATAGACACCTCTCCAAATTGACAGATAAACATGTAACATTCTTTTCAAAAAGCCACACAATATTCCATAGTATGGATGTGCCATAATCAATTCAAATGTTTTCCTAATGGTGAAAATTTATTTTCTTTACAGTTTAAAG
This sequence comes from Sapajus apella, assembly GCF_009761245.1. NCBI lineage: Eukaryota > Metazoa > Chordata > Mammalia > Primates > Cebidae > Sapajus > Sapajus apella. The sequence continues at coordinate 15,449,416 of NW_022436982.1, forward strand.
CACTGGAAGATAATGAAGCAAAAAATGCACTACAACACATGTTCATCTCCTGCTGCTTGCTTTCTGGAGATTCTCCAAAGTTGGATAGCTTAGTCAAAGCACATGTATTTGCAAATTGTAGTAGATACAGCAAGATAATTTTCAAAAATAGTGACAACTAACACCCAACCAGCAACATTTAAGACGCTTACTCCCTAACATTCTCACCAGTCATAGATACTTGTGCTCTTGAAATTTTGCTACATATGACAGACTTTAAAATACAGCCAGTCTCCCCTATTCGTGGAGTATCCATGGAGTCAATCAACTGTGGACAGAAAATATTTGACAAAAACATCGCATCTGTAGTGAACATGTAAAGACTTTTTTCCTCCGGTCATTATTCCCTAAACAATAGTATAATAACTGTTTACACAGCCTTTACCCTGTATTAGGTATGTAAGTAATCTAGAGGTGATTTAAAGTATACAGGAGGATGTGTGTAGGTTTTATGCAAATATTATACCAATTTGCATCAGAGACTTGAACATTCAAGGATTCTGGTATCCATGGGAGGTCCTGGAACCAAACCCCATTGATAACAGCGGACAACTGTATCTCATTTTGAATTTAATTTTCATTTCTTCTATAACTAGTAAATGAGGCTGAACATGTTCATGTATAGGCCATTTGGATTCCATGTTCATATTCTTTTCCTATTTTTCTACTGCATTAAAGTCTTTACAACATAATTATAGAAATTCTTTTAATATTAGAAAGACTAACCCTTCGTCTTTCATACGCACTGCGACATTTCCCCAAGCCTCTCGCTTTTCTTTCTCCTTTTTATATTGTTTTATATCATCCAATTAAAAAAGTTACATAGTTCATTTTTTTTTTTCTTTTAGCATCTTGGTTTCCTGCCTTGGTAGGAGATTTTTTAGTATGTTTTATTTCATATTTTATATGTGTACCTTTAATTGATCTGGAACTCATTCTGTAATACGGATTGGCATTTAGCTTTGCTGTTTTCTGTGTTGGACAGTCATTATGTCAGCAATGCCGTCCACTTTTATTTAGTTGAACCAAATTTTTCCCCCTGAACTGAAATGCCATCCTTGTCAAATTTTAATTTCTCACACGTTTGCAACTATTTCTGGACATTTACTCTGTTGCACCAATATCTGTCTGTGCCTGTGCCAGCTCTATCCTGTTTGGTTTTTAGTAGCTTTGCAGAAACAATTGATATCTGGTAAGGCAAGTTCCACACTACTTTCCTGGCTCTTGCCACACCCTTTTTATTTTATGTGAGCCTTAAATCATTTTATCCAGTCCCTTCCTGCAAACAAAGAATACGCAAACCCAGTTGATACTCTAGTGGAAAATGAATTCAACTAAAAATATTTTTAAAACATGAGCATGTATAATACTGTCATTTACTCTCCCACCATTCAGAAGTACATCCTTTGTGGGTAACTTGCACTTTCTGTCTAGAAAATTGTCAGTTATTTTTCCACTATCCTTTTGAAGTTTAGAAAGTCACTTGGAAACATCAAAATGCTTCTTTTACGACTCAACATGGCTTTCTTGTCTAGAAACTCAAGGCTGCCTTCAGAAAACTAATTTACATGTTATTAATTATATTTTCCTGTTTTTAATCTCCCAATTTTTTTGTTCCAGAACTTTTATGAGTACATGCTGTGTGTTCTAGATATGTCTTCCAGGTCTCTGTTTTTGCTGAACTTCAACTTCAGCCTCTTGATCTACATCACAATTTCAGTTTTTACAGCAATGATTCTTCTAATCCAGTTACCTATTAATTTTTAATTCTACTCTTGTTTTAGTTTTAGAATTAAATTTTGGTAAACTAATTACATGTTCCTGACACTTCTGTGCTGTTTCTGTTTCTTATTAATATTCTCTCCTGTTTCTTCTTTGAGACCTGCTGCCCTAAGACAGTCACATGGGCTCCCTGTCAGGATCGCGTTTTTCTTTAGTGAGTTGTCATCATTCTCTCCTGACCAGGGTTTTACGTTTCTTTAGCACTCACACATAGGTTTGTAGAGATTTTTCATTAGCAGTGGCAAATGAGCCAGTGGTAGAAAGCAAGTAGTTTCTTTCCTTACCATCTTCAATGAATTCATTCAGGAATGAGGAGCCTGGAACAAGGAGAGAGGTGTGGAAAAACGCCACTGTATCCCCAGCTCCCCAGGGACAAGAAGCCCCCTCTCCCATGAGCAAGGCCTGAGAATACTTCTGACTTCTATGGGCATCACTTCTCAGGGCCACTGGCATCCACAGAACTGATTCAGGCATTCACAGGTCACAGGGATCAGCTCCGTAGCTGAGGATCCTCTTTAAGGGGAGGGGATTCCCAGGCTTCCTAGGGCCCAGAAGGTAGTGTCTAAAGTTGGGCCTTTGCTCTGTCTTGAAAAAAGACAATCTTTTCCTCTACTTCCACTCTTTAGGTTCTCACCAGGAACCAGGGCAACCACATCCCTACTTCTTTAGTCCCTGATGATCTCAAGAGAACGACAGCCCCCAATGGTACCGTCCAGACATCTCCCCCAAAAAGGGAGCCAGGAACAGGCAGTCCATCCTGTCCCTACACATCTAGTTACTGAAGTTGAACAAATGCAATACTGGACATTTGTCAGACACTTGTCAAACCCTTAGTCATCTTCCAGTTATAGATAATCTCACTGATAACCCAGAGGAACTAAATGCTCACTGAAAAAATAATGGCTGGAGGGCAGGCTTCTGTGTCTGAGTTCAAATGCACATAAAATAGAATGAGAAAATTTATCAGCAGATAGTAGCAAGCAAGGACTTTGATTCACGTAGGCTACACTGATAAAACTTTTCTATTTCATGACTAATTCACTCTTACATACAAAGGGACAGGAGATTAGATAGCATTTATTACAGGTCAGCATTGGGGTGCTGTTTTGTTTGTAGTATGTACATAATTTTGAGGAGCCTCATAGTATATGATTCCATTGGGGAATACATCACGGATTCCAAACAGGTTAGAGACTGCCCCTTGGAGAACCCTATTCCTGTCTGTGAATGGCACCCAGGTCAATAACAATTCAGGCCAACCTCTCTGCCCTGATCTCTCCCTTCCAAAACAAAAATAAATAAAATATTTCAGTTCAATACTTTCTGAGGCACACATTTTGGTTTTGGCTTTTGGTTGAGAGTAACATGAGGAGTCCGGAGACCTATATATCCATAGAGTTTTCAAGACATGTAATGGTTGATTACTCTTGATTCACAGAGCCTTAGCAATGTCACATAAGAATTTCCATGAAATATAAAATCTTCTAATTAAGCATGAAACAATAATGGAAGGCTAAAGTAGTCTAATATTTTTTTTTCTGGATGTCTTGATCTATTAAAAAAAGAATGTAATGCAAATATGGCAAGTAGTAAGGTGTGTTATATCTGGGGATGAGTGTATTGGTGTTTGTAAATGTCCCTCTCTGTATGTAATGTCTTTATATGCAATGTCCCTCTCTGTAGGTTTCTAACATTTTGTATTAAATTCAAAAGACTCTTATTGACAGAAGTGATAACTCTATAGACTTAGGTAATAAGCTGAGACTCAAACCATTAAAAATGCATTTATATGCTGTTAATTTCCAGTTGGCAAGTCTAGAATGTGCATTTATGATCTGAGCAAATGGGAATATTTTTACAATGTCCTACCTATACTCCATCATTTCTCCTTTTTACTGACAACTTGCTTTCCTCATTCAGGATTAATGAAACAACTGCTCACATGGCTTCCTTGTTTCCTGCCTGAAGTGTGGGGCAGCCAAGTAAGGCTCTCTCGCATCACGGATGTTTCCTGGGGATCTGGAGCTCTTTCCCCACAACATCCAAGAATCCTCTCAACAGTCTATCATCACTCAATCCATATGCAAATCAATCCAAAAACTCATGAATTTTCAGACTGTGTCCAGGGTGCAGCACAGAGCTACAGTCACAACTTTTCCTTGCTATGTCACATAGTAATTCATTTCCTTTGTTCAAAAGCTGGGATGTATTCAACTATGTAAGAGAAAATAATACACATAATACATTCTTGACTAACTCTATCTAGTTTTCAGTGAGAGAGATTAAGGGAGAGACAGACTGAGAGAGTGAATCAGAACTGGAATCTCTTTGCAGTGACAAGGCACACAGACCAAAAAAGGGTTATGGGTCCCCCTAATGGAGAATGTGTGTGCTGCAGCCCAGGAACTGAATGGCAGGTGGAAGAGTCCTTGCCCTGGAGTGGCTCTGAAAGCTTCTGACTGTGATTTTTATATGCTACTGCTTCATTTTCTTTCCTTTGCTTTGGTTAAAGAGTTTAACTGCCACAAATTTCTGTTTTTACACAAAAGGGCACCACTGTCTAGTACTCAATGTATTGGTTCATGTTCAGACTTAGTATTTCTCAACATTGAACAGCATTTTGGAAATTAGTCCCCGGATGGGCTCCTGGACTGGCTGAATACACCTTGGCTTTTCTTGTCCAAAGGTAGCAGTCTAGAATAGCAAATATGGGAAGCCAAGCTGTTTACATACACATAATCCACAGTCCAGCGTCTTTGACCCTGTCTGATGCCATTTTCAGAAAGGAAGGATGTGAGCCTCGTTTCTTCCAGCTATTGCAAACATAGCTTTCGTGTTGCACTGCCATACAGAATGAGCAATATCAGTGCTCAGGTTTACTCCTATTGAAAATACTGAAATTATGGCATCTAGTTCTGTTCAAAGTTGCACCCCTTAAATTTTATATTCAATTAAGCTGAGGCTTAAATAAGAGATAGGTTTCCTGGTAACTAAAATACACCCAGCCAGTATACAAATGAGAAACCTTTTAAATGAACCACAAATAAGGAAAGCAACTTTAGAATGTCTTCCCCAGTCCATGAAAAAGGAAAATTAAATGACCATCTAGGCTGACAGATCAAGCCATCTTCTGCACAAAGCACTCCATTAGCTTCCTACCTTACTATCCAATCATCCAATCCATATGTGTGTGTGTGTGTGTGTGTGTGTGTGTGCACGTGTGCGTGTGTGTGTATGTGTGTATGTATGTGTGTATGTATACAGTATATATATTTATATATACATTTCACCAAGCATGCAAGGCCTAGAACCAGCCCTTTCCACATATACTTGTTTTATCTTTTATCTACAACTGGTAATCCTTGCCTTCCTCCTTCCCTCCCTCCCTTCCTCTGCCTCTCCCTCCATCTACCCACACAGGCCTCCTTGAAGCTTCTGCTGTGTAGTCACAGGGCTTCTTCACACACTTTCTTCAGGCCTCTGCCTACATTTCACCTTATCAGAGAGACCTTCTTGGACCACCACATTAAGACCAGCATTCAATCCATCAATAAAATAAAATAAAATAAAATACAACCACCATTTCCCACTGTTCTCTGAACTTCACTCATTCAATTTTTATTTTAGCACTTCCCATCAGCTTAGTATTTGGTATGTATTTCTTTCTTTTCTCAGTACGCCCTTCAAGGTAAACTCCACAGGAGAGAGAACTTTGAGAACACGGCTGTGCCCCAAACACGTAGAACATTACTCCGAAAAGGTATTTGTTAAACAAATAAATGAAAATTACTGATGGAAATAGATGACTAGAGAGATAAATGATGTTTTATTCTTTCTTCAAAATATAAGTAATTATGATAATTATTATATCTTGTTTCTCATTAGGGCACCCTGAGAATTTTATTAGTGACATAGATGGATGACAACATTAGCTATAAATGCTATATTTGCAATTACTGTTACTAATAGCAGGACACGGGGTAATTAATATTGTGTTTCATTATTTGTGATTAAAATGTGATACATCTCATGCCTCCAGCACTTTCTATTGTTTTATTTATTAATGTGGCTGTTCTTAACCCTTTTGTCATGTATCTCTTTGAGAATCTGATTAAATCTAATAAAATCTATCGACCCCAATACCCAGAAAAATGCATGCACAAATAGAATCTGCAAACAATGTGTGACTGCATGAACCTTTCGGAAGCCCAGTCAAACCCAAGGTTAGAAGTTCCTGAATTGAGCTTTAGAAAGAGTAATAAATATATTGTCTTGCAGTTATCAATCAGAAAATATCCCGTATACACCATATATTTATTACACCTGGCCTCCTGAAATGCCCACTCTTTCTGAAGAAATTTGTTTCATTTTGATGTGGTTGTCACTGGTAGCGGAGCCACCGCTGTGTAGGTTGTATGTGTATGTTCCTGCTACGATTCACATATTAAAACAGAGTATTGTCTCAGACATGTCACTTTGCAACTATCAAGCTTTTGGTGAGTAATTTAATTTCTCCGATTCATTTACCTAATCTTCAAAAAGGGTGAAACAGCATACACTTCAGAGCACTGTTAGATAAATAAGAAAATGTTGGTAAAGTATTTTCAGCACTTCCTGCCTGACTATAGGTAGGTACTCAACAAATAATAACTATTATTATTATCCTTGCTTAGATACCATTCTTCTTTTATCTGATGTTTTTATCTTTCTCTTATTTGGGTACCCTTAGACTAGCCTGATAGATGAGCATATTTAAAAAATCATCTTGTGTTTCCAAATGGTAATATACACTGGCCTTTCAACATACCCCATTTTCTATGACTTTTCTAAAACTGGAACTAATTCAGCATTTATTGTGGTTCACAGAGAATGAAAGATTAAATCACTGTTGGATTACATGCAGAAATTAACCCAATTATTCTTCTAAATGCAATATATTTGCGGCATAATATCAGTATCATGAAGCAAGAGAAGAAATTACATTACTCTAAATATACACCAGATGGCTCTACGGTGACATGGTTATTAAAAAAATAAAAGTCTTGATTGTTTATAGTTTCCCCAAGGGCAGAATCTGTGTCTAATCTGTGTCTGTAATTTACCCACAGCAGCCAGCAGAGGGACATAGGATAAAATAACTTTTAATTTATGGTAATAGCAACAATTCACCATTCTTTTTGGAACAGTAGTCTCTGCTAGTTTGTCTAAAAAGATTTGAAGATTTCAATTCAGACCATAAAAAAATAAAATGGTGACACTTGGGTTTCTAAGGTGGTGGCTAATTGATTGCAAAGGACAACGAAGAAATGAAATCTTGCATGCAGAAGCTTGATTTAAAGTTTAAAAACTCAGAGTGGTAAATTGTGCTGCTACTCAAAATTGCATTCTGAGTAAAAACTTTAGACCAGATTCCTTTGCTTTTTGCTAATTTACTCTTTTACTGGAAAATAAAAAGGCTGTGTTCTTATTTTCTACCAGACACTAATCTAGGTCCTGGTACTCAATGGAGGGCTGGTGGATGCCCCTACTCTCCCCCCATCCTGACTTCTCAACTGGGACACCTAAGGACTACCCAGTTATATCCTGGCCCATTTGTTCTCATCCCCATAATTCCAATTTTCAACTCCAGTTTTTGTGTTAGCCTAAAGTACCGCTGATTGGGTGATACCCTAGACCTGAAATGCCCAATAAGGCAGTTGCAAGCCACGAATAGCTATGAAGCACTGGAAATATGACTAGTCCAAACTGACATGTGCTGTAAGTGAAAAATATGGGAATTCCTAAGAGTTAATATCACAACAGGGATATATGTTATCCCGTTTATACTTTTTTATATTGATTGAATGTCAAACAATATTTTAATTACTCATTTGACCTATTTCTTTTTGTTTAAATGCATCTATTAGAAAATTTTAGATTACATATGTGGCTTGCATTATATTTCCATTGGACAGTGCTGCTTTAGACTCTCTTAATAATGTTTTGGACTTCATCTTTGTTTGCGTCCCTAATATACAGGGGTAGGAATTCCCTGATCTAACCCCTGCCATGTAGCAGTTGAAAAGACCTCAACTTATTACTCCCACCATGATGGTCTTAGTCAGATACAAGCTCCATTTCAGACACTTCAAACAAAATGCAAATAGAAAATAACACACAGCATTACTTTTAGTAGTTGTTCGGGACAGTTTAATCCAATACCATCAAACAATAGCCTATGGGAGACGCTGCAGCAGCTACAAGGAAGCATGGTAGGGTATTCAGTGTAGCTCCTGTCTGTAATGAGGCTACAGTAGGGTGGGAGGGCAACGACAAGAGACCTGAATTGTAAGAGAGGAGAGACGGAGGGGATGACTCATTAGGAGGAAAAAGACAAGACACTTGGGTGACCTAGTTAATGCACAGCATCCTATGTGTCACCACTGCTTATCTGTATCAGAAACTGGAAAGTACTACAGGGATTCAGAAATGAGAAAATGCTGACTAGGTGGGAGAAATAGGACAAAGTCTTGAGAAGGAAGCAATAAATGAGTTCGTGCTTGAAGGCTGCAGTAGAAGAGTGAGGGATCACATAGGAAGCAGGGAGGAGGATGTTTGGGAAGGAGAGAGTAGTTGAGTTTGGCTGCAGCAGAGGAGCCAAAGACTGGAGAAGTAGATGGGAGAATGCTGGATTCTGAGCTAGGGAGTTTTTACTTAACATAGTAGACAATTTCGAGCCATCAGAACTGTGCTTTCAGAAGAATAATGTATAGTGTTTTATACATGAAAAGAAATGAGGCTACAAGAGAGCAGATCAATTAGAAAACTCTTGGAAGAGTCAGCGCCAGTGAGGCTGCCATTCTTTCACACTCCTGGCAAACCCTGCAGGTGGTAATGCACCCTTTCCCAAATGCAGCGTCTGAGTTCTTCTCAACACAGTGTTGTAGGCAGCTATAAATAGGCCACACACACACATACAAAAATCATTTCTCTCTCTTTCAACTAGCAAAAGTGTTCAGGCCCTTATCTAGGGTAGTAGCAATTGCCAAAGGAGAAAAAACTGCAAAATCATATTAGAGGTTGCATGTATACCTTTGACATCTCATCGAAGAAGAGCAAAGTGTCTGCTACATTAAGAGCATATGACGGCACTAAGCATTCAAGACCGCTTGACTAAGATAATGTTGGTACCACTGGTAAGAAACAGAGAAGCTCAGGAAGAATCTGGTCTTTCCTGGGAAGATGTGTTCAATTTCAGGCTACGAAGCAGCAGTGGATAATTTAAGAGGAAAATATCAGGAAGCCTTGGGGTATGCATGCCTAGGTCTGTGGACGGAGGATAGGACTCAAGGTCTTGACTGGAAAAATGTTTACCAAGATGTCATAGTTAAAGATGTGAGTTTATACTTAGAGAAATAAGCAGGAAGCCTTAAGGAAAGAGTTTTGGTGCAAGTCTATATTTGTGTGGCAGGATGAGGGAGAGACAGGATGAACACACGACTATAGAGGTCCAGTGAAAACAAAGCAAGCAGAGTACCACACAGGCTGAGGGAGGAAAGAGTTTTTAAAAGAAAGACATTCTGGCCAGGCACAGTGGCTCACGCCTGTAATCCCAGCACTTTGGGAGGCCGAGGCGGGTGGATCACGAGGTCAAGAGATCGAGACCATCCTGGTCAACATGGTGAAACCCCATCTCTACTAAAAATATAAAAAATCAGCTGGGCATGGTGGCGCATGCCTGTAGTCCCAGCTACTCAGGAGGCTGAGGCAGGAGAATTGCCTGAACCCCAGAGGCGGAGGTTGCGGTGAGCCGAGATTGCGCCATTGCACTCCAGCCTGGGTAACAAGAGCGAAACTCCATCTCAAAAAAAAAAAAAAAAAAAAAGACATTCTATATTTCACAGTTCAGGATGAGTGGAGCTGATAAAACATAATCAAATTTGTTCCTTGGGGCATCACTGGTAATCTTTGAGAGTCTTCAGAGTCAGAGATAGTGGGGATAGAAGCACATCTGCAATGCAGTGAGCTGATTAGTAAGTGTATATGAGCAATGAGCATAAGAAAGGACAAGAGAAAAAGGAGTAATATTTTGGAAAAATCACAAGAGCAGGAATTTGGCAATACATTTTCCATCATCATTCATTGAAGAAACTATTCTTTCCCCATTGTATCCTCTTGGTTCCCTTGTCAAAAATTAGTTGACCTTGTATGTATGGACTCTATTGTGTTCCACTGGTCTATGTATCTATTTTAATGCCAGTACCATACTGTTTTGATTACTACAGCTTTGTAATATAATTTAAAATCAGAAAGTGTAATGTCTTCAATTTGTTTTCTCTCAGAATTGTTTTGGCTACTCTGGGTCCTTTATGGTTTCATATGAATTTTTGGATTATCTTATTTTTGTAAAAATGCCATTGGCATATTGATAGATGTTGCATTGAATCTGTATATTGATTTGGGTAGTATAGGCATTTTAACAGTAATAATTATTTCAATCTGTGAGTATGAGATATCGTTCCATTTATTTGTATTTTCTTTAATTGCTTTCATAAATGTTATAGTTTCAGTGTAGAGATTGTTCACCACTTTGGTTAAATTTATTCCTTTTTAAAAAAATACTATCATGAATGGGATTGTTTTCTCAATTTTTTTCAATTAGGTTGTTATTCGTATATGAAAATAATACTCATTTTTTTATGTTGATCTCATATCCTACAACTGTACTGCATCTATTTAATTTATTTGTGGTATTTTTGAGATACTTTTAACACATAAAAGATCATACCATCTGTAAATAGAGATAATTTTATTTCTTCCTTTCTTATTTGGATGCCTTTTATTTCTTTTCCTTGTCAGATTGATCTTGCTAATAGTTCTAATACTACATTGAATAGAAGCAAAGAAAGTGAACATCCTGGCCTCACACTGGATCTTAATGAAAAAGCTTTCAGTTTTTTCCCATTGATTATAACCTTAGCAGTGAGTTTTTCCAAATGGCCTTTATTATGTTGAAGAACTTTCTTTATTTACCTAAAATGTTAAGAATTTTTATTAAGAAAACATTTTTGACTTTGTTGAATGATTTTTCTGCATCAAATGAGACAATCACATTGTTTTTAATCTCTCATTCTGTTGGCATGATGTATTATATTGACTGATTTGCGTATGTTAAACCAGCCTTGCATGCCAGGGATGAATCCCATTTGGTCATGACGTATAATCTTTTTGATGTGTTGTTGACTTTAGTTTGCTAAGATTTTATAGAGGATTCTCACATTAATATTCTTCAGAGAACTGGCTTACAGTTTTATTTTCTTGTGATGTCTTTGTCTGGCTTAGGTATCAAGGTGATGGTGGCCTTATAAGATGTGTTAGAAAGTATGCCCTGGGGAATATTTTGGAAGAATTTCAGAAGTATTGGCATTAATTTTTCTTAGAATGTTTGGCAAAATTCAGCTATGAAGGCATGAGGATTTTGTTGTTTTAAGAGTTTTTGTTACTTCTTCAATTTCTTTACATGTTATTGGTCTGTTCGGGATTTCTATTTCTTCCTGATTCTATCTTCGTAGGTTGTATTTTTCTAAGAAGTTATCCATTTCTTCTAGGTTATCCCATGTTTTGGTGTATAATTGCTCATAATAATCCCTTATGATGCTTTAAAAAAATTTCTGAGGCATCTGTTGTAATTTATTCATTTTCATTTTTTATTTTATTTGAGTCTTTTCCTTTTTTCTTAGACTAGCTAAGGGTTTGTTATTTTGTTTATATATGTCTTAGAACATCATGTAATAGATGTTAAACATATGTAATACAAATGAGTTTTTAAAAAAGAGAGAACAAATGCATTTTGGCTGTTTTAGTCTACTCGGAGCTTGAGAAGAGACTATTAATAGCCTGAAAGGAAGGCTCTACAACAAAAGGCAAGATAAAGGATAACCTGGACAAGATATCATCGATGGAGCAAGACCAGGAAGCTTAAGAAAGTGTGGTCAAGGATACAGGTGGGTGAAATTAAGAGAAGCCAGAAAGGAATCTATACAGGTAACAGCAAAGAAAGGGAGGAAGAATAATTGAATATTGAAATTAGGGCAATTAATGGCCCTACAATGGCTTCTAAGTTCAAGTGAAAGGAAAAGTCGTATACCTGCCAATTGAAAGCAAAACCTAGAAATATACCTTAGTGAGGAGGGCATGTCACAAGCCAAAAGAGACAGAAAACTAAGCCTCTTATATTCAGTAGTTAGCCAAATGGGAAGGAAATTAAAATTTTAATTAATTAAAATTAAAATTAATTGAAGGAAATTAAAAATGCTACTCCAGGGAACACAGGAGTAAGATACAGCCATATTGCTGATATGGAAAGAATTTTACTGGTCTGGAGAGATGATCAAACCAGCCACAATATTCTTAAGTCAAAGCCCAATCCAGAGCAAGGCCCTAACTCTCTTCAATTCTGTGAAGGCTGAGAGAAGTGAGGAAGCTGAAGAAGAGAAATGTGAAGCTAGCAGAGGTTCATTCATAAAGTTTGAGGAAAGAGGCTATCTCTGTAACAGAAAAGTGCAAGGTAAAGCAGCAGATGCTGAGACAGGGCTGCAGCAAGTTATCCAGAACATCTAGCTAAGATCACTGATGAAGGAGGCTACACTAGACAACAGATTTTCAATGTAGATGAAAGAGCCTTATAAGATGTGTTAGGAAGTACTCCCGGAGTACTTTGACATCTTATATCCACTGACATCTTAAATTCAATGATATCTTACACTGAAAGAAGATGCCATCTAGGTCTTGCAGTAGCAGATAGGAGAAGTCAGTGGTTTGCTTTAAAGGGCCGTCTGACTCTCTTGTTATGGGTTAATAGAGTGGTGGGCTTTACGTTGAAGCCAACTCTCATTTCCCATTCTGAAAATTCTAGGGCCCCTAAGAATACTGTTAAACCTACTCTGTCTGTGTTCTATTAATGGAACAACAAAGCCTGGTGACAGCTCATCTATTCATAGCATGGTTTACTAAATATAAAAAGCCCACTGTTAAGACTTACTGCTCAGAAAAAAGGATTCATTTTAAAACATTACTGCTCACTAACAGTGCACCTAGTTGCCCAAGAGTTCTGATAGAGACATAAGGAGATAAATGTTGTTTTCACATCTCCTAACACAACATACATTCTCTAGCCCATTGATCAAGGATTAGTTTTGACTTTCACATCTTATTATTTAAGAAATACATTTTATAAGGCTATAACTGCCATAGATTATTATTTATCCAATGGATCTGGACAAAGTAAGTGAAAAACCTTCTGGAAAAGAGTCATCCTTCTAGATGCCATTGAGAACATTTGTGATTCATGAGAGACAGTCAAAATACCGACATTAATAGTAGCTTGGAAGAAGTTTATGCCAGCCCTAATGGATGACTTTGAGAACATCAAGAATTCAATGGAGAAAGTCATTGAAGATGTAAAAATAATAACAGAACTAGAATTAGAAATGGAGCCTGAATATGTGACTGAATTGCTGCGTGATAAAAGCGATGGGGGATGGAGGCAGCAAACCACCTTGCCATGTAAGTACCTGTCCAACAGCCCTGCATGATCTGCACATGTACCCAGAACCTAAAGTACAAAAAAAAAAAAAAAAAAGCTGAATGAACAAAAAATTGATTCTTACGGATAAAAATAGATAGCCTTTTTTTTTTTTTCTTTTTGAGACAGAGCCTTACTCTGACACCCAGGCTGGAGTTTAGTGGCATGATCTCAGCTCACTACCACCTCTGCCTCTTGGGTTCAAGTGATTCTCATGCCTCAACCTCCTGAGTAGCTGGGATTACAGACATGTGCCACCATTTCCAGCTAATTGTTTTTCTATATTTAGTAGAGACAGGGTTTCACTATGTTGAGCAGGCTGGATTTCAAACTCCAGTGATCCGCTCACCTTGGCCTCCCAAACTGCTGGGATTATAGGTGTGAGCCATGATGCCCAGTCAGATAATGGGTTTCCTGAAATGGAGTCTACTCCTGGTGAAGATGCTGTGAAGCCTCTTTTAATGGCAACAAATTTTTTAGAATATTTTCATAAACTTAGTTGATAAAGCAGCAGCAGGGTTTGAGAGGATTGACTACAGCTCTGAAAGAAGTTCTATTTTGGGCAAAATGCTATCAAACAGCATTGTGTGGTACAGAGAAATCTTTTGTGAAAGGAAGAGTCAATTGATGTGACAAATTGCATTGCTGTCTTATTTTAAGGAATTGTCACAGCTACCCTACCCTTCACCATCCTGATCAGTCAGCAGCCATAAACATAGAGGCAAGACCCTCCATTAGCAAAAAGATTAAGACTCACTGAAACCTCAGATAATCATTAGCATTTTTAGCAATACTTTAAGATTAAGGCATATTCATTGTTTTTTAGACACAACACTATTACAAACTTAACAGATTACAGTATAGTGTAAACATAACTTTTATATGCACCGTGAAACCAAAAAATTGTGTGACTCGCTTTATTGCAATATTAACTTTGTTGTAATGATCTGGAACAGAACCTGCAATATCTTTGAGGTATGCCTATATTGTGCATTTCAAAAGTGCTAGGAGAGTAAATTTCAAATGTTATAATTACAAAAAAAGCTAACTATTTGAGGTGGTAGATATATTAACTAGCTTGACTTAATTATTCCACATCAGATTCCTAAATCATAACATCACTTTGTATCCCATAAATCTATACAAATATAAGTTGTCAATTCACAACTTAAAAAAGGCAAAAAAGTTCTATCATTTGGTTCCTTTCAGTCCTCACTTTCTATGATATTAGAGAAGAGAAGGGAAAGAGAACTGTCATTTTTTTGGTGCCTATTACCTGTCACTTATATATAAAGCTAAACACTTCCCCCTGAAGACAAAGACAAATTCTCAGCAGGACGGTAACATCTTCAGGACCTTCAGCTTGGCCTTTCTGTGCTGACTAACCTCACCTAACATTCCTAACAACTACATTCTAGCCTCATTTTACAGATGAAGAAACATATTCAGAGAGATTAAGTAATAGCCAGAGTACACAGACTTGCAGCCTTCCATTTCTCCTCCAGTAAGCCCAGCTTCTTCCCCTACAACTCTTCTACCTGCACAAAGTGACATGATTCAAACATGGCATCTCCTCTTCCTCCCAATACTGAGTTACAAATGAGTCACTCACTCACTGCAAACAATATAAGATGGAATCACTGTACATGTAATGAAAGAATTTTAATTCTTTTTCTTCTCTATTTCTATTACCCAGTTTCAAAACTACATAGGAGAATCTTGACCATTTCACAGAAATTTCCACACAATCCTAAAACTCACTCATTGAAGCTCTCTTAAAAAACATAAGGACAGTTACTCCATGAAGGGCAATAGTCTACGTCTCCTACACCTCTGAATCTAAATCAGAACTGCGGACAAAAAGTGGCTTTTTTAAAGAGAAATATATAGAACCCAGGTAAAAAGTGGTTCTTCAGGGAAAGTAATTGAAGCCCCTTCCTCTAGCCTCTGGAGGGTAAAGCAGTGTGAGCAATGGCATTCTATCCCCTCTGCAATATGCTTAGTGTGCCTAGTCTAGTCCATGAAAGGTTCAAAGAACAAATGAAGGAATAATCATGACTTCTTGAAGAACAATTGAATTTAATTTTGCTTTGTCTTAACCAAAGGATGCATCAAATACAGAGTTTATTAAAAAAAAAACTGACAAAGGAAGAAAGCAGCATACCATTAAGTACTGATGCATTATGTACAATGAGATGGGATAATTTAATGAGGTTATAAAATCTTTTCAAATGCATCAGAGTGCAGGCATTATAGATTTATTAGATTTATATAGTAGTGAGCTTTCTCTGAAATGCCTTAAGTGCTTTATCCACAACATTTACATAGAGAATACAAAAATGCTTCTCAAAATGCCAAAAACAACAAGGTAAACAGGAGAGCACAGAATATGAGAACAGTGAGAAAAGAAGAGCAAAAAATATAGATGCAAATACATCTATAAGGGCCAACACAGAGTGAGTTGATTCATTCTGTACACAGTGCCCCGTATATCTGTAAACATCACTGTTATATGTTCCTCCGGAGCTAGTAAACAGATGTGCCAAGCCAGATCACTCTGCTTGAGTGTATAGTAATACAAGACAAATGGTGGTAATTCCAGGGACTTAAGCAGGCAGGTGGCCCATCTCCCACATTGGAGAGCTCATGGTCTGCCATGCGGGACACACCTTCTGACACATGATCTCTTGGAAATCTGTGGAGTAGAAGATTAAAGAAGCACATTAGTGCTATTTGTTTGTTGTCTGGATCTACTTTCACTTGGACACACAAGAATGTTACTAAATATTTATGGAGCACCTTAGAATGTATATAGCAATAGTCAGGCTCTGCAAAAAGGATTATCTGTATAAACATTCTGCCCCTTACGTTGATATAAAATGTGAAAATTTTAGCAACATGTGATTCAGTAATTGTAGATGCACATAAATCTGAAAGTTTCCTGAACTAGATCCTTTGTATTTTTTTAAGATAAGACATTTATTATATTATTGGAAACTGAATAGGACTGGAATGTAAACAATATGAATTGTTTGCATTGCATTTGCATTTTCCAAAAGAATATATAATAATGGAATGCATATCTTTTCTTCATAGTCTCCTGAAAGTATAGCAAAGATTTAATTTAAATCCCGTGCTTCTGAAATAAATTAACTTAATAGATCTAATCATGGTTGTATCGGTAGATATTGAATTTAATAGCCTTACAGCTTCTTATCTCTTTTAACAACCTAAAAATAACAGCTGAATGGAATTTTCCACCAACTTTGATGAAAAGTACAAATACACATTTTTCAACATCATCACAAGAAAGGGAAGCAGGTTTATGTACTACTTCAGATGAAACAGCTTCTGATATGAACAGTATGAACCTTTTCATTCAGACATATTCAACTGGGTCCTGGAATCTGAAATATATAGACACAGCTAGACCCAACAGCATGTCAGTGGCACAGTCAAAACTAAACAGATAGATCTTGGGTGAGGTTACTGCTTCTTTGGAATTTAAATGGAAAGGCAACAATCATTATGGGTCTTCAAAAATCATTTTTATTAGAATCTGAATAGATGAAATTGAAAGACAACTTCTAAGAACAGTAATCAGCAAAAGTATCATCTTCCCCATGAATTTACTTTTTCTTAGTGTCTAGCAATGTGGTAATGAACATTAACTGCTTAAAGGAAAGGAATAGAATACTGAAAGCTAAACACCTCCCCCTAAAGACAGAGACAAAGTCTCAGCAGGAGGACGGTAAAGTCTTCAGGACCTCAGCTTGGCCTTTCTATTATATACTGGGTTCTGCTAAGATCAATGCAAAAGGCAAAGTGAGGAGTCAGCACCACTCCAGTAATGGGATCCTGGAGCCTGGAGTCAGTAGCTGTGTAACTGTGGGCAGATTACATACCTCTGTCAGCATGGGTGGGGTTTTCCTCACCTATAAAATGGAAATATGCATACTACATATGGAGCTATTTCAAGGTGATCACTTAGCCCAATGCCTGGCTGGCAAATTCTGAGTATTGTGTTAATTATTAGAGCTAATACCTGTGTAGGTACAGCAGGGAAGCTCTAGAAGCATATAAAAGAAATCAAAGACAACTGAAATATGTTCCATGGGAGGGTGGAAGTAGTAACTTCAGATTAGAGAAGCCTTGGAAACACTGCCTCAGCTAAGTGATTAAGGTTGACATCATCTATGATAAGTTGTGTTGATGGCAGGTACCTTTGATGTGATTAGAAGGGCACTTTGCTTCTGCAGCCTTCCTCCCAGGAACCTGTAACACCAACCTAGTCATGATGAAAACATCAGGCAAACCCTAATTTCAGATATTCCACAAAATACCTGACTAGTACTTTCCCGAACTGTCAAGGTCATGAATATCAGTGAAAATCTGAGAATCTGTCACAGCCCAGAGGAGCCTAAGGAGATATGATGTCTAAATGTAATGCTGTATCTGGGATGTGATTCTGGACCAGGGGAAAAAAAAAAAAACTAGGGAAAAAGAAATGAATCTGAATAACATTTAGAATTTGGTTAACAGCAATGAACCAAAGTTGGTTCCTTAGTTGTGACAAATGTACCGTAGTAATGGAAGAATCACAGGGGAATCTGAGCGTGGGGTATATGGAAACTATCTATAATAATTGTGCAACATTTCTGTAACTCCAAAACTATTCTAGAATCAAATGTTTATTTTAAAATTGGCTCCATGGAAAAGTCAGTACTTGACCTATTGTGGCAAGCTATTTGATACCTTTAATAGAAAACTAGGCAATGCAATGGTGAGATTGAGGACAATTCTGTTTCTGAATCATTCATAGGAGGCATTTTATAATTTACTGTATTAAGCCAATAAATACTTTGTTATATTTTTAAATACTCCTGAGAGGTGTTTAATTGAATTTCTATATTGCCAATTCTAGCTCAGTTAAATGTTAATCAAATGAGAACAATTGTTAGTCTTGGTGGGAACCACGAATCAACATTGAAACTAGGTAAACTAGCATTCAAGTTTTGGCTCTGGTACTTACATTATTACCATTTATTAACAGTACAAGTCATGTCAACCACTCAGATTTGCAGTGTCTTTGTCTGTTAAGCTCCCAAGCTTCATGGGAATATTAAACAACATCGGAGCAGCACCTAGGACAGCAGAAGCTCAAGAAATGTCAGTTTCCTCCCCTTCTACTTCTTTTTTCAGCTGCTGCCATCCAGCTGTCTCTCTGACATGTCCGCCTGGATTTCTCCCAGATATTTCAAATGCAACATATTTTATATTAAACTCTGAGTCCTCTCACACCTGCTCACACACTCGTTTCCTGCCAACACATTCTGCTTCTAGGCTTTCCCAGTTCAGTAACTGGCACCACCAGTCCTCCAAGGCACCCAGCTGCTCATGCTCAAATGTGGGATCATATTGGAGTCCCTCATTTTTCTCACTCTCACCTTCCCACATCCAAACCTTCAGCAAGCTCTGTCCTTTCTACTTGTGCAATAGTTCTGCAGGGTGTGCGCTTCTCTCCATCTGCTCTGACACCAACCTTCACGGTGTCCTCACTTCACTTCTGCCTCCCACAGTCAAGTGCCCACATGTTGGCCAGAATGCAGGTTTTCAAATATGAATCAGGGTGTGTCATTCCTGTTCTTAAAAGACTTCAAGGACTCAATAATTTGTCAGGTGAAGTCAAATCCCTGCACCATACTGTGCCTCCCTTGCGTCTCTGATGAGCCACCCCAGGGCCACACAAACCTTTCTAAACCCTAAACCTGGAAGTCATTTCTCTAGAAGAAAGTGTGCAGATGCCGTTCCCTCTGCTGGCAGTACAGTGCTTCTGGCTCTGCTCACAACTGGCTTCTTCTCAACCTTTAGGGATTGACAGCATCTCTCATCATTCTTTCCAATAAAGTTTCCAAGGGCTATTTTTCTCTCTTATTTCACAATTTCTCATCTCTTTGTGTGTTGCCTGTTTTGCCTCACAATTTTTTAGGCTCCTGGATGGGAGGGAATGAGTCTTCCTGATTTACTGATGTGACCTCAGTGCCTAGGTAACTACCTGGATACAGCAGGCACCCAACTTACTGGGTGAATGAGTCGGTAAGGTATCTTTGGATTCGTGTAAAAAGCACCATGTGCATGTAGACTCACAGCATGATTCTAATTTTAGGATCTTATCCTTGTATACTTATCCTAGGATAAGATTAAAAAAGATGAAATTCACCAAAATGTTAATGGTTATTGTATTTTCCTGAGGAAGTTATAGGTTATTTTTTGTTTTTCATCTTCTTATACTTTCCAGTTTCTTTGCTATGAATATTATCTTAATACTAGGAATAAAATTTTAAATTAATAATACATAGTGAATTAATGCTGAAAATATGTTTATATTTTTAATAATACATAGAAAATACATACATACAACATTTTTAAATTAATAATACATAGTGAAATCGTGATGAAAACAGAAGGTTACTCTGGGTTAATGAACCTTCCTTTTTGTGTGCCACAATCTAAGGAGATATTTGTTATTCTGTACTGCAAAATACATAACTTCTGGAGTCTGAAGTTACTGTTTCAGTTTCAGCGTTGACAAGCTCTGTGATTGAGAAACCTCACAGAGTTTCCTGAATGATATACAGGGAGGATAACAGCAATGCCTCCCTACCTTTGGCTTTGGTGAACTCTAAAGTACCATAACAATTTTGTTGTTCTGGTTTTCCTCTAGTGTAGCCTATATGCTACTAAGATCTTCAGAAAAGATAAAAATCTATTCTATCTATAAAATGTATTCATATGATGAAATATATTAATATGATGAAATATAAAAGTAATTCGCTGTTCATAACCAGAGCGCCTTTTCTATCAGTTACTACACTTGCGCAGGATGCTACTTCTCTACATAAAGATTCCAGAAAACACAGTGATGATAATGACACTGCTGTCACGTATATTCAGAAGGATAAGTTTGGTGTATAAATTTATTATCTTTCAGAATGTTCAGACCAGAAACAGAAGGAACATAAACAAGTCAAACTTTAGCAGTCTAACAATAGAGACCCATTCCACCCAACTCATTCAATCACTTATTCATTCAATCAATCAGTCAACACATATTTATTAAGTTTCAACCATGCAACAGTCAATTCTCTTGGTGCAAAAACACACCAGTGAAAAAAATGGACAAACATGACACCCTTGTAGAATAAACAAGTAGGTAAACTATACAGAAGTCTATAAATTATACAGAATGGAAAAATATAAAGTAAGGAAAGGAGAAGGGAAGTTGCAGGCCAGGATGGGAAGTTATATTTAAATATGGCAGTCAAAGAGTGCCTTACCAAAAGAGTGACCTGCCAAAGAAGGTACGATTTGAGAAAAGATTTGAATTCGGAAAGGGAGAAATCTATGTAGATATCTAGGGGAAGATCAGTCCACGTAGAGGAAACAGCAAGTGTGAAGGATCCAGGCAGGCATGTCTGGAGAAGAGCAAGGAAGCCAGTGTGAGTGAGGAGAAGAGGAGGAGGGAAGACAAGGTCAGTGTGTGAAGAGGAGCTGGGCTCCTCTAAGACCTGACAGCCTCTGCTCTGACCTTAGTTTTTATTTTGAGTGAAATGGAAAGATGAGGGGCGACATGATGTGACTTGTGTTTTGATGACACCACTCTGTTACACTCTGGCTGCTGTACAGAGAACAAGCTTTAGGGGCAAGGCGAGGGTGGAAGCATGGAAAATGCTGCCTCCTGGGAGAGATGATGTTGGCTTAGACCAGAGCGGTAGTGATACGAGTAGAGGTGGTAAGATTGAGGATCGATTCTGAAGGTAGAGCTAGTAGTATTTGCCGTAAGCCTGGCCAAAGAGAGTCAAAGATAACTTGAAGGTTTTTGGCATAAACAACTGGAAAGATAGAGTAGCTACTAACTGACATGGGAGAAGATTTAACTCAGTTAAGTTTGAGCTTTTTTTTGACATCCAAGTGGAGCTATCAGGTGAGAAGCTGGATATTCAATTCTGGATTTCAGGGAAGCTGTTCAGAGCAGAGTTAAATTTTAGAAGTCTCAGTGTACTGATCATATATAGCCATGAGACTCCATGCGATCCTAACGACATAGACAGTAAGGAAACAATCCAAGTTCTGAGCCCTGGAGATGAGGAGGAAGAGGCAAAGGAAACTTAGCAGCAACTACCAAAAAAATAGGAGGAAAACCAAGAGAATGTGTTGTCCTGGAAGCCAAGGGCACAAAAGATTCCAAGGAGGTGATGGTCAACCTGTCAAGTGTGGACTGTAGGTCATAGAACCTGATGACTTAAAATGGGCCATTGGGTTTAATAATGTGGAAACCATCGGTGATCTCTACAAAGATAGTTTTGGTGGAGTGCTAGGGGTGAAAGCCTGATGGGAATGAGATTTAGAGGGAAAGGGAGGAGCAGAAATCAAATAGCAAGTACAGAACATATTTGAAAGGCTTTGGTACTAAGGGGTACAGAGGAGTGAGACAAGTAGGTAGAGCAGGCAATGGCAGTTTCTGAGTAGTTACCCAGAAGGAGCAGAAGTAAAATGCCTGCGGATTGCAAAAAAAGACATCAAGAAATGTAGAGCTGGTCTGAGGTATTGGGATGTCCAGTCTGAGAAAGGCTATGCCCAGACTGATGCGGAAGCATAAGAAAGGAAGTTGCATTAGCACATTATTACTTAAACAAAATTGATAAATGGTGTCTGGTTGGAGAATGGGAAAATCCCCCCAAGGAGGAAAATGCTAGGCACAAATATATACTCGAGGCTAGCAATTTCAGCCTTTCAACTCTCATTCAATATAAAATCTACTCTCAGTTACTTGCAGGAGAATAGATGTAATTTTAAAATCTTGTGCCTAAAAATGTATGACAAAAAGCCACCAAGAGTTTGGTAATTTTACATTTGAATTTGTAATTAATTAATTATAATACTATTTAGGAAAAAGTAATACATGTATGTTTGAGACTTTCTGTACTATGCTTTCAGTCAACAGATAACATCTGATATGCATATGGCTCCTAGGACCCCTCTTAGAATAACTCTTCCCTAGATTTTAGGAAGGCAGATTTCATGGTATACCCTCTCTCTCCAGTCTCACTTATGTAATTTATTTATTGGGCAGCCATTATGTGCGAGGGTCATTTGTCTTCATTTTCCCCCTGGATTCTACATTCCTGCCACCTGAGGGCATTTCTCCAAGTATAACAGTATTTCTCTGGCTTTTAGACCTTTACTCACATTGTTCCCCAGCCCAGGGGACACTTCTGCCACTTTTCCCAGCCACCTTCTCACTGTCATTCTGGATACTAGTCCAGAATTCCCTAAAATGTCCATGCTTTCCCATGTAGGCTGGGGATTATATTGAATCCAGGAAAAACATGCAGTTAGAGAGTCACAGGCATTCATAATAGAAAGCAAAGAGCATGTATGTAAATGATGAGTGCCAAGCAGATGAGATGGGTACGGACAGTAGCTACAAAGATTTTTCACCTCTGGGTTACTGTGGCCCTTATCACTGTGACTCTATAAAATAACCTGTTTGCTTTGTTTTCACCAGGAAATGATGAGTTATTTGAGGAAGGGAAATTCTGTCTTATCTTACCTACCAGTGCTTCCCTGGGAATAAAGTACCCGGAATACTGGTCAATAAATGTTGGTTGAATGGCCAGGTGTGGTGGCTCATGCCTGTAATCCCAGAACTTTGGGAGGCCGAGGTGGGTGGATCACCTGAGGTCAGGAGTTTGAGACTAGTCTGGTCAACCTGGTGAAACCCCTGTCTCTTCTAAAAATACAATTAGCCAGGCATGGTGGTGAATGCCTGTAATCCCAGCTACTTGAGAGGCTGAGGCAGGAGAACTGCTTGAACTTGGGAGATGGAGGTTACAGTCAGCTGAAATCACATCATTGCACTCCAGCCTGGGCAACAAGAATGAAACTCCATCTCAAAAAAGCAACAACGAAAAAAAGCTGGTTGAATGAGAAAATGCACTAAAAGAGTCGTATCAAATTCTAGAACTTTATGATTGGAAGAGAACTGGTAGCTTTTTTAATTGTAACATTTTTCAGTGTTCCACATGCCTTCCATAACATACCTGCCAAAAAGTCATTGAGCTCATATTTTAAAATCTCAACTGAGAGACTCTTTTTGGACAACAGTCTTTTGTAGAAAGTTCTTCCTTATGTTAACCTAAAATCTGTCTCTTTCTTCATTTCTTTCCTGGGAGGGTAGAAGGATTGGGTGGGCACAATTCAAAACAAAGGTAACGCCACTGTCATATTACAGTCCTTAAGGGACTTAAGAATCATAATCATGTCCCTTTGGCCTTCTCATCTCCACCAGAAACGTCCTAATTCCTGCAACACTACTTTACACAGCTGGATTCTCCATTCTGACATTTTACTGTTCTTTTGCCTTAAATAGGTCACTATTTAAATAGTGACCTATTTAAGGCAAAAGAACAGATCTATACTCCACTTAAACTGCTGCATCCAAATGGTGTGCAGTGCTCCAGGGATGATTTGAGCTGCCCACTTCCTCCTAAAATGATACCAGGGCTACTTCTTGGCAGCAAAAATACTTTCTTTTTGCATATGCTGTAAAGTACCTCTTCTCCATTCTGTACCTGTTCAAACATCGTACTATATAATTACCCACGTTAAATTCTTGGATGATGCCACCATGGAAGTCTATAAATGAAAGCTATACCAAGGACATGAAGAGAAACAAGCAAAGGAAACAGAGAGAGAGGAAGAAAGCCAAAATCTCAGTAAGACATTGTCATCTAAACAGAATGTGTGAGACTGCAAAGCATGAGCTGTGTGACCCCAAGCAAACTACAAAAAAACCCCAAAAAACTGGCCAGGCGCAGTGGCTCACACCGGTAATCCCAGCACTTTGGGAGGCCCAGGTAGGAGGATTACCTGAGGTCCTTTAGTAGAAACCCTGTTTCTACTAAAAATACAAAAATTAGCTGGGCGTGGTCATGGGCTCCTGTAATCCCAGCTACTCACCGGGCTGAGGCAGGAGAATTGTTTGAACCCAGGAGACGGAGGTTACAGTGAGCCGACACGGTACCACTGCACTCCAGCCTGGGTGAGAGAGTAAGACTCCATCTCAAACAAACAAACAAACTCTGAATCACAATCACAGTGTTCTCATTTGTAAAATAAGTATCACACAATTTCATGAAATTGAAGCTCCAATTATACTTCCATTTCCTGCTGAGAGAAAGGCATTAGGAAAGGGTCTGGCACAGTAGCTCACACGTGTAATCCCAGCACTTTGGGAGGCCAAGGCAAGAAGATCACTTGAGGTCAGAAGTTCAAGACCAGCCCGGGCAACATAGTGAAACCCTGTCTCTATAAAACTTTTAAAAAGTAGCTAGGCATGGTGGTGCATGCCTGTAGTTCCAGTTACCTGGGAAGCTGAGGCAGGAGGATTCTTGAGCCCATGTGTTCAAGGCCACAATGAGCTATGATCATGCCACTGTACTTCAGCCTAGGCAACAAAGCAAGACCCTGTCAATCAATCAGTAAGAATAAAGAATAGAAGGAGTAGAATTTACCTTTGTAGGAGAAGACAGATGCAAGCAGGATGAGAGAACTTGGCCAAGATGGCTCTAGCCCCACCTTCCCTCCTCCTCAATGTGCCAGAGTTCTTGTCCTTCAGTGCTCAAGTGCCCATAACCGACTTTTCTAGCTTGTGATCCAAACCACATGGAACCACCATTAAGCCTTAACAGCTGGTTGACTTTCCTCTCACTTCCATTAGACAGGAAGTGCAGGAACCAACATCCTCTCTCTATAGAAGAAGGTTTTGTATCCTCCAATAGCTTTGTAAATAACTTTTGCATGCATTGTCATGCAGTGTAAGGTATTGAGGTGGAATGTGGCTATTGCTTACATTTCAGTTATGTTGTTGGTTAAAGAGTCACTTGTAAGATGGACTGGAGGAGCTAACTCCTTGCATAACGTGCTTCTACTGGAAAACGGAAGAATACATTCTGAGTTCCAAACAATGAACCTTAATGTTATTTTAGCAATGTAATAAACATGCTTTGAGCACCGTCTAGGCTCTGTGATTCAAAAATGAAGAAAGGCACAGTATCCTTAAGGGTCAGTGAATTATACCTTTTGCTTCTTCATTCTGAAACAATTATGATACAATGTATTGTAACACATACTATATGAGGTACGAGGGGAGTTGAGGAGATAGTGATCAGGCTACTGGGGTGCTAGGGAAGGTTTCAAAGAGACTAATCTAAGTCTTCAATAGGCTGAAAAGGATCTAATGAGCATTTTAGGCAGAAAAGCCTGCATGAAAAGGACACAGATGTTTCAGTGTACAGGCATATTTGCTGCCAGTCCTGGGGACAAATTGCCATCTTCAACAGAGTGGAACCTAGATGTGTATGTAAGTTGGACTTAAACATAACTTCAAACACAACTTGTTTCTAGGGTAAGAACTGCCTGAGCGTAAATGAATAAAATGTACTTCCCTTCAGTGAGTTAATAATCTATAGACAACATAAGAGGAACACTCTGTACCTCCACTATAGCATTATGATACGATTATCTAATAATTATTTGTTTTCCTGTCTTCCTGCTCCCACTAAGATGAGAATCTGCTCAGGGTAGGGTATCTGATTCCTCTTTAATTGAGCAATCATGCACAGAGCCAAACATCAGATACATAGGAGGTGTTCAATAATTGCTGAGTTGAAAAATATATGATAATGCAGAATATAAATGATTTAGCATGAATATAAAACAGATGAGGAATGGGGAATCAGAGGAGACTTGAGGAAGAAGTAACCATTTGTGTTTTGAGGTATGGGTAATATTTTGTTAGGAAAAAATGGAAGGGTTAAGCCTGGATACACCTTCTAGGTAAAAAGAATAACTAATGAAAATAAGAAAGCAGGTTAAATGTATAAGGAACAGTGAGAAACCTAACTGGGCTAGAATATAATGTGTACGAACAGGAATGCATTCTAACTTTCATGGGCCCTAGGCATTTTTGCATTTGTGGACCCTGTTCTTCATTAAAAATGTTAACAATTATATTTTATAACCATGTTGATATATAGACAGACATATTCATGCTGGATTCATGATTATTATTCATCACTATTATTACATTAATTTTTTATTCTGATTTTAAAGTGCATGCATGAAAATAAAACATTTTAATGAACCCCTTAAACTATACTGGGGCCTAGGTACTGTGCTATCAAATCTAGTGGACAAATCTGCCCCATTACCCAATGGAGACAGGGAGGAATAAATCTGAAAAGACCACTTACGGCTGAATGGGTATTTTAAAAGGTACCGATATTTTGTAGGACCTCTTTTTGCATTTTCTATAAAGCTGGATATGTTAGAAAATTAGAGTAAATATTATTTACAAGATTTGGATCTTCAGCTATGATTCTATTTGTTTGTAAGACAAAATACCGAGGCGGATGGCCAGGTGGTGGAGGAGAACCATATGGTATACCAGATCTCAGCCCCCACGCAGGAGGAGGAGGATGAGTGGATCAAGTCCATTGAGGCAGCTGTGAGTGTGGACCCCTTCTATGAGATGCTGACAGCGAGAAGGAAGCAGATTTCAGTGAAGAAGAAGCAGGAGCAGCCCTGACCCAGCCCCCAACTCCATTATTTATTACAGAGCTGCGCCGCCTGGGTGGTCGGACCCCTGGGCCTTGGGGCTGTGAATCCTGGTTCCCTGTTTGGAAAATTCACCACCTCTAGCTCCTCTCTGTTCGTTGTAATTAACACACTGTTGGTAATCTTATTAATTATTTAACCACTCAGAAAAAAAAAAAAAAGAGATCTTTAGAGATATTAAAAAGTAACTGTTTTCCACTTATACTAAGGAAGCATTATGAAAATGTCAGGAAAAACTCTAAGCTTACTTATTTTTTTATATTTCTTCAAAATATATTCCTTCTCTCACATCAATATTAATAGATTAATAGCTGTTTTATTTAATTAGCTGATTGCTAAAGAGAACTTCAAATTCCAGCCATTGGAAATTAGACAGGTTCACCCCCACTGCATAGTTGAGGGTCCTACTCAGTTCTCAGCACATGCACAGCCTTAGGGCACAGAAGAAAAAAAAAACTTTCCTGTGCCTAAATTGAAGTGATGCCTTTTCTGTGGTGAACAACTCAGCCATTAGCCGCATGTTTAGGAAATCTCCCTTTTGCCAGAGAAGCCAGCATCAGTGTTGCCTAAGATCACAGAGCATAGTGACCAACGAGTCAGGTGCAAATGGCCTTTGGCATTAATGGAAGAGATGATTAGGCAAGAAGGCAAGAGTTGAACGCAAAGGAACCAAAACTACATTTAGACATAACCAGTCATGTCCATCATGGTCCATGTATCTGCTCAGAGATACATGACGGTAGGAAGTAGGGAGATGGAGATGGACTAAGACTTTAGAAAGAAGAAAGCCATAGAACCCTTTACTGATTCCAAAAAGCTTGAAAGAAGAGACAAGATCCCAAGGTTTCGAAGGTGAGAGACAGAGAAGAAAAGAGAGGAATAAATCCCGGGAGGGGTAATGCTACTTCTTTGGAGCCTCAAGAAACATTTGCCCGAAGGCACACAAGATGAGAAGTAACAGTGATGCAGTGAAAACAACACACGGGCAACTCATGGAACCTCTCTGGGCCTCAGTCTCCTCATCTAAACTTCACAGGGTTGTTATGAAGAACAAACAGCATAATGATAGAACATGTAAAAGCACTTTACTAGCTGTAATTTCTCTGGAACCCAATGCATAAGTGATTAAAAAAAACAGGCAACAGAACAAAAATGCCTTTCTAGAGACATGAAGTAACTGACTCCTTCTCTCTTTCTTTAGAGTTCATATTAAATGCCATTTTCCTAGAGGGGCTTCCTTGGTCACTTACTTAAAGTACGTGTCCTTTATCCTCTACTTGGCCCCTGCCTTTCCTCATAGCCTTATCTCAATTCCCATTTTACAGATGAGAAAACTGAGTCAAATACAACTTTAGGACACAAAGCTGTTAAGGGGTAGAATCAGGATTTCAACCAGTTGGTGTGGCTCCAGTGTTTTGCTCTCAACGACCATGCCCAGACTATTAACATGCAATCTGAATAAAAAGTTGAAATTAATAAGAGCAAAGATATTAATGTCTAGAGTCATCATTCACCAAGAGAACAGGGTAGGAGGGAGGAGAAAAAGGCTAAAGGAAAATGGAAGAGACTTATGAAATGTTTGTCATCTTGAAAGACAAGGAAAAGAAAAAACAAAACAGAGAGCATGAGTGGTATGTCACTGCTGCATGCCCAAATCTGTCGTGGAAGGGCTGGCTTGTCTTAGCTCCCCTGCCTTGGCTTTAGGGGCTTACCTGTCAGAAGGAGCTTGATGCTGCTGCCAACCTCCTAAACTGCACGGCGTTTGCTCCTCTCATGCCTATGCTAAATTATTCTCCTGTCAATACCCTTTCATTTGTGTTTCTTTCAGAAGCACCTACTGCAAGTGCGAAAGAATCATGATGAAAGCTGCCTGATCAACAGCTATAGCCTGGCAGGGCGTCTCCTTCCAGCCTTACCTGAAAATTGCTTACTATGAAATACTATACCATGACACCTCATGCTTATTTCAATCTCAGATTAAAGGCAACCTCTTTGTCCAAAACAGTACACACCCAGGGGCGGGGGTGTATATGAGCAGTTTTGACAAGAAACTACAAACGCTGGATCTGAATTTTTCACTAGCACAAACCTAGTAATTTTATTATTGTTGTTATTATTGGATGAAGTTGCATTGAGGAGTCTCTTCTTAGAGACATATCTTGGTTCAAGTAATCAGTGGAATGTGCGGGGGAAATGTATTTAAAAATGAATTTGGAAATTTTTCAAGGAGTGGTGGTTTTACAAGAGGACTCATCACAGGATTTTTTCACAGAATCTTTCCTAATGTTTATGAAGGTTTGAGACGCTAACTCAGTTCTCATCATGGACTCTCTCTTGGTTGGAAAGAAGAAACCCACAACTCCAACATTTCGTGAGTTGATAAAAGGGACATGTGGTGTCTCTCTCACTCTTGTGGCAGCTGTTTCACATGAAAGGCAGTGAATCAGGTTCTCTGTGGGGACAGCAGAAACTGGTCCCCCTGCCTTGAAGGTCACACGCAGAGTCTTCCCCTATGAGTTGGCCTTAGCATCTGCAAGAGCAGCAAAAACGGAACACACAGGGGCCCTCACACAACAAATCTAAACAGTCTAAAGGTTATAAGCCAAGCTAATACACCACTAAATAATACAGTCTACCTTCCCTTCTTGACAAATGTATCTCTGTGACAACAAAATTGAAAAAAGGAGTGAAGCTATGGGATTTATTTTATGATTGCTAGTCAGCAAGACTTCAAAGATGGCTGATATTCATTATTACTGTGTATGTCACGGGTTCTTTTGATAGGCCACTAGTGTTTAGATGAGTCATAAGCATATACACAACTCATAAATATGTTTACTTCATAAAATTTAATTTTCCTTGCCTTCATTTTTTAAAAATAATTATGTTATATAGTTAAGGTTTTCCCATAAATTTCCTTATAGTGACAATAATGCTAAATTAGATAATCTTTTTTGAATCATCCTAGTTCTTAGATTGTTTTCATTAATTTCAATTTTGATAAACTTCTTCACGTAGAGGCAGTAACTACTGGAATTGTCAAAATTCTTACAGTAAAATAAATTCAGGGATGACCATTTAATACATTATTTTATGTTCAAATATATTCACAAATGATTAATTATAATTGTTATGGAAAATGTAATAATATTTTAATTTCACCATTCAAATCATCATCTTATTCAACGTCTGCTCTCTTTCAAAGCAGTATCTAGATCCATAAAGAATTTAGTTGTTGTTTTCTCAAGTTTTTCAATGCTGAGTTATAAAGAAAACCAAACACAGCAGGATGCTTCTCAATTTGTTAAAATCTTCTTTCAATAAAGACTACTGCCTGATCTATGGTGGGCAGAAGATAATGCTTACAGAGAGTATTTTCCAGATTACAGACATATAAATCTTTCCCAATATGGAGTTCATGAAATTCACTGGGATGCTTTTGTCCTGTAGCATCCCAATGAATGTCACGAATTCTATAATGGGAAAGATTTATAGTTTCTTCCTAGGCAATGTAACTATTTTCTCTAAAATGTTTTGAAATACTTAAAAAACATTTATCAAATGAAGTAAGTATACTTTGATACTTCTGGGTTTTTAGGATAAAACTTTTGTAAACATTATTAACAGCAAACGAGTTCACATTAAGTAACCATGGATCTATAAATTCCAAATTAGCTTCTGCAAAAACTGTTATCCATTCTTTCTTTGTGGAACTGTTGTTATATCACATGATTGTTTTAAAATATCTTTTCTAAATTTATTCTAAGTATTTTAATAAAATTTAGTTGACATTGCCACTAAATGTCAAAAAGTAACTCTCAAGTCAATTTCAATGTATTTCCTGAGGATGTTCCAAATTTAGACAGACTCAGAAAACAAAGTACATAATCTGAATTGTTCCAAAGAATGTCATTGCTCTAGGTGAATTGGAGGCTATGTTTCCTAATAATAAGCGCACTACAAAACTTCAAATAAGCTACTTGAAAATAAATTGTATTTGAATTTTGAATAGATTTTATGATAACATGTACTATAACTATGCTTATCTAATTTTAAAACTTTTAAAATATACTTTCTAATGTAATTCTGGGTGTATTGATGGAGAGAATAGAGGAATACTGCCATTAGAGAAGAAGAAAATACAAGTGATAACTTGACCATGAAAAATTAGCCTACAGATCACTAAGAGTTGACTGTATTCTTACAATCAAAATACACTAAGTAAAATCTTAAAATTATCATTAAATTTCTTTGGGATGGGCATGGTGGCTCAGGCCTGTAATCTTAGCACTCTGGGAAGTCGAAGGGGACAGATTGCCTGAGCTCAGGAGATCGAGACCAATCTTGGCCAACATGGTAAAACCTTATCTCTACCAAAAAAAAAAAAAAAAAAAAATTAGCTGGGCGTGGTGGCATGTGCCTCTAGTCCCAGCTACTTGGAAGACTGCCGCAGGGGAACTGCTTGAACTAGGGAGATGGAGGTTTCAGTGAGCTGAGATCGCACCACTGCACTCCAGCCTGGGTGACACAGCGAGACTCCAACTCAAAAAAATTTTTTTTTCTTTGGACTCAGATTGTGTCTTTTAGGCTCTCAGGTACAACTTCGTCTATCTCTGATGTTTCCATATGTGCGATCTTGAAAACCGTCAAGTCCCTATAGAGACACACCAAAGAAATAGAATTTGAAACAGTAGACACAGGACATCCTCATTTTCTAGTTACAGTTGTTAAGTAGTAGAAAACAAAAAGACACCTTTATGCTTTAGTATCAACTCACTAATACCGAGTCCCAGGTTCAATCACCTTTTCAGCATCATCTCCAAGTGCTAAAGTTTTGCTTGTTACTGAGTTCTAAGGGAAAACAACACTAGAGGGCGCTGTGAGTTTGTAACTTACTGTCCCCTCAGGCAGGAACACCAAGGGTTGTGCTCTCTGAAGGATACCAACACCAATTCAGTCCCTGAAAATGCCCGTTATCATCACAGTTCCAACAAATCAAGAGCGTGATCCTACAAATACATTTTCCCTGAATACAAAAGGGGAGAGAACAGGAATCTTACTGGCTCTAGCAGTTTCATTGTCTGCCATTCAATCGGGTGAAAAAGATATTAAATAAATTCCAGAAGAAAGAGGGAAGAGCAAGCTTGTAGCTTACAGTTTTTTTTCTTTCAAGTCATGTGGTAAGTGAATTTTTGGTGCGGGCATTCATGGAATTTCTGCCAAAAAATAAAACGGTCAAGTCTTGCCTTAAGTCAGGCTGAGTTGACGTTCAACACACTAACAGCTAAAGATAGAAGTTTCCATTATAAATCACATCTCAAACTGCTAGTGATTTTCATTTAGGACCATGAACTGCAAATTCTATTCAAAAGGTAAAATTAAACTAGGACTGTCATAAGTCATTCTCTCCCAAAACTTTACAGTGTTATGACCAATATGGAAAATAAAAATTATGGGGGATGTTGAAGCACATCTCACCTGGTCTCAGTATCACCTGTCGAAGGGTTATCATCCACACCAAAAAGGCAAAGGCACCCTAGAGCTAGAAGTGGTCTTACCTTTGAATAGAAGACAGCTCAAACCCTAACTAACTACACATTGTGGGACACGTACGATCTAGTAGCCTCTCATACTTTTGAAATGTATACATTTTTACAAAGGCCCAATGCCAGTTTGTATATGGATTTCCAATTGCACATGCAATTGCAAAGATAGGATTTTATTGATGATTACAACAACAACTGTCAAAGCTACACTTCAGTCTGGCTAATCCAGACTTCTCCAAGACCAGCACGATGAATCTGGCTGTTTGACATAGTGACAGGTAAAGTATTACTTTTTCTATACACTTGGTTTTTTTTTTTTTTTTGGTCAAATCAAGCTAGTCATAAATACATTTGCTGAACATGATCTATCCTAAGGCTTTTCAGTGTTTAAAATTAGGGACACGCTTGGAATTTTGTCCTATCACACAAGAAGCATTGACCCAGCAGGTCAAACATGGTTATAAAGTTCATAAACATATCGATCTTCCTCCCACCATGGAGACTTTGAGTTTGCTATTCAATCACCCAAAGCAATCAATATTCTCCCAAGGGGACCAGGAGTAAGACCTCCTTCTTTTTAGGAACTGGCAGATTAAACGAGGGCCCAAGACTCAAATACATACATGTCACCAATACACACACCTTGTCCAGATTTGGTTCCAGAATTTTTTCTGGGGCCTAAATCTGGCCTCACTAGACTTGCTTCTTCTCTTAACTGTTTTTCATATAACCCTAGGAGAGTCCCAGTGTCTGTCCTTGCATGAGACTTTCATTCCTGGCATTCTAAGTCAAAATCAAAATGCTCTTCCTGCAGAAACACCGTCACGAAAACAGGTGCAGTTGAAGTCCCACAATTTGTCACTTAACTGGGTTGTTGAGAGCTGGTCTAAAAATGTAAAAAACATTTCCAACATTTCTGTTTTGGGAATGTATAAATTTCGTTCTGATTTTCAATGGAACATTTGAAGCAATAATTGTAAAGTATAAAGTTTAGTAAAGGAAACATAAATATAAAATTACATAAAAGGCATTTTTAGCTTCAGATGCTGAAGGGATGGTGAAACTCTCCTCTAAAATAAAAGAAGGATTTTTAAGGGATTCCTACATTTTTGAAACTGAAGGCACATTGGATATTTATTTAGGTACTTTCCCAAAGATGTCAGTTTGGCTAAGTGAGGGCACGTGGTCTGTTCAGCAGAAGATTTTCAGTCCCAAACTAGAGGACAGAGCTCAGAAGAGAGTCCTAGAGAGGTTTTTTGTTTTATTTGCTGTTTTTAAACAAGATATCCTATAACAGAGATACAAAGCTAAATAGATAAAAATTTAGTGGTTTTCAAATGGTAGGTGGTTGTTCATTTGGCTTATGAAATTAAATGGGTCTTGAGACTCATATCTTTAGAACGAAATGGAACGTGAAAAAATGGAGGGGGTGCAGTGTATTTCTTACTGTTTGGGTGGTCACAATCACAAATTTTTTGAAAGAACACCGGCCTAGAAGTTAACAAAAAAAGCCAAGGAGTTAAAAAGCTAAAGACATTCTTAAAGTGGAGTTGGCAACTGTAAAAATTGGCAACTGTGTATTGCTTTGGGAAAAAGGAGATAGAAAATAAATTGAGAGGGTTTAAAGATTTGGGACCATTAAATAGTGTTCCAGGGTTAGACAGGTAGTCTAGGGACTGTCCTTGCCCTGTCAGCTGTGGCTCATCCCAAATATGTCTTAAAGATCACTTCCTCAGACCTACCTTGCTGCATCTCTCCTCGTTCACCTTTTTTCAATAGAACTTATCAAAATATGTAACTATATATTTGTTTGTTTCTTTAATGCCTCTCTCATTGTTTCTAAACAGCCTTTAAACTCTATGGTGACTTTTACTTCTGTGGTTGATTGCTGCATAATACCTGGCCAGGCACTCAATTAATATTTAAAGAAAGGAGCATCAGAAGATATTGTGAAAGACTTTAAGATAGGCAAAAAAAAAAAAAAAAAAAAAAAAAAAATTACTGGGTGTCCTGTCTAGTGTACCTTTCTGAACTACCTGAGCTGTTCATTGCCTTTGAGCTGTTTTACCACCCTGTAAGTTATAGAACACTGACAGTAATGCCAATGATGCTCAGAAATGCAAATGAATCTTGGTGAATATGCAATTGATTATTGTCGTAGGAATATTAACAATTTTTTTAATCTACTAACAAATCCATCTTAGCATTCCTGGTTGTTTATATATATATCTGTGTTCTTTGAGTTCTATTTAAAACTATTTATAATATATTACAAGTTCTTCTTATTGAGTCAAAACTCTGATGTGTGTTTTATATTTTATATTTATGTTTTATATTATAGGAGAGTCATTATTTAACCTTTAAAAAAATTACAGCCTAATAGGAGGGAAA
Source organism: Sapajus apella (assembly GCF_009761245.1). Taxonomy (NCBI): domain Eukaryota; kingdom Metazoa; phylum Chordata; class Mammalia; order Primates; family Cebidae; genus Sapajus; species Sapajus apella. Next base: position 15,484,417 of record NW_022436982.1, read on the forward strand.
GAGAAAGGAAGAAAGAAAATGCAGTATCAGCTGGAAAGTCAACATGCTCATTCTCTTGGGGACTGGTGTGACCTGGTTGTGATTACGATCAGAGAAAGAGGCTGGTGAAGGAAAGAGAAGGAAGGCATCAGCAAGAAAACCCGTTTTATAAGCTAAATATGAGGTAGCAATGTAGCCCTCTACATTGCTACCATGTAGCAGACATTGTTTTAAACAGAGGCATAAACATAAATATAACATGAGGGAAACAACGTATTTATTCCACACATTCTGTTCTGGCAAGGCAGATCTACTGTTGAGATCCACAGCCTAGAGAATCTGACACAGATAGATCCAGAGAACAGTTTTAATGTTTCACTGTTTATATGCAAGCTGGCATATATACTAAGCTACAGAATTCCCATCAAAGTCACCAGTTAACAAAATGAATTAATTACCCACAACTATGTCACTCAAGCAGAACAAAGAGGAAATAATCAGGAGAGAAGTCAGAGTTATCCAGTAAAAAGTAATTGGAGGTGTGTTTACATGAATAAGCGTAACTTTCAATAAGAAAAAGTAGATTAGCAAAGCTAAATCTTGCATTTCTTAAAGATTATCTGCCTGTTAATTAGAATAGCTATGATAATTAAATTGAATTCAGGTGGTTTACTTGGAGTCAAGAATTAAATTTATCAGGACCTCCCTTAGCTTTATAAAGTTAAGTTTCATTTGCTAAATCTAGACACAGAGTTTAAGCAGGGTTTTGTGTTTTGGTTCCATGGTCTAAACATTTATAATAGGTCTCCAATGAGTATTCACATAACTCTCTGGGCAATAGGTACTGATCCGATAACAAAAAGGCATTATATTACACATCCCAAAGTTAAATAAAATGCATAAATGCGCCACATTCACCAGAACAATAGTGAAGGTCATAATGATAACATAATGCATGGTAATAAACCCAAATGGTTTCTTTCAGTCATCTCAAACAAGTCTGTCCGGCATAATTTTTATGTGCATTTTTGTCTCAAACATTTTTTCAACTGCAAGCAAAACACATAACAAACATTTCAAAAAGACAAAAAAAAAAACTTGTATAATGTTCCTGCAAGTTTATACAATACAGATTTGAAATTGCAACACGCAGACACACACACATACACACACATCTTGTTACACTCTAAACCTAAATTATAAACAGTAAATAGTATTTTCCTTTATATAGCATGTCACAATTGACAAGCATCTTGGAGTATGTTCATAAAACCCCTGTGAAGCCATTCATTGTTTTCCCCATTTTGTAGATGAGGAAATCAAGGTTCAATGAACTTTATTTCATAGATGAGGTAATCAAGTTTAGAAGTCTGGTTTGTGGCCACAGAAATGGAAAGAGGTATAGGTAAAGTTAAATATTAATCAAGGTCTTTTTTTCTAATGTTTTTGTTTCATCCTGTAAACACAACTCATTCAAGTAAAACAAAAATTATTATGATATTTTCTTCATTATTACAATAAAAAGTCCACACTGCCTGGGATAGAGTCCCAACTCCACACTTGCTGGCTGCGTGATCACAGTCAGATCACTTACCCCGCTATGCCTGCTTCACTATCTACAAATCGGGGATAATAATATCCCCTAACTCATAGCATTGTCATAAGGACTAAAATATTTATGAAGTGCTGAAAACCATGTCTGACATTTACTAAGTAAAATCTATTTCTTCTAATTTCAGCTTAGCAAAGTAAGACATTTGCCCTGAGAACCCAGTTGACTGCCTGAACACTCATTGGTTGCCATGTATCTGATGATCCATGGGCTGTAGGTGCAACTCACAAACTTCAGTAAGAAAGAATTTCCCAGCATCAATGCCCAGACTCACTTCAGGAATCCTGTCACTAGGGATCAGAGAGCTCCCTTGGGTATATTTTGTTGAGCAACTTCACAGCTTCCTATCCAAAGACACAGAGAATCAGCCACGTAGGACTCATAGCCTCTTTCTAACCTGGGATAATAAGTACATGTTATATTTCAAGAAGTTACATTCCTTTCTATTTTTATTTAGTGTAAATAATAGCAGCTGCCACTTACTGAGCACCTACTAGACGTAAGATACTAGACTAAGTGTTTTTAACAATTTTTGTACCCCTAACAAAATGCACATCATTATCTCCATTTAATAGGCAAGAAAATTTGAGACTCTGAGTGGTTCATCAGTTTATCCAAAGGCACACAGCAAGTGGTAAAACTGACATTCACCTAGTACTCAGGTGCTGTCTGTGAACCTCCAAAACCTATGCTCCTGACATACAAGACAGTGCTCCTCCCTAGAGCCAAGTCATGCAATATTTACTTATTCTATCTTGTTTTGTTTTTTAGTACTCTGTATTTATGTCTTCCTAGGGCTAAATTGTGCAATATTTATTTTTCCTATCTTGCTTTGATTTTTAACATTCTATATTGTTTCAAAAGGACCTGAGACCACCTTATACAAACACATAAACCAAATAAAAATTTTCCAAGAGCCCGAAAAACCAAAAATAAAAAGTAGAGATAAGACCAGATCAAAAGTTAACATATGAACCACATGCTATAGGGGCACATAAAGTGACTAGCATTGGACCACGAGTTTTACTTCTCATCTGCGTTGAAGAGTTTAACTTCTTATCTTCTATTGTAGGAGAATCATGCAATGTTAAAATTATGCAGGACTCCAGTCTGATGTATATTTAAACATGTATTAGTTATTTTTAAAATGAGTTGTACCTAACCCTTACTAAACCTAAGGCTTAGGGTTTTCTGAGCATGAAATAAGATACCATATTATCAGGTATAGGGTTTGACACATCACATAACAAGTAATCAATAATTGTTAGCTATGTTAGCTATTGCCATTATGATAATATTCTTGTAATCTTTTATTCTTTTTCTTCTCTCCTCCTCCTTTTTCCTCTCATTCTCACCCTTTTCCTTTTCCTTCCATTTACTCCACTTTTTTTTTTTGAGACGGAGTTTCGCTCTTTTGCCCAGGCTGGAGTCCACTGCTGCGATCTCAGGTCACCACAGCCTCCACCTCCTGGGTTCCAGCAATTCTCCTGCCTCAGCCTCCTGAGTAGCTGGGATTACAGGTATGTGCCACCACACCCAGCTAATTTTTACATTTTTAGTAGAGACGGGGTTTCACCATGTTGTCCAGGCTGGTCTCAAACTCCTGACCTCAGGTGATCCGCCCTCCTTGGCCTCCCAAAGTGCTGGGATTACAGGCGTGAGCCACTGCGCTCAGCCTATTCCACTTCCTTTCCTTGCTGGTCACCTAGGGACCAGCATTTCAATTCTTCCCAGGTCAAGAGATGTCTTTATACTTTAGGGATCAGCTCTACTGCCAAGTACTAGCTAAGAAAAAGTCAAGGATGCAAAATAAGTAAATATGGCTTCTACTTGTAAGCAATTCATATTCTCAAAGAAACATCAACAAATATATTTTTTAAGTCCTAAAACATAGAGAAAGCATAAAGCAGCTTACAGAGAGCTTAAATTGATTTGGTAACATAATTTCAACAGAATCTGGTTAATGCAGGGCTAGAAGTCTGTACAGAAGGTTTCAGGAATGTGAAGATGAGAGGAATAACATAAGATAAAATAATTAGAAACTATAATACAAATACACAGTAAGGGTCATAAGAACTCAATGAAGTCAATAAAGAACAAAAAAGGTTTTTGGTGATCGCTTCATTAAAGAGAAAGGAGGGAAGGAAATTTGAGATAGGGAGAGGGCAACGCAGGACCTGGGACCTGCAGACATGCTGCTCTAGTACACCCAGCTCCCTGTGCTCCACGTCAATCACATGTACTGCTCTAACAATGTAAATCAAATAGTGCACCTGACAAATTACTCAAATCAAAGGAGGAAAGGAACAAGGAGGGAGACACACACACACACACACACAAATACATCAGTTTCTATGGAACACCTTTCTGGCTGGAAGTTCCAACTTTGGGCTTCTGCAGTGAAAAGATGATCCATCTTGAACAATAAGATAACATAAAACTCATGCTGGGAAGTTTCCATGTCAAAATTTAGGTTCTTGGCTTATTCTAACTTTTTTTTTTGGTTTGTTGATGGAGTCTCATTTTGTTGCCCAGGCTGGAGTGCAGTGGCACAATCTCGGCTCACTGCAAACTCGGCCTCCCAATTTCAAGTGCTTCCCCTGCCGCAGCCTCCCAATTAGCTGGGATTAGAGGCACGCACCACCAAGCCTAGCTAGTTTTTGCATTTTTAATAGAGAAGAGGTTTCACCATGTTGGCCAGGCTGGTCTCGAACTCCTGACTCAGGTGATCCACCCACCTCAGTCTCACAAAATACTGGGATTACAGGCATGAGCCACTGCACCTGGCCACATGTGGCTTTTGTGAAGCAGCCTCTTTAACCCACATCTCATGAGAATGTGAGTTTGGAAAAGAATGCTAGTATTTTCTTGCTCTAGGAAATATAAATGAATTCACAAGAGAGAACAGCGTGGAGTATGGGATGAACATAGGTTTTTGGAACCAGAGAGATCTAGTTGTCCTTTTCCCCTATGGAAACTTGACCATGTTTCCTGGCCTTCTGTGTGTCAGTTTGCTCAAGGTTAACATTAGAATTACGCTCAGCAGAGATAATAAGAAACACTAGAACATTTCTTTTCTTTTTTTTTTTCCAGATTTACTCAAAACACAAAGGGAAAACATAAACCCATTGCTGTATTTAAAGTAATTATAACAATAAAAGCTAAGTTTGTTTTGGAAATACAAATTCTGGGAATTATAAAATCATATCCTAAGATGTTATTGCATATTTTCATTTTTACTTCTCTTAGATCTGAGTTCAATTAAATTGGTAAACTGTATTTCTAAGAGCATATAGTGTATATAATTATAACATGCTGAAAGTCTTTTGATGGCTTTTTAATTGTTTTAACATAGTAAAATCAATGTGTATATGCCACCCTAGGCAATAATTATGTCAGATCTCATTAATAAAACAGGACTGAGCTTGGTCTCTGCTTGGAAGAGAGCCTTGATAGGAGACACAAGGCGTGTCTAGAACTTACGCTGCAGGCTCCACCACTGTGGCTTTGGTCCATTCTTCCTCACATTGTGGGAACCTTGAGAAAAATGATTTTGGTATGACAGTACTGGTGGCATTTTGTCTGTTATAATGCCCAACTCTGAAATTAACTCAATCAAATGTATTACTTCTTATGAAAGCCATCATACACAGTGGAAAGAAATGAACAAAAATGTTCTCAAAAGCTTATTCTAGAACAAACAAACAGATATGAACAGATGGAGCTTCTCAAGTCTTACATTAGAGTTACTGGCCAGGGCAATCAGACTGCTGCCTTTGGATAGCCTCTAATTCACTGTACCCAATAGATTCTCCTCCCTTGTAAATTTCTCGTTGAACACACACATCATTCTGAACAACATAAGGCTACTGGCAACAAGTCTTTAGATGACCAAATGAGCTTTTTTGGTATAGTATAATAGTAAGCAGGGTGGTTTAGGGGTCTTACCAACCTATGCGAATAAAAGTGCTGGGCATGAAAGTCACTGGACTTTCTCAAGTCTCTACTATATCTATCATTGTATTAGTCCATTTTCATATTGCTGTAAAGTTCTACTATCTCTCCTGAGCCTAGGCTTTTTGGTACAGTTATCTGGCTGCCCTTCTATATTAATTGGTCTCCTCCATTACATAGATTCTGTATTATTTAATTACCACATAATAGATTTAATATGGACTTAATATGACTTTGTCAAATCAATTTGTCCATTTTTAGCTAAAGGGGTTTGGAGGAAGCACCAACACTATCACTGGGTGCAACCTGGGACTAATGCCTGGGCAGAAGGGTCAGCAGGTGAATACAGTCCCTGGTTCTCTCAGCATCCTATTAGCGGCATCCTAGGGCTAGGGTGCAGCTAGATGCAATATGGTGCTAGACTTCAGCCGGGGGGCTCCAGCAGAGCTTGCTGTCCTTTTTGTATAAACAGAGCATGAGCATGGCCTTTGTGTGATTTGTGGACAGCTTTGGGATCAGAGTTTCAGCTTGGGTATAACCTGGTCAGGAAAGAGCTGGGAAAGGTGGCTACCTGACACCTGGGGACCTCGGGAGTTTCAGAGCTTTGTGCCCCATAAGAACTGAGTTTGTGGCTAACCTCTCCCGCTAGGAGGCAGCATCCCTGGTTACAGCTAACTAATTTCTAGGCACTCTGGAAAGAGCTGTTGAGGTCATGTGACAATCTGTTATCTTATCTATCTCTTCATCCACTCAAACCACTCAACGAAAGGTTGTGTCTATTCTGAAAACAGAAACTGGAGAGGAAAAAACAAAGACGACACTATCCTGGCCTCCAAGTGGTACGATTAGCCTTGAAGAGAGAAGCATAGAAGCAGGTAAATAAGGGGACAGAGGTGTTACAAGTGCTAGGATAGAGATGTGTTCAAGGTGCGATGGATGCACAGAAGATAGTCACTCATTTTGCTGCGAGCCAAAAAAGCCTTCATGCTCTTGAGGGATGGGGGAGTAACTACAGGTTGGGCCTGAAGAGAGGTTTGGGAGACAGAGTAACATTCCAGTGGACAAAGAGTCTTTAAGTAATAAAGCAAGTTCAAGAATGTCACCAACTTGAAAGAGAATTAAAAGGTTTCTGGGATCATCATTTGTACGACTATGTACTGGCTCCACTGAAGACTGAGAAGATATACTGAAAGAACATTAGTGTCTGAATGGAGTCTCAAATACTACTTTTGGGTTTTATTAGAAATTATCTTTAAAACAATTCTTTGAATTTTATATGGCTTTATTGTTTTGTTGTTCTTTCAGATTGAAGAAACCAAGAAATCCATTGAAATGTCTCTAGGTCACACAGCTTTAATATGTTAGAAGCAGTATTTTATTCCAGTTATCTCTGGCTTTATACTAACATTTTCCCCCATGACTCTGTGTTTGTCTGGGAAACGCATTGATTTTTAACACTTGTTTACAACCCAGTTTATTTCAGCTATCATAAGTACATTATCACTGCATGTTACCCAACAATCACGATCTATATATCCTGAATAATATGGTAACAGCAAATCACATTGATTTCTTTTCTTTTTTTTTTTTTTTTTTTTGAGACGGAGTTTCGCTCTTGTTACCCAGGCTGGAGTGCAATGGTGCTGTCTCGGCTCACCGCAACCTCCGCCTCCTGGGTTCAGGCAATTCTCCTGCCTCAGCCTCCTGAGTAGCTGGGATTACAGGCACGCGCCACCT